>NC_141756.1:69117336-69448586 GCF_982258835.1 Parasteatoda tepidariorum
TCACAGATTTTTTTTTTCTCTAAATGATCCTTATGAAATAATTCAGCTGCTAGACACGAAAACTCACTCAAAAAAGTCACTGCCAAAATTATACTCTACATTCAAACTGGAAGCACAACGCTGGTGGAAGTTCCCTTACCACCATTAAAAACAAAGAAAGCGCTTATAACTTTTGATTGCTTTTCTTAATAACAGTCTAGTATTTGGCGACTTTTTTTTCTTTTCGCCAGACAATTAAAGATAAGTTTTTCGTAATGAACTCTGATTATACGTTTTTCTCTAGTAAACAAAACATTGGTTTTTGGTAACGTTTAAAAGAAAACTCGCATTAATGCGAGAGTTAATCGAAGGAAAAGAACAGAAAGAACAAGCTTTTTTTTATTCTTTCTTTTTTCTTTTTTAATATTCCAAGTGACGACGACGTAACTTGCGGGTATAGTGATGATATTGTATAAAACTATCCAATTCGGTTGATTGTTGCTAGTGAATGGATACCAGAGCAGTGGAATCAGCAGTTTAAATGACTTTAAGCAGTTTAGTATTTTTCGATTAACAGGGAGAAAGGAAATTCAACTATTTTTTTTTTAATTTCATTTAAATTTCGTTTTATATTTTTTATTTTTTAATTCTTTTGTTTTATTTTCATTTTTATATGCATTTAAAAAAAAAGTAGGTGGAGGTCTGCATTTTTTTACGACTTTTCGATTGCGGCCGACTAATCGAAAAGTGCCAAAACTTACTGAATCTTCGAAAAAATATTAACATTACTATGGTAGCTCAAGGAATAGATCGCTTGCCTCCCAGTGAGGTGCTCCGGGTTCGAATCCAAGCGATGGCTGATCGATACGAATTCCGGACCAGACGCTCTCCGACCATAATGCTGACGTAGAATATTCTCAGTGGTAGACGGATCATGGGTTTGAGTCCCCTTGCCTTGTTTGAGGCTAGCCGTGGGACGTTTTCGGGAATTTCCTGTCCATGTAATGCAAATGCTGGTTATTTCCACCAAAAAGTCTTCCACGAAGGCAAATTTCTCCCAATACTTCATACAAGAAGTTTCTTGTCTTCTGGGTAGGGTTCAAAATTGCAAGACGATGGAGTTGAACACTGGTAGTCGTAAACTGAAAAATTGGATCGGCTGTTCAACAACGGTTTTAAAATTTAAAAAAAAAAAAAACAATATAATTTAAAAAAAATACTGATTTCAATTTATTTATGCGTGATTAGAATTGAAATTACTTTCATATTATAGCACAACAGTTGAAGAAATAAATTTTAAAAATTATGTTTGTACAAAAAATTGGAATTTCATAAAGCCATTATAAGAAGAAGAAAAAAGAGGACTGGAGTGTAGAATATGGTGCTTTTTGGACTGGGAACTGTAACTTAGAGTATTTAATATCTGTAAAATCTTTCATTTCCTTCTTATTTTCATCGAGTTTTCTTATTGTCAGAAACTCGCACATTTAAATAATTTTCTCTATTTTCGTCAAAAACAGAATAATTGCCGAAATAAGATTAATAATAAGATTGTATTTAATTGAAGTTGAGCACCAAGAGTTAATTCATAGTGTGAATGTGGAAAATAGTGTGGAAAATCGTGCGGAAAATTGTGTGGATTTTGTTTGGGTTATCATGTCATCCGCAGTCAATAGAATAATTTTTAAGGTGCCGAACAATATTTTATATTGTTAACCTTTCTTTCAATGAGTTGAATTTCTGAAACTTCTCTTGATGACTTAAAAATGTGTAGTATGCGGTGGCTTAGATGGGCTTAGCCTGAGATCGAAAGCCAAATAAATAGGAATTGCTGGAAAATAAAATAAAAATACAATTTACTTATGAGGCAAGTATTTAAAAATTTTAAAAAAATATTAAAATTCACGATTCTTGTTACTAACTATATAAAATAGCGAGACTATAGCCTCTCAGAAAGATGTAAAGAAAATTATGTTGCCAAGATAGCTTCATTTTTTTTGTTAATCACAGCAAGTTTCACGCTCGGAAAAATGCAGACATGAATGGAGGGTATATTGTATTATAGTTGCTTCACGGATGATGATAATGTAAAGAATCAAAATTATCGTTGTCATTAGCTTTAAAAATATCTAAGTAGAAAATGTTCATTTTATATTCGAAAATCTACATTTAGCAATGCAGAGTATGTGTTTTAAAGATAAATATTCCAGTTTCGTAAAGGAAAATATCCAGTTTACAGTGGCATAACTTTTTTTTCCCTTCCTAATGAAAAACATCAATTTTAAACCGGAATACCTATGTTCAATAATGGTAATAATTTTTTCAAGGGAAAACAACTAGTATGAGTGGTTTTCCCCCCCTTTATTTAGAAAAATAATATGGTCAAAACTATCAGAATCTGGTAAAATTTACCGTGTTTCTAACTCTATAGAAACACTGAAAAGCTTGGAAATTTTTGCTAATATGTTTGATAATGGTTTTAGAAAAATTAAGAGTAACGTATGGCTTAATATTTGATAAATGTAGTAAAATATGACAATTTCATCCTGATATCTTAGGGCAATGTTTCCCAAAGTGTGGCAAGCGTACCCCCAGGGGTATGGGAATCGTTCAGTGAGGGTACGTGTACTTATGCGAAATATCTTGCAACAAACGAAAATTTCAAAAATTTTATTTAAAAACAAAGCTAGCCATAAAAATCTACGATTACGTATTTTTCTATTGGCTATTTTTTGCAGAGTTAGCAGTTAATAATTAGTGGTGTCAGCAGCCAGTTGTGACTTTTAATTTTTGTACAATTTTTTATAGTAAAAAATGCATTTATTTTTTTATTAGTGGTACGCAGCGTTACGAAAAATTTAGAAAGGGTGCACAAAAGTCATAAGTTTGGGAAACACTGTCTTAAGGCATGGTAAAAAAAACCCTCACTACTTAGCTTAAATTTCAGTTTTGTATTTTTTTGTTATATGTATGTGTATATATATATATATATATATATATATATATATATATATATATATATATATATATAAAGAATAATTTTTTAATTTTTATCTTAGAATAATTAATTGTCATTCAGAAATATCGCATTAAATTATACCAATAGATGCGTCTTGAAGAAGACTATTGGTTTTTTCAAATTTATAGTTTTCTTCTTTATTATATTATTTTATTATTTGTGTATATATATATATATATATATATATATATATATATATATATATATATATATATATATATATAATATATAATATATATATATATATATATATATATATATATATATATATATATATATATATATATATATATATATATATATATATAATATATATATATATATATATATATATATATATATATATATATATATATATATATATATATATATATATATATATATATATATATATATATATATATAATATATATATATATATATATATATATATATATATATATATATATATATATATATATATATATATATATATATATATATATATATCAAAGTATATATATATATATATCGTATTTTTATCAAAGTGAATATTTTTAAGATTGCAGTGCAAATAATTACAACTCTTCTCTGCAAGTTTAACGTTCGAAAATCCCACAACAGAAAAGACTGGATGATACGTAACATAAATCAAATAATTACAATTTTTACTCTTACAAAAAGAATTTCTAAAAGACGCCGCCGTTATTCAATCTCAGAAAACGTAACGGGCAACATAAATTCTCAAGAAATCTAATAACGCTCCATAAGCGAAGCACAATCACAGCACGTGTTTCCACTTACGCCGGAACGAATATTCCATTTTAACGATGCCCTTTCTCAATGGAACAAACGCTTACAACAAAGTCCTTTTTAATAAGTCTGGCTTCTAATGTTCAGACGATTCGAAATTAAGAAAGGAAAAAAAAAAAATGCCGCAATCATTAGGAGAGGCATTTTGAAGTGAAGTGAAGAGAGAGGGAAAAAATGGCGCAGCCTTCGGAGTTCTGCTCTGTCTCAGTGTCCATCATAAAAGACAGTGCAACTTGATACTCAGTACTAGTGTTGCGTATAGGCGCGTTAATGGATGTTATTAAAATGGAATAAAAGCACACTATAATAACCACACGTTTAGTGTCGTGTGTCGTTGAAAAGTCTGGGAAAGTCTTAAAAAGAAGGAATTTATGGATAAGGATGAATTTTTATATCCTGTTTATTCAGCTTATAATTATTTGTTAATTAATGAAGTTGTTTTCGCTTTAAGAAATTAAAAATATTACACTGCTTAAGCGTCAATTTTAAATAGAATAGGATAGACATTTATCGTACAATGTATTTGCAGCTAGAATAATAAAAAATTTTAATATTTTCTTTTTATTAAATCAGTTTCTTTACTCATCTCTAAATGTAAAACAAATAACCCCGACCGAAACTCTTTAAACGCATTTTTAAGCGAAGCTGCTTCCAAATTTTCGCAAATTTGCTCCAACTTAACCTCTAAATTTTACCAAAATAAATATCATTCAGAAAAGTTGACGAAATCTGCGTGTGGCGTCATTTGGCTCCAAAACAAATATTTTTCGTAAAAAGGCTCAAAACTTGCTAAAATTATTCCTCTTGCAAAGTAAGAGATGCTAATCGTCGGTGAAATTTTAAATCAGGACACAACTCGAAGAGCATGTTTACGAAAATGGGCGCAATTCAAAATGCTTGCTTAACTTTTTGCTTACGGCTGGTACAACATGTGGACCACATAGCTTACGAAGATGAACATAGATATTTCCGGAAATAGACATAGCATTCGATTTAGTTTTTTGAACTACTCCTCTGATTTCTTTTTTTCCCCAAACAATAAACAAATGAATTCGCAGTGTCATATTGTCTATTTGCATAAATTCCTTAGCACATTTTTATTAAATTAGTCTTATTTTAAAGACTTTTAAACTCAACAATTCTTTTTATAAGGTTACCCACCGGTGTTATAAATTTAAAATAGTGATAATAAATTTACGTTGTAAGAATTTAAAAATTTAAAACTCACTTCATCGTTTAAAGTTCTACATACGAAGACATCGCTTGAAAAGTGGCATCTGAAATAAAAACTACCACCCCTTTGCCCCAATGATTAGGCTTAGTGTTAAAGTAGGTTAAGAAAAATAAGCACGTAATTCCAAATTTCGTTGTTAAACTGAAAAGGCGCAATTTTTGTCAAGTCCATTTTTTCGCAAACAAGCATACTAAGCTGCGGACATTTTGAAAACATGAATTTTGAGCTATGTCCTGTGAAATTCAATGATGAGCGATCAATTAAACAATAACAAAAAAACATGCCTTTCGAGTTAAGTCTATTTTCGTTAACACGTATTTCGAGCTATGTCTATTTTCGCAAACACAGATTTTGAGCAATGTCCATTGTTCATTGTGTATGTATATATATATATATATATATATATATATATATATATATATATATATATATATATATATATATATATATATATACAGTGAAACCTCCTGTTATGGACACTCCTGCAAAACGGAAGCCTCTCAATACGGACATATTTTTAATTCCCCGGGAATCTTCTATGAATAAACCATTACGAACATTCTCCGCAAAGCGGACACTCCCGTAACCGGACGCGGACAGTCATTTTCGTCCTGAAGCGTTGTTTTTTATCTCTCCAAACCGGACACTACTTTTTCAAAATAAATTGCAAGCTAAAAAAATGCAACTTTTCACCATTTTTAAAGCATGTAAATAAAACTTTTTGCCTTATCCATAACTAAAAATATTGTTAAGCTATTGCACCACCGAAAAATCAATCTTTCTCCCGTCACTTTGCCTTATCTTTGTAAAGAAATTGAGAGAAAATGGTACTGCACTCCTGAAATAATTCTGACATCGGCATCTTTTGATCTTTTCATCTGGACCACACAGGTTATGAGACCCCTCAAGTTGAAATGACTTCTCTCAATGCTTCTTCCCCCTTGAAAGTTTGTTTAATTTTCTTATCAATTTGAAGACTGTATTTAACACAACTGGGGTAAAAGAAAGAGAACAGAAGTATAATCTTTGAGGTGTTTATATAAATGAAACATTTATTCAGAAATTCGATAGCTGATCAATTGTGAATAATCATCTCCATAGGTTCTCATGATTTACAGGTATGCATTGCTTTTTTTTCCGTGAATCATGGGAGGTTTATTTTCCAAGAAGGTATTAACCATGTCCCCTATCAAAGGATAAATAGGTGTAAGGGGATGTGAACCTAATAATTGAAACGGACTGAGGACAGTACGCTCTTATTTGGTATCATATGTCTAACTTGAGTATCTATGCTAATAGGAAAATTATATTTATTTATCTGTAGCTACATCCAGAATTATGTATTTATATCAAACTTCTTTATATATTCTTTTTTATCTTTCTTATTGTTTAAATAAATATTCTTGTAGATATTTACAGTATCGTTATAGATATTATTTAATTATTTCTACATCTTTGAGAATATTCTAAAAACAATTTACGGTGTTAAATTTCGTTATTAGGGTACCCTTCCCGTAAACGGACAAATTTTTTGATCCCATAAATGTCCGCTTAACGGAGGTTTCACTGTATATATATATATATATATATATATATATATATATATATATATATATATATATATATATATATATATATATATATATATATATATATATATATATAATATTCTATATTTATATAAAACTCTAAAACTCTTAAAAATTTTTAAAAAAATTGATGAGATGTCCGGCTTCTCCATTGCCTGCAAGGAATTGTGCTAAGGAAGAAGAAAAAATTATCTTCAATATGACTTCCAGCTGCTTTTTAAATATTGATTAAGTTTTAAAATTTCAACTGGAATTCTGAGTCAACACACAATCTAAAATATATTTTTACTATGAATTTTGGAGCACGCTTTTTATAGTTTTCTCAAAATCCAGTTCAAAACGTCACCAACTTAAACATGCACACATTTCCTGATATATATTTCATTTTACTCCCTTTTAAAGATAAGAAATAGAATACCGGATTAAAGTCTCGCATATACGGGTAACAAATTAAATCTTCTAAGACAAAAACTTAGTTCCGAGGAAGTATCGGTGTAAAATCTAGTGGAATGGAGGAAAAATATAAACATTCCATACGAGAAGAAATTGTTTTCTCTTTTACCGGGTTTTTCTTCTTTCCAATATATATATATATTTATATATATCAGCACACAAACAGTATAACGCTTTTGTTATTCGAGGGTGTTAGAACGAGAAGGGGAAAAAGTAGGGAAAAAAGAAAAATCACAATCCAATATCACCAAAAATCTCCGCTTGTTCTTCGCGTTTTTCATGGGAAAAAGTTCCTACTTTCTTGTTAAATTTTCATTTGGTTACTGTTACCCAACCCCATACCTATCCTTCTTGGTCTTTGTGTTTGTTCCTGTATACATTGCAAGTTTGCCTTGGCATAAGTATTCATTTGGAACCGCCTTTATCCCGTATCGATACCGGTTTCCCTTTGCAAGCTCCTGGAAAAAAATCGATATTAAGACTATCGATATTGGTTTGCCGTTTTGTCCTCTTTGTTTATCCGGTATTTCCATAGAAAGCATTTTGCTCCCTCTTGTTTCTTCTCTTATTTTTATAATTTTTTTTTTTTGTTCCTAAAAAGAAAGGATACTGTCCGACTTTCGCTTTCAATTTTTTTATGAGGCATCCAATAATTGGTTGCTAGGTTTCGCTTAAATCTCTTCTTTGTTGATAAAGGAAAGTTGCGAGAAAATTTTACTTCCGGATAATGGATTCTATAAAAGTAAGACTTTAAAAAAGATGCATCAAACAGGGAATTATAGAGAAAGGAAATAGTATCTTCACGGTATGTTATTAAAACTACAATATTTTCTTTGCGCACTTATGTTTTCTTTTTTTTAAAAAATCTGTATTTTTAAATTATATTAGACACGTAAATGAATTTCTTAAGTTTGATAAAACGACCAATTTTATATTAATTAAAAATTTTTTTTCATTTGAAATATATATTTTAATTATATTATATGTGAATATAACCTTTTATAACGTAATGAACTTAATTATTAAAATACAAGCATTAATCGTAAAAATATCTTCCTATTTTTTGAGATAAGACACATAAAGGTAAATTAATCAAAGAATTGTAGAGAATGTAAATAGTTATATCATCATATTTTACTAAAAGAACATTAGTTTTTTTCATCCCTTATTAACTTTGTTTACACGCTTATTTTTTAAGTTATTAAATGCTTGCAAATAATCTTTTTTTTAACAGTTATGAAATTAATAATTAATCTCAGAAAATTTTATTGTTTAGATTAGACTTCAAAATTTGCATCCAACGAAGAATTTCAGGGAAAGTAAATTTTTTCATCATATTTTACTTCAAACTATTTGCTTAGCTCTAATTCTTTTATGTAATGTAAGTACAGTAAATAAAAACACAATATTTTTCATATTAAATGTATTATTTTAAAATACGTACTTTAAAATAACAATAAGTATGCAAAGTCTTTTTTTTAATATTTTATAAAATTAATAAGTCAACAAAGGGTCTCCCCCCCCCCCTGCTCTCTCTGCTTGCTAACCCTTGTTCCCCCCTTGCAGTAACCCCCCGTAGTAGTAACTCCTTGCTTGCCGCTGGAGCCCTAGGCACAGAACTGCCAGGACTCCGTGGATGTTACTTTAAGCAAAATTTATTGTTGCTTAGTAATGAAGAGTTTTTAAATTTTTTTTATAACGAAAGTAAATTATGATATATTTATAAATTTGAGCTTATATCTCTTTCAATCTTTGCTAGTTCACAAAACTAATAAACAATTCTTAAGGAAGACGTAAAAAGAAATTATTTGTTGCATTTAGGGGGCACTAGAAATAAGGGCACGCCCGGTGGCTGAGCGGTAGCGCTTCGCGCTGTCGTGCCACAGGTCCCTGGTTCGATCCTCGGGCCGTGCAGGGTTGACTCAGCCTTTCATCCCTTCAGTGGGTCGATAAATGAGTACCAAGCATGCTTGGGAACTAAACACTGCGTTCCGCGTTCGGCTGACCACCTGACCGGAACATCTGCTCCTGCACCCCAGAGCCCAAGGTCAAGAAAACTGAGATGGGCACAGTAGGCCTTGACCCTCTATGGGCTGTCACGCCACTGAGTTTAGTTTTAGAAATAAGGGCACATAACCTGGGCATCTCAGGCCTTATGATAAATTAAACAATGACCCCATGAAAACTTTCGCAGTTCTTTCCGGATTGTTTCGTTCGCTTCTTGAATACTTATGTATTTCAGTCTAGTTTTTTACTAGTATACATTTTTTTAATGTAGTTCTAATGTAGATACATTTATTTGTAGCTTTAATGTAGTTTTGTGTAGTTTTAATGTAGATACATTTATTTGTAGCTTTAATGTAGTTTTTTGTAGTTTTAATGTAGATACATTTATTTGTAGCTTTAATGTAGTTTTTTGTAGTTTTAATGTAGATACATTTTTAACGTACATTTTTTAATGTAGTTGTTTAATATACAACATTTACATCCTGTGAAACTTTTGATTCGTAATCATGATAATAGTTTACAATCAGGAGTCCCTCTTATATTTGACTATTTGAAAATATAAACCAATATATTTGAAAGTAAACTAGGAACAATCATGTAACGGTAAACAAAAGTTGCGGTAATCCGAAGATGACGTCAGTGAAGGTAAAGACAACAAAGAAAATCATTGTAACCAAAATAAGGAGCAAAATTGAATTGAAGCAAAATTCAGCAAAATTGAATGAAAATTATCGACCGCAACACATTTTTTCCCTTTAGATAAACTTATAACACATTTATTCCAACATAAACTCGCAGAATGAATGAAAACCAAAAGAAATGTATAAGAAAATTACTGACTTTCTTTGATAAAACGCATTTGTCTCCAACAGTAATTATGATGCATCATTAATGAATTGATAAGTATAATTGAAATAAAAATATGGAACAGTTTGTTTACTGATATAAACTGTTCGCCGTTTAATTTTCATTTCTTCCCTGTTGATAAATATTTTTCAACTTTTTGCTGTTGACTTGTACATTTAAGCGTTTACGCTTGCCGCTGTTATATATAGTCATCCAATATAAACAGTCATCTAAGGAATATGAAACGGTATTTTAAATTTTAACATATTTTTCCTCAAAAAAATTATACCAAATTTAGATTTTTTTTAAATATTTTAATATTATAATTATTATTTGAGTAATTTAACGTTTAAGGAATTCTTCAGCTTCATTTGAATCGATTTTTCTCAATTTGGAACAAAAATAAAAATTATTTAAATAAATCTACACGCTAACAACTGCCTATCAAAAACAACTATAAAAGTAAATTTATTGTTTTAATTTTTTGAGAAAAAACCTAGTTTTAAAAATTATCAAGTATTATTTTTCCCAGTCTAATAAAACGAAGCCCATTTTCGCCAGCGTTTTTTAAAGGCATTGTTTTGAGGAATGATAACTCTTTCATTTAAAGTTAATAACGAACAGTATCGAAAAAAATGAATCAAAGTTTTACCTAAAAATCCAAGATGGCAACAGGAAAGGGCTCTCAACATCATATACATTGCCGCATTTGTTTCCCAAGTCAAGAAAAATGAATGTAGATAGCAGAAATATTAAATATGATTTCTTACTAAGAAATCATTAATTCGAACAGAAAAATCAATTTTTTAGTGTCCACGATGAATTTTTTAAAATTCTTCTTCCAGAATTAAAAGTTCTTCACAGAAAGATGACAAAATTACAATGCTCTCTCTCAAAATTTAAGTATTGACTTAAATCTAAGAACCATTTATTATATTCTGTTTGCTTCTCTTCTCTATATGTTATCTTCGTTTCGACCAAAGCAAGGATTCTAAGACAAAGTTAAATTTCTGCATTGCGTGTTCGTCTTTTCTTAAGACCACCCAATCTTTGCTAAGGCAACAAACATAAGTTTCATTTCCTATTTCGATACGCCCCTCAATAAAACCCCACACGCAAGCCCCCCTTACCGAACAATTTCTGAACTCCCTGAACCAAAACTTTCCTGACTTCCGATGACGAATAACCCCACCAGCAGGGCTTAGATCCGTGGTTTTGTTTGCTGTTGGATCCAGGAAAGCAAAGTTATGAAGAGGACCTTTCATTTTACCAAAGCAATACATCTCGCCAATTCTTCGCATTTCTGGAAAAGGAGGATCTTCTCGCGTGCTGTTATTCTTTTCAGGAAAGAAACGAAATAAAAGAGGAAAAAAACAGGAGAAATTGTACATTGCGTTTTCGATCTGTTCCACTTTATTCTAAACATTACTCATTCCTAAGCACCTAATTTCACTTTGTTCTTAATGCATTCCGCCTACTATCTGGGCCATTGGATGGCGTCCAAAGGGATTTCCAGCTTCTGCTGAAAGTCCAGATTTTCGGACATTCCAGTTAGGGCTTTCATCTCTCTAGACATTATTTTTATTTTTTATTTTATCAGATAGTCCTTTTAAGAGTCGTTGTAGATGCGACGTCTAAGATCTTGGCTACTGCATTTATTTTTATCCCTACAAAGTGCATCTTTAGACCATAATCTAAGTGATGCTAATTAATGCATTTTTCAATGGAGGGCAGATCCACAATCCATGGTTAGTACTAGGGAAATGCGGTCGGATAGTTCTCTTTTATAGTTTCCTTCTTTCTTTTATTTTGTTAATGGACTGATGATTCCCAGTTTGATGATAAATGTTTATAAATTGGGGAATGGATTTCCTAGCAGTCTGTCCTGATAAATATGAAAAATGAACTGTGCTCAAGTATCAAAGAATCAGTCATAGTTGCGATAAAATATATCAAATGCATTTATTTGAGTGTGTCATTTGAATGTTAAAAATATAAACTTCGTTTTTGTGTAAGAAAAAGCTCTATTTATATATCTTTAAAGGGGATAACAAATGAGAAATATATGAATTAAAAAAATATGCTATAGTAAAGTAAGTGTTAAGATGTGTTTTTTCAATTTGTGAATTTTGCTTACAATTTCCCAGAGATTCACAGTTCTCAAAATATTCATCCCACAAATTTCACTATGCTATTTGGAAAATATATTGATAAACATTTTACATCATATTTTGAACTACTTAAACTTCAACAAAGGACGGGGTATACTTTGTGCAATGTAAACTAAATAGACTATACAGACTAAAACAAAAAAACAACATGAATAAATGAAAGTACATAAATTGATATACCATAAACACTAAATGAATCATTGGTGTTCAGACACTGAGAAAGGTTCTATTTTATAGAACTGAAACTTCATTAAGTTGACGGGCAAAATATATTTTACATCATACATAACAACTCAGCAATATGAGTTTCCGCTGCTTCTTTTTAAATCAGCAGAGCAGCAGCAGAAGAAGGCCGACTGCAAACGAAATTCTAAACACTTTTAACGAATACAGCACATTAGAATTGAAACCTAGTCTCTTACTCGCGTTTTAATCTTAAACTGTGGTTGAGCTTCCAAATCTTTATTACGAAATTGTCTTAAATAAATAACTTTAAAGATTTGAAATTTCAATAACGGGATACACTTAAATAAGCAACAGCAGAGAAATTAGCAGTTTTACGTAATATCTACCCACGCTGCCGTTCGTACTATTTGAAGTTACTGCGCATGCTTGTCAATTCGCATTTATTACATTTTTTTATTTAATTACTTTCTTAATAGAATTACTGCGCACATCACCGACATTAGCGCATGCGCACTAGTATAAGCAAGTGCAGTTACTTCAAAACTTAACGTTTATAGGATTATACGCAAAACTACGAAATCTCTCTATCTTTTTGTATAAACAAAGACGCAAAATAGCCATCTGACATAGAAAACACGAGAGCTTCTTAGTTGAATTCTGATATAAACTTGCTTTCAGAACGAAAGCTTTTTAATCAATCATAGAGAGAGCAACCACGAATTAGAGAAGAAAACAATCTCTCAAAGTTAGTGGTACAACTATAGTAAACAGGTTTCGTAATTGTGATGCATAGATCTAGGACCATTAAAATTTGACTAGAACCACTATAAAATAATTTATCAGTGATTGTCCAGACCAGCAATCGATGTAAAGAGGTGGTATGCTGTTTTAGTTTCAATTTTTAATTTCGTGTTTTGGTTTCAGTTTTTCACAAAATAGCATATTTCATTATCATTTTTAACATTACTCATCCTTTAAATTGTAATTTCTCATTTTAATTCACATTACTTTTCTTAAAAAAAAAATTAATAGAGACATGCCAATGGGCCAGTTAAAATGTGTAATATTTTTTAGTTACTAGTCCTTTGAACCAGTGACTGAATTTCCTTAAATTTTATAACTGAAGCGTTTGAAGCATGCATTTTCCCAATAAGGTACACTTGAAAGACGGACCCATTTGTCGTAAAAGGCAGCAAGTTTCCAATAAGATAACAAAAAGGGACATTATTCAATAAATTAGGAAATATTCCAATGACTTGTACTTTTCATGATTTATAAAACGTAATCTTTTTGAAAAACAGATAATAATTCTTCTGGTGTGTATTTGAGATTCGTTTAATATTCCACAAACCAACTTCTATACTCAATTGATAAAACTCTTATAAGAAATTTTTTTTTCCAATAACGAAAATTGGATGAAAAATTTGAAAAAAAGAAAATCTCAGCGAGAGAAGTAATTAAAAATTCCCTTGTCGGTTTTTATCTTGCACCGGGAAATACTTTCTCAAACCTCACTACGAGTACATCCAAGAAATCGTAAGCAATCAATATATTTTTCTTCGATATTATTTATGTTACTTCCTTTTACTCCGATAATCAATTTTCTTTACATCGATTCGCGAAAAAATGCGAGTTCCCAAAACATTCGTTAATTTTCTCTCTTGATGACGAAAAGTGAACGAGATTGGAAGAGCAAAAAATAATAATTTTCCAAAGAATAGTAAGATAAGAAGAAAAAATATAAAGCTCAGGATGTTTCACAACAATAGACGTCTGAAAAAAGGGACGAGTCGTTATCTAAAGCGACACCACACCGACGCCCATTATTGATTCTACGCATCACTTTTAACAAAGTTGTCAATATTGATTGTAGTGACACCGAAAACACCCATCCTCTTCTATTTATACAAACCCTGTTTCTTTTTTGATTCCATCAAACCTTAGCTGAAACCCTTTTTTTTTGTTCCACTTTTTTCAATCTCAATAGATAAAAAAAAAATCTTTTCTCTAAAAAATTACTTTGTTCAATATAACATTTATAAGAACTAGAAGAAAAAAGCTTCGAGTTCTCTTAGAAAGAAAATTGTAACTATTCTGAATGAAAGAAAACAGTATCAAGCGATATGTGTTTAGTACTTTGTTATTTCTAAACAAAGTATCGTATGCTTCTTTGCCATTTCAAGATCTGTTTAAAGAAAGTTGGATATACTTAATTCGAACAATGTTTGCTTCATATCCTCTATTTCGCTTTCTTCTATCAGAGGAAAACCTAAGCTTTTTTTTTTCAGAAAAAAATGGTACAATCACTAAACATGTCACTAAATAATTATTTTTTTTAAAATCTTAATAGATAAAAAAAAATCTTTTCTCTAAAAAATTACTTTGTTCAATATAACATTTATAAGAACTAGAAGAAAAAAGCTTCGAGTTCTCTTAGAAAGAAAATTGTAACTATTCTGAATGAAAGAAAACAGTATCAAGCGATATGTGTTTAGTACTTTGTTATTTCTAAACAAAGTATCGTATGCTTCTTTGCCATTTCAAGATCTGTTTAAAGAAAGTTGGATATACTTAATTCGAACAATGTTTGCTTCATATCCTCTATTTCGCTTTCTTCTATCAGAGGAAAACCTAAGCTTTTTTTTTTCAGAAAAAAATGGTACAATCACTAAACATGTCACTAAATAATTATTTTTTTTAAAATCTTAATAGATAAAAAAAAATCTTTTCTCTAAAAAATTACTTTGTTCAATATAACATTTATAAGAACTAGAAGAAAAAAGCTTCGAGTTCTCTTAGAAAGAAAATTGTAACTATTCTGAATGAAAGAAAACAGTATCAAGCGATATGTGTTTAGTACTTTGTTATTTCTAAACAAAGTATCGTATGCTTCTTTGCCATTTCAAGATCTGTTTAAAGAAAGTTGGATATACTTAATTCGAACAATGTTTGCTTCATATCCTCTATTTCGCTTTCTTCTATCAGAGGAAAACCTAAGCTTTTTTTTTCAGAAAAAAATGGTACAATCACTAAACATGTCACTAAATAATTATTTTTTTTAAAATCTTAATAGATAAAAAAAAATCTTTTCTCTAAAAAATTACTTTGTTCAATATAACATTTATAAGAACTAGAAGAAAAAAGCTTCGAGTTCTCTTAGAAAGAAAATTGTAACTATTCTGAATGAAAGAAAACAGTATCAAGCGATATGTGTTTAGTACTTTGTTATTTCTAAACAAAGTATCGTATGCTTCTTTGCCATTTCAAGATCTGTTTAAAGAAAGTTGGATATACTTAATTCGAACAATGTTTGCTTCATATCCTCTATTTCGCTTTCTTCTATCAGAGGAAAACCTAAGCTTTTTTTTTTCAGAAAAAAATGGTACAATCACTAAACATGTCACTAAATAATTATTTTTTTTAAAATCTTAATAGATAAAAAAAAATCTTTTCTCTAAAAAATTACTTTGTTCAATATAACATTTATAAGAACTAGAAGAAAAAAGCTTCGAGTTCTCTTAGAAAGAAAATTGTAACTATTCTGAATGAAAGAAAACAGTATCAAGCGATATGTGTTTAGTACTTTGTTATTTCTAAACAAAGTATCGTATGCTTCTTTGCCATTTCAAGATCTGTTTAAAGAAAGTTGGATATACTTAATTCGAACAATGTTTGCTTCATATCCTCTATTTCGCTTTCTTCTATCAGAGGAAAACCTAAGCTTTTTTTTTTCAGAAAAAAATGGTACAATCACTAAACATGTCACTAAATAATTATTTTTTTTAAAATCTTAATAGATAAAAAAAAATCTTTTCTCTAAAAAATTACTTTGTTCAATATAACATTTATAAGAACTAGAAGAAAAAAGCTTCGAGTTCTCTTAGAAAGAAAATTGTAACTATTCTGAATGAAAGAAAACAGTATCAAGCGATATGTGTTTAGTACTTTGTTATTTCTAAACAAAGTATCGTATGCTTCTTTGCCATTTCAAGATCTGTTTAAAGAAAGTTGGATATACTTAATTCGAACAATGTTTGCTTCATATCCTCTATTTCGCTTTCTTCTATCAGAGGAAAACCTAAGCTTTTTTTTTTCAGAAAAAAATGGTACAATCACTAAACATGTCACTAAATAATTATTTTTTTTAAAATCTTAATAGATAAAAAAAAATCTTTTCTCTAAAAAATTACTTTGTTCAATATAACATTTATAAGAACTAGAAGAAAAAAGCTTCGAGTTCTCTTAGAAAGAAAATTGTAACTATTCTGAATGAAAGAAAACAGTATCAAGCGATATGTGTTTAGTACTTTGTTATTTCTAAACAAAGTATCGTATGCTTCTTTGCCATTTCAAGATCTGTTTAAAGAAAGTTGGATATACTTAATTCGAACAATGTTTGCTTCATATCCTCTATTTCGCTTTCTTCTATCAGAGGAAAACCTAAGCTTTTTTTTTTCAGAAAAAAATGGTACAATCACTAAACATGTCACTAAATAATTATTTTTTTTAAAATCTTAATAGATAAAAAAAAATCTTTTCTCTAAAAAATTACTTTGTTCAATATAACATTTATAAGAACTAGAAGAAAAAAGCTTCGAGTTCTCTTAGAAAGAAAATTGTAACTATTCTGAATGAAAGAAAACAGTATCAAGCGATATGTGTTTAGTACTTTGTTATTTCTAAACAAAGTATCGTATGCTTCTTTGCCATTTCAAGATCTGTTTAAAGAAAGTTGGATATACTTAATTCGAACAATGTTTGCTTCATATCCTCTATTTCGCTTTCTTCTATCAGAGGAAAACCTAAGCTTTTTTTTTTCAGAAAAAAATGGTACAATCACTAAACATGTCACTAAATAATTATTTTTTTTAAAATCTTAATAGATAAAAAAAAATCTTTTCTCTAAAAAATTACTCTGTTCAATATAACATTTATAAGAACTAGAAGAAAAAAGATCTTAGATAAAAATAGTAACTATTCTGAATGAAACAGAACAGTATCACGCGATATGTGTTGAGTACTTTGTTATTTCTAAACAAAGTATCGTATTGCTTCTTTGCTATTTCAAGATCTGTTTAAAGAAAGTTGGAGATACTAAATTCGAACGATGTTTGCTTCATATGCTCTGTTTCGGAAAATACTTTCTTCTATAGCATGAAATTTAAAGTTTTCTTTCAAAAAAAAAAAAAAAGATAGTATAATCATTAAACATTTCACTAAATTATGGGGAAAAGCGAGACCGATTTGGGGTTTAGGAAATTTTTACATTTCTTTAAATTATGTTATATATGTAGGCTAATTTATAAATCCCACACTTTACAAATGTTGCTGGCATTCCAAAATGTGACAGGCTTATTGAAAGAGGCTGCTTTAATGATTTTTCCAATTTGATATTTTTATGCTAAGAAGCCAATATGTCTTTAGGTTTGATAGAATATTTGCGAAAAATTATTCAACCAGACCGTATTTTCTTGGGTTAGTTGCAATAAACTAGCCTAAACTTATGTGAGCTCACCGTAATAAGCCTAAAAAGTGTCAGATCAATTACAAAAATACTAGAAACATTTTAAATTAGAGTAGGTCATTGCAAAATGAAGGCAGTTTATTTGCAATTAGTATCAGAGGAACCGTGAAAGCTCAGGGAATAGAACGCTCGCCTTCTAGAGAGGTGAATCGGGTTCGAATCCCAGCTATGGCTGGTAAATTCGAATTCCGCACCCAACTCACTCCGACCACAGTGCTGACGAAAAATATCCTCAGTAGTACATATCCTCATTAAAATATCCTCAGTGGATCATGGGTTAGAGTCTCCTTGCAGTCAGGCCAATCGTAAGTGGTTTTCATGGTTTTCCTCTCCATGTAAATGCTGTGTAGTTCCAACGCAAAGTCCTCCACGAAGACAAATTTCTCCCTATACTTGATCTAGGAGTTTCCATGTCTTCTGAATCGGGTGGGGGAATGAAAAAAAGGGGAAAGAAAAATAATAATAAATAAATAAAATAATAATAACAAACAACTGGGGAAAAAAATTCGTTATTTTTTCCCCCAGTTGTTTTTACTTATTAATTTCTTTTTTATTATTATTTTTCTTTCCCCCCTTTTTTTTCCATATGTCTGGAATTTTCCTTTGTTTTATCTTCATTTTGAACTTATCTAATGAGTTCTGTTTACTTGCAGCTTATGCGCGATAAATGAAACTTATTGTTTTTCTTAATTTTCTTAGTGTTTTTTTGTATTTATTCATATTGTTGTGTATATATATATATATATCCTCAAAAATATTTCAAATATTAATTAATCACAACGAGTTGCTTACTCTAAAAAGCATATTTACTGAAACGTAAACATAATTTTCCAAAATAAAATTATTATTATTTTTTTAATATGCCTATCTATATATACGAACACATACTTATTCGAAACTACATGCGTAGGTATGATTTCTGAAAAGGAATAAAAAATTTCTTTTAAATTGATTTTTTTTTCTTTTCATATTTGTCTTCAAATACAGAAGAACACACAGCAAAATTTTTTGAGCATACCTTTCTTCTACAAAATGCACAATCTGTTTGGAAAATAAAAAAAGAAAAAAATGTAACTAAAAAGTTCGTTCTTATTTATTTTTTATGTGTCTTTCTATCTCCTTAAATATATATAAGAACTTTTTTTTTTCCATCTCTCTCCAACGAATGTTTCTAGATCGAAAAATATTTGCTCGAACGAACCTGATTTGGATTTAACGGACGAATATTTTCTCTAACCCTCTCACAGTCTTTTTTTCCCCATCTACGCGTATTGCGGACCTACTGAGTTGGAAGCAAGAAGCTTAAAAGTTCTAAAATAAGATAGGCTTAACTTTTACTATAAATTTCAGTACACATGGAAAGCACCATTACGGACATTTCTACAGACAGATTTAAAGATCATTGAAATATGAATTTTAGATATGCTTTCAGTTGCACCGAAATATATTTTTCACTCTGTGCATTTATCTCTCTATTTTCTGTCGGCATTTTAAATATACATTAATACTCTTTTTTCTGTAGAAATAATTTTATATGCATCACTTTTTCTTTCCGAATGTTTGATGAATTATTTCTTAGAGCTAAAGCGATCACATGGAATCTCAGGGGAAAAAATTAAAGAAGGATTTAATGCATAATATGCTGAAAAATGAAATCTGATCTATATGTTCTACAAATATGTATTACTTTGTCTTTTTATACTTACGCGAAATTTAAAACTTATAAAACATATTTCATCATTCATTTATATATATATATATATATATATATATATATATATATATATATATATATATATATATATATATATATATATATATATATATATATATATATATAATTTTTTTTTTAAACTTTTTTTTTTATTTCCAATGAGCTGCACAATCAGTCTTCCCGATAAGAAGACCTAGTGAGTCCTCCAGAAGTGGTATCCACTCTTTCAGGATAAAAGAGATACCGTTGACCATGTTAATTTGGACGTCTAGTTTCTGCCACACTAGATGACAGCATCGAGACTCTATTTGGATGCTAAAGTGCTCTAGTAATTTAATTTTGCCGGAAATGCCAAGAGCCAATAAGGCACTCCAGGGATCTTTTACATGCAATATAATCATACGACATGGCCGATGAGGATTTTCTACATCCCGAAAATCCGGTGTCTGGGCCGGGAATCGAAGCCGCAGACTTGGGCTCAGAAGGCCGATGACAAACCAACTGCGCCACCCAGCCACGCATTTATATATTCTATATGCGCATTTTAAAGTGTATAATTCCTTTCACGCGTATTTCTTCCTTAAAAACCAGCAAAAATTATAATTTATTTTATTTACTCATTGCAAACAGTTACACTTTACCCATTGCTAATTGTTAGCTGATATTCTGGAAAGAATAAGTGCGTGCCAAAAAATATGAATAAATAAACACCCAGTTTGCAACTATAAATATAGATAATTTTGACATAACATACTATTGATTCCAGAGCATTGTTCAATACTGAAAATTAAGAAAACACAAATCTAATTACAACAACGTTCCTGTTTTGTTCCAAAAGCAACCCACCCCACTCGATGCTTCTCTCTGGTTTAGCTGATTAAACAAGATAAGCAACTAAAGTATTGTTGTTACCCGGAAAGAAAGGAAAAAAATTATCATAAAAAATGCATTTGAAAGTACAGGCACCAGCTTTTCCCGTGAAAAACTTTTTTTTTCTGTTACAAAAAATGATGTTATACAAGCTTGAAGTATATCTCCAAGGGAAAAAAAACGTCATTCCGAATATCTAATGAGATTAACGAACCAAAAACTAAAAAAAATAAATAAACTGAATATACTAAAGTTACCATCCCAGAATAAGAGAAAGTGTATTCTTTGACGGTTCCGTGTCCTCTTTTTCAGAATGAAAAGTGTCACTTTTCAGCACCTTGACACGTGTAGGATCAGGGATTTTGCCGGATCTCTGATTTCGAATGAATCCCCACCCTCTTTCTTATTTTGTTTTGCCATTTTCTTCTATTTTTTTTCCTCATCAAAAACCGTGTTTGTAAAAAAAAAGTTTTTTTTTTTTTTTTTTTTTTTTTTTTTTTTTTTTTTTTTTTTTTTCATTCTTCTATTTTGCAGTCCGTGAAATGAGAGTCACTAGACCTGAGTTCTGGAACAGAGTAACTATCTCTTGGCACAGTGATCCTCCTCCACTCGTCAGCAAGAGGAGTGGGAGACACTGTTTCGTAAGGGATTATCCCAGTTTTCGTTTTCCTGACTTTTTTTTTTCAATCTCCTTTTGGAATTTTATTTATTTGTTCTGATTTTTTCCTGCTTCGTTTCGTTTGGTCTGTGATACTATGTTTGTCTGACTTGACGATAAAGTCGAAGTCTCTGGAGAGGGTGGATAAAAAAAAAAAAAAAAGGAACAACGAGGGGGTTTGTTGAAGCACGTGAAAGTTTGTATGCCCAGTAAGCTTTCTCTAAAGCTTTAGAAATAGGAAATTCCGATGAGATTTTTCGGAACCAACTAAAATTCATAAAAAAAAGTTTGTGTGGAAAACTAATTTTTAAGCCAAGAGATTATGATTGAGCAATATTTAATCTGGCAGCTCTATCACTGTTTAAATAAATAAAAGAAAATAGAATTTTACTTTATTTTCTTTTTAGAAAAGCGAGTTAAATTTTATTTAATTTCTGTAAATTTGGTTCCTTCGAAAATTTTTGTTTTATTCTTTAATGCGTCTTCATAATATAATATTTAGTCTATAAAAGTCAGTCAATCTTACAGTTACAGTCTAAATTAAGACCGTATTTTTGCAAGAAAACTAAAATCATCTTAACAAAAATGTAAGTTAAATTTTATTTTCAGGTCAGCTTTGTTTAACTTTAAAAGCATATTTGTTTTACTTAAATTATTTTATTAAATTATAACTTTTAATCAAAATATACATAATTTTGTCACTTTTTTTACATTGCCTCTGCGGCAAATGTGGAAGATTTTCGTATTTTACTTCTTTAACTAACTCAAATTCAGGTTAGTTTCTTTTAATTGTATTCTTCATTGCCAGTTGCTTCAGTACTTGTCTTAGGATTCTCTAGCATCTTTTAGGCTGCAATCAAAATTACCAAGATACGGAGATTAATGTCTACTGTTTGAAAAAATGAGCAGTTTATCGTCGGTGATATAGATATATTTTTTCGAGTGTTGGAATATCTTGATAAATAACCTCAGTTATAGCGCTATATTCTGGTACTTCTATGAAAAATTATTCAACATATCTCGTGCGATTATAGCACTCGCTACTTACAAAAACCATAACTGATGAATTCGAATACTGCTTCTTCACATTGACCGTAATGCAAAAATAAATCCAATTTTTAGTTAGATCAAGACATCTTAAAATAAATTATAAAGCCTCAAATCATTGAGGATCGCAATGTATGTGATAAAGTTTACTCAACTTTGGTAATTTTTTACGGTTCCAAGAAATGAAAAAGTACCAAAAATTACTAAAAATGCTAAACCATTATATCGTTTAAACAGAAACATATTATGGAACTTTTTTTCTAACTTGATTACATCAAACTATGGTTTAAATTGAATTAAAATGGTTAAATGTTACACCTTTTTGAGACGGCAGCGACTTCACAGAATATAGTTCAAGTTTATGATCTTAGTATCTAACTTATCAATCGATATTTTCGAAAATGTACTAAGTTCTTGGAGCATTTTAAATTTTCAATTCGCCATCCAACTTATGAGCAAAAATCAACCCAGTTTAAGATTTTTTTAGATTCTGATATTTAACTTAAGAATAATCATTTAAAAAAAATCTTATTGGGGTATATTTAATATTGAATCAGAGATCTAGTATTTAAACTAATTTTTGCCTTGTACTAACGTTGCAGTAATATTACTTGGCAAGACTTCTGGTGTTCCTGCGTAATAAACTCAGCCAAAGGTACCCTGGGAAATTACCGAGCTAATACAATTAAACTTATAACCCCCATTATTTCTCTCTGTCAGTCGAACTCCTTGGCGAAGAACATGAACAATTAAGGCGGAAGGAATGTCCCCTAACCACGAAAGGCCATTCTAGATGGTACTCTCATTTGTTGCTTGGGCAACTGCCTCACGCTAGCGGGCAACTCGGGGTAATGTTCGAACCAAAGAATTAAGTCCCTCCGTAATGAGAATTCCTTCAAAATTTGAGCAGTTTAGAACAATTTTTTTTAATTTAGAAGGAAAGCCGAGCTTTGTGAGAAAAATATTATCTAGTTTGGAATCCAGATACTAAATCCGCTCTAGAGTTTTAAGATGGGTATTTTTAAGGGAAAAGATAAATTTGGAAAAAAATTTTTTAATTAGGATTTCCAGGAGAGTTTTTTTAAGCACCTATGTAATTAAAATAGAGCATTATAATATATGTAGTTACAAATATATATTTTTCAAAATTAGCTATCTCATTAGGACAAATATTACGATATAAATCACGAATTTGAGTTGTAATAGTTAATAATAATTTATGAGTATCATTTATATAAGTATCATTCTTATAAATCGCACTATGTAATCTTAATTATAATTTATCAAAATAACGGCAAGCGAATTTAAATATTTTAAAAAAGGCGTATTTTTGCATATTTTTTCTATTCTGAATAATAGGTATGTCAAATTTTTTTTATCTATGTTGAATATCTTATATCGTTTTAATATAAAGAAAGTTAAGAAATTAAATTATCCTTCTGTTAATTAGTAAATTAAATATTTTTGGCGTAATCCTACTATAAGCTACATCATCCTGGAAAATTTTGAGAACAGAGAAACGTAAAACAACAATTCCTGAAAAAAGAATGAAATATTGAACCGAAGAATTTTATTTTTTATAATATTAACACCGAAATTGCTAATTTCATCAAGTGCGTACAAAAAGTAAAGATTTGATAACAACGCTCACCACCACCGAATAATTTCAATCTAACTTAGAAAACAAAGGAGTTAACCATCGACATATACTAACCTTCCTAATAGATTTATTCGCATTTGTGTTACATGATAAGAAAACCATGAAGAATTTAAACGGTGAGTCTAACAAGAACGAATCAAAATCATTGATTCGTTTATCACTAAAGGAGTTTTGAACCTGCATTGGTCAGTGCGAGCTAAAAGCAGTATGTGAATCAACCAGAAATTCTTGTATTGCATGAGCAAAAACCCTAAACCTTCTTGGTCCGGTAGGAAATTTTATATTATGTTCTAAAACGGATCTATTTAAGATTCTTCTATCGCTCTAGCTTATGAGATCATCATCCCATTACTTATACGAGTTTATGAACGCACGAGTTTAAATTTTCAGGGACATCTCTATAACAGGACCCATCTTATAACAGGTATAAAAATATAATTCAGAAATAAATTGTTGTAATAAATAATTAAAACGAGAATAGAAGGAAAATTTATTCTATTTCTATAGGGCAAGCTATACTACACTCTATAACAAAAAAATCGACGCACCAAGAAGCAATCATCTGATTGCTTTGAAATTTCGTATGCATGAATGTTTTGAACAGATATGGCTGGAATGATGCCGACTGGGGACCAGAGTTGGCCGTTGATTACAGTAATCGATTACAACTGTAATTGATTACAGATAATTACAGCTATGTAATCAATTACTTGTAATCACGATTACAAGTAATCAATTACTTGTAATCGTGATTACAACTTTCAAAAAATTTTGATTACAGCTGTAATCATGATTACAATTTTGATTACTGTAATCAATTACTTGTAATCATGATTACAAGTAATTGCGATTACAAGTAATCACAACAAAAACGATTACAAGTAATTATGATTACAAGTAATCAAAATATATGATTACATGTAATCATGATTACATGTAATTTGATTACATGTAATTGTGATTACTTGTAATCAAACTATACGATTACAAATTATTACGATTGTATACTATAGTCAAATTTTTTATGTAAGTATTCATGTGTTTACATATTTTTATGTACATAGAATGTACGCACGCATGAACGTACAATTTGCGATTCCTATACATACAATGTATGTACAAACGTTGTTTGTACGTACAATATTCATAATTATATTGTAATATACTTAATGCAATGCGCATATGCTTAGTACATATAATTATGCATTTATGATGCATGTACGCATGTATGTTAGTTTGTACAAAAAGGCAATGTTTTGTATCTTTGTATACATAGACAATGTATGTATGAACGTATATGAAAATAATGTTTATGCGTTTGCATGCTTTTATGTACTTAAGTGCATATATTGTATAAATTTACGATAATAGCACGTATATACAATGTACGTTTGTATATAAAATTGTACGTATTTGCGTACAATATGTAAAAATGTTATTTAAAGGTACAATATATGCACATAGTTGCGTAAATAAAATGCGTACATGTATACATGCATATATATATGTACATCGATATATGTGCACGCAAAGTATGTACTTATGTACAACTTACGTATGTACTTGTATAACTACATACTTTGTTAATACTTATGCGCATGTAATGCATGGATGTACAAAAAAATAGTTATATGCACAATGTATGCATGTGCATACAACGTATACATGTACCTAATTACAAGTAATGTACAAATACGTGCGTACATTTAAATATATGTAATTACAATATGCACATACATTGTGCATACATTAAAAAAATTTATATGAGTAAAGTTCTTAAAATTTGTTTTAAAATTATTTTAAGGTATATGAAACTCGACCTCATATTTTTTAGAAAGCAAACGATAATTTTATTTGGAATTTCTAAATATTAATTCCACACATAAAATTTACCGTTTTTCTTACCATTTAAAAAATTTCTATGAATCATGCATTATGTTATAAAAAAAATAAATCTGTATTGTCAAACATTTCATGAAAATACCTGAAAATAATTTTTTATTCAGAGAATTTCAAAATGATATAGAACAATTTAAGCTGAAAACTAAATTTAAATATCGTTTGATTTTGTCATTTAACTTGCTTGAGTCATTAAAAGTTAACGTACATGCATTTTATTTATTGCATTGTACACATATTTAGACATAAATGTAATGTACATATGTATACGTGTAATGTATGTACATACATTCATGTATTGTACGTGCATATATAGTATATATGGATATGCATACATGGAACATACGTGTATTGTACATGTGTGGATACATTCATTGTACATATATACATTGCACCATATGCATAGATAGGGATAGCATGCATGTACACATGTAAAATTTGTACGAAAGAATTATGCCCAATATATTTATGCACATACGTACTGTATATGTACGCACATATGTACATTATATGAACATTATATGTTCATTTCATCATATGTACATTATCTGAACATTATATGTTCATTTCATCATATGTACATTATATGAATATACATCTGTACGCTATATGTATATACATCTGTACGCTATATGTATATACATCTGTACAATATATGCATCTCAAATGTGTGTATGTACGTACGTTATGCATGTCGAATGCATGTATGAATATATGTGAAATATAAATACGCCCAATGTACGTACAATAGTTCACAAATGTATTATACATATTTGGATACTTACATTGAGCATGAACATATTATGTACATGTACATAAATACACTGGACATGCATATCATGTAATTGTATACATACATATATTGTACATCCTACAGATATACCTATATTGTACATGCATACATATATTGTACTGTTCATAAATAAATTGCACATACATGCATGGGACATACATTGTACAGACAATGTATGTATGTTCGTACAAACACAAGTACTTGTATATACATGCGTACATGAACATAGATATACATTTTACATACACAAATATTTGCATAAAATGCATATATTCATTGTGTATAAATGTACATGCCTACATTGTTTGCACATACATACGTAATTATTATCTATATACATGCGTACATATATTTTATACCTACAATATAAGTGTATGTACATGCGTGTGATACTAAAATGTCTGAACATATGCTAGATAAAATCATATGTACATATATTTCAGTTACATTCATTTGTACGTATACAAATACGTACAAAATGCAGTACATGTTAATACGTACAAAATGTATCATTATAAAATACATTCTACTATCTACTGTAAAATATAATTATTTATAAGAATACAATAGTCTTGTAATCGTGTAATTAGATTACATGTAATCATAATTACATGTAATCAAATTACATGTAATCAAATTACATGTAATCATATATTTTGATTACTTGTAATCATAATTACTTGTAATCGTTTTTGTTGTGATTACTTGTAATTGCAATTACTTGGAATCATGATTACAAGTAATTGATTACTGTAATCAAAATTGTAATCATGATTACAGCTGTAATCAAAATTTTTTGAAAATTGTAATCATGATTACAAGTAATTGATTACTGTAATCGACTATGTAATCATGATTACAGCTGTAATCAAACTTTGTAATCACGATTACAAGTAATTGATTACTGTAATCAATATTGTAATCATGATTACAGCTGTAATCAAAATTTTTGAAAATTGTAATCATGATTACAAGTAATTGATTACTGTAATCAAAAAATGTAATCGATTACATTTTTGGCCAACTCTGCTGGGGACGTATAGTCTTTAGCGACGAATTCTGCTTCCAACTGTGTCCTGACGATCACCGAAGACGTGTTTGGAGACGCACAGGGCAGAGGGGGGATCCTGCCTTCACTATTGCACGCCACACCGGCCCTCAACAAGGCATTATGGTCTGGGGTGCCATTTCCTTTGACAGCCGGACCCCTTTTGTCGTCATTAGAGGTACATTTACTGCACAGCGGTACGTCGACGACATCCTAAGACCTGTTTTGCTACCCTTCCTTTTGCAGCGCCCTGTGCTGGTTTTTCAGCGGGACAATGCCCGACCACATACGGCGCGTGTTACTATGAACTGTCTGCAAGCTTGTCAAGCTCTTCCTTGGCCTGCCAGATCACCAGATCTCTCTCCCATCGAGCATGTCTGGGATATGATGCGAAGGCTATTGCATCTGCCACGGAATGATGACCTCGTTCGACAATTGGATCGAATTTGGCAGGAAATACCGCAAGAGACCATCCGGGAGCTTTATCGGTCTATGCCACGCCGTGTGGCAGCTTGTATCCAGGCTAAAGGCGAGTCAACACCTTATTGAACTTGTTACTGTAACTCTGCAATAAATTATTCAATTGTTCTGAAATTTTAATCATATACTATTCTGTACATTGTCTTCCTATCCACCAATTTTCGTTTCAATCGGACAACTCCTTTTTGGTGCGTCGAATTTTTTTGTTATAGAGTGTATATTAATGCTATACTATATGTAAACTATTTTAATACAACAATTCTTCAGACTAAAGGTTTCTCCAACATTCACGTAAGATTTGAATTTCTTAGTCGAAAGAAAAAAAACAATAAATAGAACGCTTCACGAACGAATTGTATTATTGAGCAATGTTTTGATTGTTTAACAATACCATGTTCGACAAATTTCCCGTTTTCGTGATCAAAATTGGCCACTCCTGTCATGTGATTTAGTGGCCTTTGTCCGTTTTAGTCTTTTTATTTCTTCAATTTAATTTTTTGAGTCTAAGATTATTCTAATTAACTTATAACCCTATACTCTTTGAAGAAGGAAATTTAGAGCTATATTAACGATAACCGGTGCTATATTTGTGTAAAATGGTCATTGAAAATTTCGACAAACGCATGCATATGATTTAGCTAAATTTCGAAGGCCATTTATTTGATATGCTATTCCATGAACAACTCTCTACTATATAATTTGGAAATTAATAAAAAATTCAGAATTTTCAGTAAAAAAAAAATTTTTTTCTACCAAATATACTTCATATCTGAAACTTGGGACACCTTGTTATAAAAAAAACTCAAAGAATTCCTTTAAAAAAATTACTATTATTGCTATGTAAATACAAACTTAAATAACCCACTATATTATTTAAAAATAAAAAAAGAAATAAAAAATCAAATAATTGAATTTATTAATTCTATAATGCATGTACACCGCAAAATCCTTTACATTGTCGTTCTCAAATAGGTAGATTGTAACAATAAGTTTATAAAACAATTAGATTAAATAATAAATTTTTAATACTAATTTTTTCCCATATTAACCCATAAATCTCTATGCATTGAAGAATTTGAGCACCGAATTAATGAAATTCAGCCATATTCATGCAAAATGGTTATTCAAAATTTCTAAGAAAGAATGCATATGCGTGCTAAAGCAAAAAACACCATGAATAAAGCACAAATTAAAGTACATAAATGGACATACTGTAGTTTCAGTTCTATAAACAAGAATCTTCCTCAGTGTCTAAGCTCCAAATAATCAGCGAGAAAACAGAATTACTCTTAAATATCATTCACGCTGATTTTTGTTTTAGTCTACATGGCACAAAGTATACCCTATCCTTTGTTGGGCATATGAATATATATGCATATGAATACTATATCACGAAACTATTTACTCGATATGCTATTCTATTAATAACTCTTTCCTGAATTAATAAAAAATTTACAATTGATATTAAAAAAACTGTTTTTCTATCAAATTTACTTTTTTTGAGAAACTTGAGACACACAGTGCAAAAATTCTGGAAATTTATAAATAATTTATAATGAATCAATAAAAATTCATTATTTTTAATTAATAAAGTGTACTTTTTGTCAAAATTATTTCTTTCGTGCAGCTTGGGACAACCAGCATAAAAAAATTGGGATTCAATAAATAATTTATTATGAAATCAATGAAAAAAATTCACTATTTTCAATTAATAATCAGTGCTATCTGTCAAATTATTTCTTACGTGTAACTTGGGAAAACCTGCATGAAAAATTCAAAAAATTCATAAAAACGTTATTATTTTGTATTCATTAAAATATTATTTTATATTTAACTAGGAAAATACACACCAAGTTAACCTACTTTTTTAAAAAGTAAAAAAAATCAAATAATTCAATAATGCATGTTCCACACGAAATCTTTCGCATTTCCGGTTTCAGGTAGGCACATTATAACAATAAGTCAATAAAACGATTAATATACTCGCCCAGTAACACATCATGAGTGTCGTGCAATTCCACCATTTTCCCAAAAACCACAATGACAGGGAATCCACCTAATTGACAAAAAAAAAAAGTACACATCGTTTTGTTGTCTTCACCCACGACAATTAGCACGCAATGCGTCACACAGCGCAAACTCACACATGTCCTAAGTTGTCATTACTCTGTTATCAGTCGAATAACTTTGACGGTGGTCATTCGACCGTCTTTTAATCGGCAACTACCAGAGTTGTAACAGCCCGCCCCGTGAAGATGACTCTAATTTAGTTCGGGAATATTCTAGATCCATCAGTCTTATTAATGCTATTTTCCGGGAACACGATGCAAGAGGGGACTCTTACATAGTGATTTATCTGTCTTCAGGCTCTTTGTGCTTGATTGATAAGAATAAGATACAGTCTGAAACAAGTTTTCTTGGAACTTCATTGGAGCTTTATACTTGGATTATAATACTTAAGCAATTAATTTCTGCTAAATAGTGTCTAATGAACTTTGTGAACAGCTGACCTCTGCTGTTTTCAGTTGGCTGATTGCAGCATTAAAGCTACCGTATTGAAGAATTTTTAAGTGTAGGTTTCTGCTATCAAAACATAATTACTTTCAAATTTGAACCATTTATACTTTGAGTAAAGGAAGATGGAATATTTAAAGACATCAATTCAGATTCATCATTTTTTTTCTTCAGCGACGCAAAAGTATATATATATATATATATATATATATATATATATATATATATATATATATATATATATATATATATATATATATATATATACAACAAAATAAATGAATACAAGAAAGCACGAAGAAAGTTAAGAAAAACAATAAGTTTCATTCCGGATTTCGCTACTCGCTTTATAGTTTTTGTTTTGTTTTGTTTTATACTGTTTTGTCTTTTTATTTTATTTTGTTTTCTGTTTTTACGTGTTATTTTTACTTATTGTGTTCCTTTTTATTTGTTGTAATTTTTGTAAAAAATTTTTTTGAGTGCTCCTCACACTATTGTATTAATATATTTTGCTTTGGCTATATTGATAAAATATCATAAAGCACTCTTTTTTGCGAATATAATCGTGTGGGCTGATGAAAAGATTATATCTTTTATTTTCCGGTTTTCTTAAAAAAAAAATTTCATCCTTTTTTCTTTCTTTTTTTTTAAATCAGTTGTTTGTTATTATTTTCATTATTATTTCCCCCTCCCCCGTTTGCATATGTCCATAATTTTCCTTTGTTTTATCTTCATTTTGAACTTATATATATATATATATATATATATATATATATATATATATATATATATATATATATATATATATATATATATATATATATATATATATATATATATATATACTGTCGGACTTCTGTTTAACGAACTTCCATTTTTCGAATTTCTCTATTTGTGAATTTTTTCGTGAAACTAAAAACATTGTAGACATTTCTTCGTAAAATAACTTCCAAACAGCGAAGTGAATTTTCTATTTAACGAATTTTTTTTTTTTGAAATCTACTTCCCCTATTTTGCAAAATATTTGAAAAAATTATGAACTTTTTAACGCATTTAATGGGGGAAATGACCTTGAAGTGATTTTCGCATTCACTTTCGGTTGATTTGGTTGGACATCCATTAATTAATTGATTTATTGATTCATGTAGTTCCTGTAATAAAATTGCTGGAATCTGAGATTTAATTATGATTATTTTCAATAATTACCGAAAATGTTAGTTTAGATTAAATTCAATACCTAATAAATTTTCACCTAATAATTCGATTCGATCAAAGCTTAAATTTAATTAAAAATTCAGGTAAAAGAAAAGCAGCTTTTTGCTATACTTAATTCGAAAACAAAATTTATAACAAATTAAAAATATATAAAATTATAATATACATAATATAAACCTTCTCATGTAATCAATAGTTATGAAATGCGGAAAGAAAATGTTAAGTAAAAGAAGCTTCCGGAATCTATTTTTGAAAGTTTTATCAAAAGTAACTATATTTCTTTCACTGAAAATAAAATCAATGAACAAATACGTTTTCTAAATTGGAGACTTATTTTTATATTTTATTTGGAACTTCGACCTTTTAAACTTTACTTTTTACAGTTCTTTTGGAAAAAGTTTTTCCTTTATTGATTCTGAAAATGAAATCAATGAATTTTATAAACTTCAGTTTTTATACACCTAATTTGACACAAATTATAAATTGGATGTTTTTCTTTTTTTTCTCCCAAATTAAGACATATTTGCATTTAAAAATTTATCATATGAGAATTTGTTTTTATTTTTCAGAGCTCAGAACAAATGAAAATCAAATAAAATAAAAATAATAATATTAAAGAAATATTGTTAGGTAATTTTTTATTTATTTTTATTTTTACGATATTCAGAAGTATGCTGAAACGTTTTGAAATGAGGGAAACTTTTTAAATAGATTTGGCTAATTTTCAAAGTTTTCGAATATTACTGTGTTTCTTCTTGGTAAACCTGGTATCTTTTTCAATATTTATCCGATTTTGCAAAATTTTAGTACGATTTAAGTAAGAAATGTGATTTTTGTTGGTCATATAGTTTCATTGGAACTTAGTTTTTTGATTAAGTAATCATTAAAATTTATCTCTCTATATTTTACAAAAACGACGATTATATCACTATCTTTTGCATTTTGAGATTAATAAGTCTTGGCAAATCGTTAACGTAGAAAATCGGTTCTCCCTGGGAGTTGATACGCAGTGAAGAGGGGCCGGTTCCTGCCCACGCGTCTGTAAAAGAATGGTTCTGGTCCAAACACTGGGATTATGACGTGAAAGTAGAATTTTTAAATTGGATGGAACATTTATCTGGTTTTTACTCCAAAAAATTTCCATTTCCTACACGGCCAATGAGGATGCTCAAGGTCAGTCGAGACGAAAGTAAAAATGACTTCTTTTGACTACTGCATATCTGCTACATTCACCTGCAAAAACAGAAAAAACTAGCTGCTCTATCTGTTAAGAGTTCGATTGCGTGAAGTGAAAAGTATTAATAAGCTATCAACATAATGCGCCATCAGCATCAACCAAAAGAAAATTTTACGACACCAGTGTTCCTAAGAAACTTTTTGTAGAAATCTGAACCACGAGAATTTTATGAAAACTTCCCATTTTGAAAGCATCCCAGAGAAGAAGAAAGAAGAGCACAATGAATACTAATGAAAAAGTGTTGATTAGGGCGAAATTTTGAGAGAAAAAAGGTGTTTTTGCCCAAGCCAATTTTCAAAAATTTTATATTTTGTTCTAAAATGTTTATGGAATGTAAATAAATGCTTCTGGCTTTCATGTATATTTTTACTTTCACAATTTCAATTGTATGTCTGCACCTGAAAAGATTCAAAACAATCTTGAAAATTTTTTTTCTTCTCAGAATCAGCTTTCATAGACAAAAACCGTTCTTGCTCATTTACCTTCCATGTATCAAGAGAAGCTATTACGAAACTACTTATTTTATTTATATACATATTTATTTATTTTATTTTGACATTTGTACCATTACAAAGTTTACTTTGTAAATAAAGAGTTTTTTTTTCTTCTTATTTTTAGACAACATTTATAGTGTTCAATTCTCTTTAAAGATGGCCCTCCCATGGAATCATTTAAAAGTGCTCTTACTACTGTAGATTAAAAACTAAAGTTCCTAAAAAACCAAAACTTCGTTCTTTTTCTGAATAGTATTTGGTACTTTTATTCCTTGAGCTCTTTATTCAGCCCTTTTGGTCATTCTCTTATTTTAATAACAAATATGCATTCACAATTTTGAACAAAATGGACGTAACTTTCTTTTTATAACAGAATAAAAAATAATGGTTTTGGAATTTGATTCTTACAAAGTTCACCTCTTAGGAAAAAATTAATTTTAAATCGTTTTACTTCTTATTAATATTTCAGAAAAGCAGACTATTTTTTTTAAAATTTTATTTTTGATTTCAATTCTTAAATGAATCCGCCATTGCGGACGATCAATAACAGTTAACTTGATTATTAAATATTATTAATGCAAATAATGTATGTTGTTATTTAATTTCGTTTATTTATTATTTTTTATTATTGAAACGATAATTTTGGATTTTTAATATCATTGTTATTATTCTAAGACCTTCCATCTTGTTCCTTTCCATTTTCACAATAGCAGACGATTTATTTATTTTTCTTTACTGAATTTCGTTCATTGTTATATCACGTCACCAATTACAAGCAATTCCATACTTTTCATTCATTCTTATATTTTGATAGCAGATTTAAACTGATGTATGAAATAGTTTAAGTAACTTTTTATTTCATCAGTCAGTCAGTCTATCACAGATAGTGAGTATTATTCAGTGTTATTTTTTACTTTTTCTTTCTAAATTTTTTCTGTTCGTTGAGCTATGGGGTTTTAATTCTTCAAAGATATCCTTGACTCGATGCCATGCCCCCTGTAGCCATTCACGACGATATTAAGTGAAAAAGAAATGCTTGAGGTCGAAGAATAGAATGTTCAACTATTATTTATGTTAAAAATTCTTCTACATAGTATTCAACGTCTTTTCTTTGCTGAGAAGTATGTTAAAGAGAGTGATGAACCAGAGAAAGTAGCAAAAGTAAATAAAAAATATCCTTTCCTTTCGCTAACATAATCCTATTTATAAAGAGAAGGTAGAAAGAACGAAAATTTTTTGTTCTATGCTTTGTTGACGCTTTTCAAACAAAAAGAATGAAAAAAAATTTAAGAAAAAAAAGAAGAAAAAAAACTAATGATGGAATAAATTTGTCTTTTCATAAAAGGATTTAGAAGCTATTGTGGCTACATAATTTTAAAAGTACTGTATAGCATTGTTTCTTTCAGAACTTTTGTAATTTAAAAAGTTTTATAGTTAATTTAAATTGTATTTTTATCAAAGTATCAAATATATATTCAAACCTAGTATTAAACAAAGCCACCTTTAGTTATGATGTTAACGAAAAACAAAAAATCTTTTAAATTTCAATTGTGTTTTTTTATTTATGCATTAAGTATAGTTTAGGGAAAAGAATTAAAGTGAATAACAAACTAAGTTAAATAAGAATGTATAAAAAAGCAATTATCAATAAATCTATATGCTTAGGATAAATCTATTGCGGAGATCTTTATAAGTACATCTATATGAGGTATATATCTTTATGCATAGTATTTAATAATCACTACCCTCAATATATAATTATTTTATTTTATTACCGTCTTTGAACAGCCGATCCAACCTTGGGTTATACGACTGATAATGTTCAGCTCCGTAACCTTGTAATTTTGAACCCAATTCAGAAGACGAGAGAACTTCTGGATCAAGTATTGGGAGAAATTTGCTTTCATGGAGGACTTTTTGATGGAATTAGCCCGCATTTGCGCTACATGGAGAGGGAAACCACGAGAAGCTCCCACTGTTAGCCTGACGGCAAGGGGACTCTAACCCATGATCCGTCTACCACTGAGGATATTTTGCGTCAGCACTGTGGTTGGTGCGAGCCGGGAGTGGAATTCGTATCGACCAGCTATCGCTGAGATTCGAACCTGGTTCACCTCATGGAAGGCGAATGTTCTATCTCCTGAGCCATCACGGCTCTTTAATGTATAGTTAATATTGCTTTTTCAAAATGAAGTTTAAAAAGCATATGAAGTTTAGAAGCGTAAAGAAATGAAGCTTAGAAGCGCATTTCGGGAGTCGCCAAAAAGTGTTTAGCTCTGTAAAAAACAAAGAAAAAAGTTATGAAAGCTTGACGGATTATAAAAGAGGATGGTATTAAAAACATCAAAACTTGTTTGACTACCCGGAGAAACTGTGAGAAGATGAAAGGCTAATCCCGTTTTCCACACTAGTTCGTTTTAGTTAGACTACGTTTTTGCTTTTTCATCATTCAAATATTAATTTGCGAACCTTATTGGGCAATTTTTTATTTTATTTTTTAAGTTAATTTTAACCAAAGATTCCAAAACAATTGTGTAATAACTGTAGTCATTGTGAAACAAATTAAAACATGAAGGTCTTATTTGAGTAGCTGGCCAACTATATTTTTGTTTATTAAGAGGATGCAGAACTTTGAAGTTTATTGACAGTGTCTGACAAACAAGATCCCAAAACTATATTAAGGGCGGTAATTACACAACACAATATATAAACAGTATTATAAGAAATATTTGAAAAATCTTAATATAAGAGTAATCACAATATATATATATATATATATATATATATATATATATATATATATATATATATATATATATATATATATATATATATATATATATATATATATATATATATATATATATATATATAATGTACTTTGAGTCGCTTTGGCTCAGGGGTTAGAATCAGGGGCTCCAATTAAGTGACCCAGGTTTGAATCCCAGTAACGGCTAGTGGGAACGAATTCTGCTCTCGACTTGCACAGACAAAAGTGCTGACGTAAAATATTTCTTAGTAGTAGACGGATCATGGGTTAGAGTCCCCTAGTCGTCCGGCTAACTGTAAGTAATTTTCGTGCTTTTTCTCTCCATATAAAGCATATGTGGGTAATTCAGCAAAAAGACATCCACGAAGGTTAGTTTGAAAAAATAATTGATCCAGGAATTTACATGCACTCTGGGTTAGGTTCAAAATTAGAATGCTATGGAGTAAGACTCTGATAGTGTATACCCAAAAATGGATCGGCTGCCCAACTCCGGTTATGAAATAAAATGCTAATTTATGTAAACATTTCCAAATTAAAATTTATATTGTTAAGAAATGAATAATGTTTATTACTTAAAAATGTATGCTGTATTTTAAATATTCTGTTTAGCAAATTTTTTAAGCAAATATACCAGTACTGTATATTTTCATATCCAAAGATCTTCCACGCATGCTAAAGGACTGTTTAGATTTCATGTCATGGAATTTTTATTTAGAAGTGAGCTGCGCTCCTTAGAAGAAGAAATTGATAATGTTTATTACTTATTTAAAAATGTATGCTGCTTATTAAACATTCTGTTTAGCATAATATTAAGCAAATATACCAGTACTGTATATTTTCATATCCAAAGATCTTCCGCGCATGCTAAGGGACTGTTTCGATTTCATGTCATGGACTTTTTATTTAGAAGTGAACTGCGCTCCTTAGAATAAGAAATTGATAATGTTTATTGCTTATTTAAAAATGTATGCTGCTTATTAAACATTCTGTTTAACATAATATCAAGCAAATATACCAGTACTGTATGTTTTCATATCCAAAGGTCTTCCACGCATGCTAAGGGACTGTTTCGATTTCATGTCACGGACTTTTTATTTAGAAGTGAACTGCGCTCCTTAGAAGAAGAAATTGATAATGTTTATTGCTTATTTAAAAATGTATGCTGCTTATTAAACATTCTGTTTAACATAATATCAAGCAAATATACCAGTACTGTATATCTTTATATCCAAAGATCTTCCACACATCTGAAGGACTGTTTCGATTTTCATGTCATGGACTTTTCATGTACTAGTCAACTGCGCTCCTTAGATCTTGCCTATGTCAGCGCATGACCCCTTTTTGTAGTTGAGTCGTTTATGAGAGCTAGTTTTTGCTTTCAAACACGAACAGTAACTACGGTATTAACGAAACACAAAAGGTTTCACAAAATGAATAAGCAGAAGAATTCTATAATTTCTTTCAAACTTTCACTCGAATCGAATTAATATATGTTTATATAGAAATAATGAAGTGACTAACAAAATAATCTGAAAATTTATCACAAATAACATTACAAGATAAATCGGTTACTAGATATTATAATATATATTCTTTTTATCAGCATATCAATTATTTATTCAAATATATTAAATAAATCCTTCTTTAATTATGAAACCGACGAAACATAAAAGATTGAGCAAGCAAACGATTATTGACGTCGCGCGGCGTCACCATCGTCACTGCTGTTTCAAGAACTTTTCGCAGTGCATTATAAAAACTGTTTGATTTTATCTTGTTTTATCGTTAAAATTTATCACAAATAAAATTACAAGAAAAAAAAATTACGATATTATAATATATATTCCTTTTATCAGCATATCAATTATTATAAATCCTTCTTTAATTATGAAGCAAACGAAACATAAAAGATTGAGCAAGCAAACGATTATTGACGTCGTGCGACGTCACCATCGTCACTGCTGTTTCAAGAACTTTTCGCAGTGCACGATAAAAACTGTTTGATAAAAAAAAAATTGACAAAAGAGAAATAGATTTTTATTTTTTATTCCTGGAGGATAACACTGTCAAACAGGCTGGTTTAAAACCGACATAAATCGAGAGAAATTTTTAGAATTCTTCCTTGATTTCATCTTTCTTTTCATTGATTGCGTTTGACAAAACACAGATCCAAAAAAAAAATATTTTATATCCTAGATATCGATACAATAATTAAGATTAGATCCTTGTACCATTGAAATTGCAACATATTTTGTGAAAATCCGGTAGTTAGATCAAAAGTTATATAAGTGTTCTGTTAATGTGTAATTTAAATGCATAAAATTTAATTTTAATTAAGTATACTGACTTATCCGTTTTAGTTAAAAAGTTAGTTTTTTATTTTTTTTAGCGTGACAGTATGAAAAGTGCTTAAGAATTGCGAAGGAAGTAAAAGTTAGGGTATTTGAAATATATACAAATAACATAACTTATCTTATTGATTTTATTATAATATATAACATATAATGTCTTATTTATTTTAGATGTTATTTCAAATCTGATTTTGAAAAATAACTATCACCCATTGTATAGTTTAAGCAGTGTCTGTATTCTTTTATCTTAAAAAGCAAGACATATTTCTTAAAAGACATAAAAGTTGTTCAAAAGATAAATACCCCCAACGACGTTACATTCAATAAAGATGACGCTTTTTTCTATAGTTAAACAATTTTTAACAACGAATGCTGGTTCTCGAAAACACTAAACTCTCTATCAAACTTGACAGAAAAGAAAAGTAATTTTATTTTTTGAATTAGTTTTCTCAGACTTGGTCGCTTTTACGCTTTAATGCTTTGAAACGCTTTAAGCACATTTTAAGATCCCACATAAATATTTGCTTAGGGTTGTTTATTGTTGTGGTGTAAATATTTACACATAGCATGTTTTAAGCTGATCAAGCTATTCAGTAAATTCAATTGAATTTTTTCTTTGAGATCAGTTAATTTTAAATATAAATTTGCTTAAGTAGTTGGTAAATTCAGCTGGGTTTACTGTGTTTGTTTTGGAGCAATTGTTGAACACATAGGTTTAAATAAATGACATTTAAATCCAAAGAAATCTAATCATTGTTTAGGTGAATAGCATAAAGGCTATTTTGCCTAATAGAAAAATTCAGAGAGTTATTAATCACAGCCATTAAAATTTGACTTTCGAACTTATGTCAAAAATGAAGTAAAAAAAGTAAACACATTAAGATTCAGGAAATTTGTATTTAAGTAAAGAAAGAGCAAAAACACTAAAGAAATCTGACGAGTTTGAAGAGAGTGACTTATAATAAACTGATTGCAGAAACCACAAAAAAGGGCAATAATTAGAAGCACCATCAATTTTAAACAGGTAACCAAATCGGTTTTAATATTTACATGGTGACCAGAGTCTGGAAAAACTTAAAAAGTTAAAGCAAAAGATTATGAGGTTTCCGTTTATTTTATAGACATCAATTTCACGTCAATAGAATACTCTCAACTAGAGTAGAAGAAGACCACTGATAAACTACCACCTGACCTCAGAGCCAGCTGGTTCGGCAATGTGCAAGAGGGCACACTAATATTCTCAATACTGCTGGCTAAGGTTCTCCCCATATGTTAGAATGTTAATGAATGTTTAAGTTAATTAAATATAACACCGTACAGCATATCGAATTTGTAAAAATAGAATTTCTTCCTAACTATGGCTTTTATTTTACTAGATTTGTTATTTGTTTATGTATTTTATTACCACTGTGACTATTTTTGTTTCGTGTATCTGATATTTCCGTTGCCTAATTTTTTTATGTTTTGTCTTCTTCGTGCTTGTCTTTGTATTAGGTACGAAAAGAAAAATATTACTTTTTGAAAGAATATTGAATGTGCCACTTGGGAAGATTCGTATTTTCCAGGCTTACTCGGATAGAATGGAAAGAACAGTTGCTAACATAAACAATTGCCTCATTTCAACAGCCAAGCAGTATCCATACTCACGATGACGTCATTTGCAGGTATCCGATTATCGAAATTCATTTTACCATTTGTAATAGAAATATTTAATTTGCTAATATTTTGGTCAATAGTAATGAGCTAAAATATTTTGATCCTTCAATCTCTCTCAGATAATTTTTAAGTTTTTCTGGAGTGTGGTTATCTTGTGTTTAACACCTGCTTCCTTAATAGTAATGCGTATATATATATATATATATATATATATATATATATATATATAATATATATATATATATATATATATATATATATATATATATATATATATATATATATATATATATATATATATAAAAGTTTTTAATAAGCTCTTATTTAAAATATACAGTCGCCTTTGGTGACCAGTCTGGTCACCTTTCGAAAGTATTTTGTAGGTGCCACATTTAAACTAATGATAACCTAACCGAATGTACAGCCCAACTGTATTTAAATATTCGAATTCTTCAACCCCACATACAATTTTAACACTCCAGCAGCTTAATTAGATTAAAACAACCTATCAACCCAATTTTTCCCCTCTCTAGATGTTGCCCATGAAGAAGTATAGTTTGTCTATCTAAAGAACTCCCCTTACCATTCGTTTGGAGTAGTGACGGTGACTATAGTTGCGAGATTTAACTATTTCAAGTAGAGGTGTTGGGTCATAATTTAAAATAGTTTTTAGCTTGGGTGGAGAGAGAAAGGGAATCAAGAGAGAAAGAAACTCCCCTTTTTGAAATGCACTATTTCTTGCTTCCATAGCAGCAGACAGCTTTTAATTTAAAAGCCGTCTGCTGAGAGGAAGTATTCAATTTAATAAAAAATATAAATTAATCTAAATAAAGATTTAAAGTATAACTAATATTTCAACACCATTTAAATTACTACTAAAGACAACCTAACAAATTGAACAATAACTACAGTGTTGCCAAAAGATAGAGAAATGCTTGTATTTATGATGCCACATAGAAGATATATAGTATTTCTAATATATATAGTATATAGATTATTTTTTAAACTCCTATTTCAAGTTATTAAATTACTTAATGTAGGAAAAACACACTACTTTTAAATAAAATTTAATGTTTATTGTAAAGTTCTAAAATTCGATTGATATGAAAAGGATAAATAATTTAACTAAACAAAAGCTTCTTTGACTCGAACTAAGTAGAAAGATTGAATGGTTTGACACTATCACCTTTCGTTCTTGAAAACAATTCATATTGGCGAACAATAGATTCGCTGAATTAACGAAGACAGCCAAATAAAAGTCGTCGCCAAAACGAAATTCTCCTAAAAGCTTTTGCTGCCACAGCTTATTCAATAAAGTACTGTTTTCAAATTCATTAATCTCTTAACAATAACGTAGTTAATTCTGTTTTAAACTGCCAGCATTGAAATAACGACAAATAAAATAGATTATATTCTGCTGCTTGCATATTTAGTCAAAAGATTTCAGAAACGTTAATAGATTTAACTATGCTGAGAATTTTAGATTTTCGACCGCTTTTAAAATAAAATATATACACTGGTAAAATAAATGTGGTTAAACATTTAAAAAAATGTTTATATATACTTTAAAGCTTTCATTTTAAAAAAAAGAAAAACCTGAACTTTGGAACTTTAACTAGAACTGGAACTAGATAAATGGGAAGATAACTAATTTCAATATCCGTAATGGCTAATAATAAAAAATGTTTCTTTATTACTAGCCATTAATTTTTTAAATCTTTAGATGTCGTTTTAATGAAACGTTTTGGATAGAGTTGGAGCCAAATAATTGTGATTTGCGTCGTCTATCATTGTTTAGGATTTCTCGTTTTCTGTTTTTAGCAATTGTAACAACTTCAACTTGCATAACCAATTAAATCAATGAACCAAACATTAGCTCAACTAATGAAAACATTGATTTGATAGAGGGTTTGTTACGCTAACATGCATCAGCCAAAAAGAAATGATGATAATGGATCAAATCATTCGTTACATTTCACCTGAGAAACGTATCTGTCACAACCGTTCTAATATATCTCTTATCCTAATATACCTTAATATAGTGTAGATTGCTAATATATCTAAAGAATACGAGCAAACTGATGTATCAATTATCTGCTAATTATCGTCATCTGCTAATTCTAAAGCATATACTTTGTAGACATATATTGTAAAACTTAAATCTACAGTTACCTTTTCTTTACATGCATTAAAATTTTCAAAGACACGTATATTAAGGAAATAATGAATAAATAAATTAAAAAAAAGAAAAAGAAAAACCTAGTGGCATTAGTTACCCATAAACAAGAGGTAACTTAAGCCAGAAATACGAATTCATTGTTTGGCAACAAGAAATAAAAATTTGTTTTTGGCAGTAACAACAGGGTAGAGTCAGAGAATATAATTAGCAGCGCCATCTGTTGATGACATTTCTTGAGAATAAATTTCTAGTTTCTTAAGCAGAATGAAGTAGATCGTAAATTTCCATCACTTCTTTAAAGAAACAAAGATCACCATTTTTGAAATATTCGGTCATGACCATATGAATCTGCTTCGTGGGTTTATATTTATTACTAAACCAAAAGAATATTTTTCGAAGATTTACGAATGTTTTCAGTCAGCAACACAAATTACAGACGCCTGATTTCAGTAAAATCGCAGTCGGTGCCCAATATTTTAGATGACTTTTAAAAATTTAACTGATGTATTGGATATTAATCTATATAAAATTTAACTAAAATATCGCAGGAAAAGCCCAACTTTAAGTTCAAAAAAGAAAAAAAAAATACAAAAAATTCATTTAGAATAGTTAATATACATTTAAGTGTTAAATAGTCTTAAGTTCAAAATACGTTTAAAAAATTGCATATTACTTTCAAATGTTTAATACAAAATATTAACAAAACTTTGCAATTTTAAAAAAACACGGAAAATCGTCGATGGAAGTTGAATTACATTAACTTTCGCCTTTAATAACGAATACTTTGTTGTTGTGGCAATATTCAAGAGATTACAAATAAATTAAAATATCTAATATTATATTTTTTTTTAGAAACTTGCGAATGTTGGGATTTCAAGCTATTTTCAGAAGCTTAAATATTAGTTTACAGTTTTAAAAAAAAATCACGCTTTGCCTCCCAATCCGCAACATTTGTTGTTAGGTGACGTCAATCTTCAGCTGCTTAAAGTATTTGTGCCGTTTGACATATGACATGACATGGGATTATGGCATATCCACACGGAACATTTGTGGCTTAGTAACGACACACCACCCGCCTCAAGTTTCATTTTATTGTAGCCATTTACTTATTTATTTTTTTTAAGTTTATTTATATCTTTACTACTGTAAAACTCAATGTATTAAATTCTTACTAGAGCAGTTTCGAATAATTTTTCAACAAAACGGCAGAAAATTTTATTCTTTTAAAATAGACTCCAATATATATATATATATATATATATATATATATATATATATATATATATATATATATATATATATGTAAGCTAAAATATTGAGAAAAAATGGAAAATAATAAAAAATAATGACAAGAGAAGAAAATTATTAAAAATATTTTTCCAAAGAATTTAAAAAAATATAATTTTTGATATAAAAAAAAATTTAAAATCCGGAAAGCAAAACAAAGAAAAGATATAATCACATCATCAGCCCACACGATCATATCCCCAAGAAGGAGTGCTTTCTAATATTGTACAATACAATAGTGTGAGGAGCACTCAAAAAAATTTAAACAAAATTAGAACACATTAAGTAAAATATATATATATATATATATGTATATATTAAGTTGTAAACTTTTAAACAGGGTTGACATGATTTTCTCGCATGATGAGTTTTTACAGTTATGTCAAAAACACAGATTTTTGGTGACATTGCATTTTTATTTTATTTCAAGTACTTAAAACGTAAATAAAATGTGTATCTCAATTTTTAAAGCATTAAAATTAGCAAAAATTTTGTCAAAAGATATTTGACAAAAAATTATGTATGATTATTGATGACAATAGACCCTAGAATTCTTTTGTAAAATCCTTGATGTAAGAAAGAACACAAAATAAATGAAATAAAAAAATCAATTCCATATCATCTTATAAGTTCGCAAATCAAAGCACGGTGATGAGGCGATGATTCCAATGTGGTGACTATTGCCCCAGTTTAGAATTCAACTCAACGTAACGCAAATGCTGGTTAGTTTCATCAAAAAGTTCTCCATAAAGGTTAGTTTGCCCCAATGCTTGATCCAGGAGTTCTTTTATCTTCTGGGTTGCGCTGAAGATTACAAGGCTACGGAGTTGAACATCGATCATCGTAAACTCAGTCTGATATTCAACACCGGATATAAAATTTATTATATGGTGTGTTAACAGAAGGGAAAAAATAGGTTTTCGATAATTTTGACGCTTGCCATGTCAAAAACCAGTTTTTGAAGTCAAAAACCCAACTATATTTCAAATACCTAAGGCAGTATTGCACCTTTACTGAAAAAGTAAAATTCTACACTACATTGGAAAGGAAATCGGTTTATATTTAAGTACAGCATGAAACTTTTCTGATATCCAAATATTGCTGGTAAAAAAGAGTAGAAAATAATGTCTTAAACGTTAAAATAAAAATATGTATAAAAAATTTAGTTGATCAGATATTTCCAAATTTAAAATCTTTTAGGAAAATTGAAAAAAAAAAACTTTGCAATTTTACAACTGCTCAATTACTTTTAAATTTGAATAAATTCCCTTGCTTCATTTTGAATTCAACGGATTAATTAACCAGTTAATTATTCTTTTATATAAATTGCGCAAAAAATATTTTGCTATCCTTAGAACGCATAAAATTGGCAGAAAATTTCAAGGTTTAGAATGAAAAGACAAAACTTTTAAAACTAATGTTTTATTTTTGGTTGAAAACACATGATTTGTTGTCATCACCTCCTTTATTAAAAGTACTTAATTAATACAAATTGCTTTTATAAAACCAAAAAATTCTTCTTTCACAGTTATTGACGCATTTAAATTATAAATATTTAACGAATAAAATTTAGTATCAAAAGGATTAGTTTTATCAATTTCTTTTTCATATTTTTGTCTAATTAAAATTAATGTTTTTCTTATAAAGAAGCGGAATAATATTATTTGGTGATAAATTTATTTTTAAGCTTGAATAAACTCAAAAGGAACTATTATATGAAAACTGAAATCATTATTAACAATTGAAGAATTTCGATTATAAATAGTAAAAAATTACTCACGTGATAGTATGTTGATATTCGTTTAGTTATTGTTGCTTCATTGCAATCACATGCATTTGCAGGCTTGTGAGCTCAATTTAGGCTTATAAGCCTTTGTCAAGTAGAAAGACAGATAGAACAATTCAGAGAAGGATATCGCGAAGAGCACATCCAGGGTTACGGTGGGATTCGAACCCGCTACCTCCACGCTTTGCGCAGCGTTTGGTCGGCGATACCGCTCGGCCAGGGAGGTCCCTTTATTTATTGCTATTTTGTGTTTTGGTATAATATACATGTACAGGTTTGTGGGCTTAATGAAGGCTTATAAACCTTTATTAAGTAGGAGAACGGCGCGAAGATATATCCAGGCTAACAGCGAGATTTAAACCTGCTACTTCCACGCTTTACGCAGCGTTTGGTCGGCGATACCGCTCGGCCAGGGAGGTCCCTTTATTTATTGTTATTTTGTGTTTTGGTATAATATACATGTACAGGTTTGTGGGCTTAATGAAGGCTTATAAACCTTTATTAAGTAGGAGAACGGCGCGAAGATATATCCAGGCTAACAGCGAGATTTAAACCTGTTACTTCCACGCTTTACGCAGCGTTTGGTCGGCGATACCGCTCGGCCAGGGAGGTCCCTTTATTTATTGTTATTTTGTGTTTTGGTATAATATACATGTACAGGTTTGTGGGCTTAATGAAGGCTTATAAACCTTTATTAAGTAGGAGAACGGCGCGAAGATATATCCAGGTTAACAGCGAGATTTAAACCTGCTACTTCCACGCTTTGCGCAGCGTTTGGAGGGCGCTACCTCTTGGCCAAGGAGATCCCTTGATGTATTTATATGTTTATTTATTTATTGGTACACGTACATGCAGACATGTGTGCTCGATTAATAAGTGCAGCTAATAAGATTTTGTCAAGTAAAAAGACCGATAGTATTATTCGGAGAAGGACAGTACCAATATGCATCTTGGGTTACGGAAGGATTCGCTACAGAGCGCTTAGCGGACAATAGCGCTAGGCGAGAGTAGACCCCGCATATTGGTGCGTAATTAAAAGTTTTTTTGACTATTGTTGCACATATATATGTAAACTTCTGTGTTCAGTACAGAATCGTTTTATACTCCTTTGTCAAATTGAAAATCAGACATCACAAATTAGAGAACATCATAAAGATGCATATAGGGTTAAAGTGAAATTCGAACCCGCTACATCCACGTTACAGAGTGATTTGCTAATAGGTGAGTTAGGAAGGCAACATAACACAGTTTAGAGACGGACAGCAAATAGATACATTGAAGTTATAGTGAGATTCAATCTCCCTACCTCCACTTTTACACAAAGAAAAAAATAATATTTGTATCAACGCAAATAGTAAGTCTCGAATTGTTTATTTTTATTTATTTATTAACTAATCTGTAGTTCATTTACGTCGCACTGAAGCTGCACAATGGGCAATTGGCGACGGTCTGGGCAACATCCCTGAGGATGATCCGAAGACATACCATCACAATTTTGATCCTCTTCAGATGGGATGGCACCCCCGCTTCGGTTAGAGAAAGATATATAGTTGGAAAGATTTCCTTCAGGTGGCACTTAAGTCGTTTTCGCAAGGTTTTTTTTTCCCATTACGTTTTTAAATATAAAAAATTCGTTCTTTGATTACGACGTGCTGATGGCGGAAACTTTTAAAGTTTCACTACATGGTTTTTTAATTCATTTAAATATTTGGAAATATTGTCATGTGATTTGCAGTCGGTTTTCTTTGATTTACAGAGTTACTGCTTGCAACATCTTTTTTTCCCCACAAATTCTTGATTTAAAATTAGAAAGTGAATGGGTATCTTGACTTCCTGTCACATGATTTAGTTACGAAAATTGTTCTTTGGATGTTTTTAGTTATAAATTTTTAAAAATCAATCAGTTTAAAACAGAACACATATTTTGTAAAATGTTTCCAGAAGCAATTTAAGACCTTTTTTTTCATATTTTCAAGAGGATTACATCTTGTAACTGAAACGTGAAAATGCAGAAGCAACTAATCTACCCGCAACGTATAGTCTGAGCAAAAAGAGAAATTTTGAAGTCCATTTCGAGCAAAATCGGCACGATTTTCTATCAAAGTAGTCTTAAATAACCGAAACTATACCGCGACTAAAAGATGCGTTCTAAAGAAAACATGCCACAAAAATGAAGTTTTTTGTTATCAAAACTCTCAACATACTTCCTAAGTCTGAAAACTTAAAAATGATAGCTTCATACGTGGAACTATAATAAATGAAAGTTCCTGGAGGGAAAGTGGCAGCGATGAAGAATCCTTTGGTGCTGTTTATCTTCGAAGATATTATTCTAAATATCAGTCGTCTCTCATAATCAAAGAAAACTGCAACGCATGGAAAGGAGCTAACTGTATATGTTGGAAAATACTAAGTAAAAAAAAAAAAAAAACTCGCCAAGACACAGTGCAATCGATCAAAGTGTCAAGGGTTTTGGCGCGAGCAAACATGCTTTCTTTAGGCGCTATAGGCCGTTGTGTGGTTCCATTATTATGCATAGGATCTAGAGGAATTTAAATTTTAAATTCTACCAGACAGTTTCTTATATTCATTTTGTATGCTTCAAACATCTTTTTTGATGTTGGTTCGAATCGGATATGTTTACGCGTTTGGCTTCCTTAACTGATATTCTCGAATCTCCGGTTCATTCACTAGGGCACGTATCACGCTCTTTAAATTCTATGCATGCAAGAATTCGAGAGTTTTACTACAAAAAGTTGTTTCGGTGATGAAAAGAAGTTGGGTCCTAAAAACAAAATTCGGTGGAAATAAATAGAATAAGAAAAATATTTTACCAATTTTTCAAAATACGTCTAAAAAAAACAAGATATGCTATTGAGGCGTATTTCTTAATTTTTATGCAAAAATATAGAAACTTTATGATTGATTATAATTTAAAAATATTTTGATGGAAGCACGTTTTAAAATTTACAAGTTAAGATTTGCAAGCTATTTTGTAATTCCAATCAATGGATTTATATAAAGATGGATTTCCATCATGTAATAAATCCATCAGAGTGGTGTGACAGTAGTAAAATACTTTGGCATTATAATGAAGTTATAATACCAAAGTTATTTAGTTTGTAATAAATTTGCAAGTTATTTAGCAAGATCAACCGATGGATTCATGTCAAGATGGATAAGTCTATGTTATAAATCCATCAGAGTGGTCTGACAGTAGTGAAATACTTTAGCATTATAATGAAGAATAATCAAGCTGTCTCGTAAACACATATCCTAATATGTACATTTGGAATCCTTGAAAGAAATCTATACCATAGGGTTATTGAAAGAAAACTTTATTTAAACATGTCTAAGAATTAAGAAAAATATTAAAAAACATAAAAAATTGTTTGATTGCAGAGCAAAACTGCAAAGAGGTGAAAAGTTTATATAAGAAAGTCCCATAGATTCAATTGGCAGTCAAATTGTTTTTGATGTTTTTCATCAAACTTTCAATAGTAATACTACAATAGTAATACTACAAACTTTCAATAGTAGATTCGCAAAGTTTAACTGCTCTAATTTGATTTCTGATGTTCAGCCATGCTTGTTAATTGTTGCATAAAACAGTTTGGCTTAATAAAAGAGTCTTAATTTCAGTATTTGCAGTCATTCAGTCACTAAGGATTAGTAAATTTAGAGAATTCAACATTAACGAGTAATTTATATCCAGTATAGATATATATCGATAGTCTTAGATATACCGGTAACTTTAACATATATATCGGTATCACTACAAAAACAAAATAAAAAAATAATTCCCTTCAAGCCTGAGGGAAAAAGGAAAAGAGGCAGACCGTCTGCTAAATAGTTAGATGGTGTGGAAAAGTGGCTGAGCAGTGTAGGAGTAAAGGGATGAAGAGTACTGGCGCCGGATTCATCGGTATGGCTTAAGCTTCTTGAGACAACCAATGTTAGCAATTAGCTTTAATGCTGATGGAAGAAGAAGATGATGAAACAAGACTTATGTACTATTCCAAATTGAATGAACCTGAGGGAGGAGAGATTAAATGCAATTGCTCATTAAAATTTTTTTCTCACCCTTCCTTAAATATTGCTTTGCGACTCTTAAAATATGTTTCTTTTACTTCGGTTTTGACAAGGATTCTAAGAATTTATATCAAGAGTTATTAAGTTACACCTTGCATAAACCAGAAGTAATGTTTGCGGAATGGCAGCATTACTTCTGGTATTATATGCCCTCCTATTGAGAGCATTTAGTAAGCTTCCTAATAGAAAATAATTCAAATTTAGTTTTTTAAAATGCAAAAATCAACTTTACATTAATATGTAAAGTTCGATCTCACCTCGTCATGGGGGAGGATGTTAAGTTTTTAAGGATAAATAATTACAACAGATCGAAATAACTTGGTGTAGTTGGCAATATACATTACGTTCTTCTTCTTCTTCATAAGCGCAACAGCCTTTCACATGCCAAGGCTGACTCGCTGATTTTCCTCCATCTGGCCCTGTCCGGTGCGACGGCCCGCCATCGGTTGACTCCCAATAGCTTCAGGTCCTTTTCAACGTCGTCTATCCATCTTGTAGGTGGTCGTCCCCTACGTCTCGTCCCTTCAATTGTGGAAAAAGTAACTTTTTTGGCAGGGACGGCATCAGAATTTCTGAAGAGGTGGATCAGTTAGTTTTTTCACTGCACCTCCTCTATATAATGTTCTAACATTCCACGTTCCAAAAATCATGTCCGATTTCGTACCAGGTCGTCTACGAAGATACATTACGTTAGGAAGTTAATATATGAGGGATCGAATGCTACAGAATGTTTTTGTCGCACTTACTGGAACTGGAATTTTATGTACTTTGTCTTCCCCAAAATACAGGATGTTCCGCTATCACCACCCTAATTATGCATAATTAGATTCCTTGTCAAGGGAGTAAGTTAAAACAATGTACTCCCTAGCAATAGAATTAAAATTGGATGCGTAAATTAATATGAAAAGAAAGCGTTTCTGAAGTGCAGAAATTATAATGAATGTATGAATTGTCACCATGAAGAGGGGCTTCTTCTTCTTCTTCTTGGACACTACAGCCTATGACAGGCCAAGGCCGTCCCAATTAGTTTTTGCCATCTTTATCTATTCTGTGCCGTGGCCTTCCAGTTAGTTATTACTAATATCTTTAGGTTCCTTTCAAATGCGGCCAGCCACCTAGTCGGTGGACGACCCCTTTTTCTTGTTCCTTCTGGTTTAAAAAAAGTTACTTTTTTGCGGGGTTTTGCTCTTCAGATCTATAAAGGTGTCCCAGCCATCGAAGAAGAGGAGCTTAAAAGCGTAAAAAGCAGTTCATTTGACAAATGGATGAAAAGTGGTAAAATAGAATTATAAATAATTATTGTGGTCTATTTTCAAATTCATGTAAAAAAAAAATATGGTATAGAGGCGTTTGATTTTAGTTACATTGATATCAATCTCGATAAAGATTGGTCAGGTTTATTATCTTCTTTTAATCGCCTCTTAACGGATGATACAAATTGCAAATTTTGTTTCGGTTATTTCACTTTTGACAGCGATTTTAAAAATAATTTAAGGGCTGAAATAATAAAACATTCCTTATATTAACTAAAAAAAATAACACGAAACATTAATTAAGTCGAACAGAAATGCGTTACATTTACTAGTTTTAGAATCAATTGGGAAATTTCTTAATTTAATTTTTTCCTTTCAATTATTTGTTTATTTGTTGTCTAGATAAGTCAGTTCTTTTCACATACTATGTGATTATTTTATTCGCTTTTATCATCTTACCAATGTTATTTAGTAAAGTTTTCTTTTGTACTCGAGTATCATTGAATTTATTTACAGTAAACAAACAGGTAAAAAAACAAACAGGTAATTAAAATAATGCCTTTTAAATTTACATATAAACGCCTTCCAATAAAACAAAACTTAAAAGAATTTTTCCATTTGCTTAAAGAAACGGAAAATAATATTACTTCCAAAAAATAAAATTCATTAATAACATTTAACTGAGTCTAGTAAACAAAAGTAATTGTTATCTTCAGAACAAGTCACTGTAAAAATTTTTCTCCGTATAAAATTTTAATTTTTGATAATATTTATTTATAAGGAAGATATAAGGTATTAGAATTGATAATAATGGAATAATTAAATCACTTCCTATTTCAATCATTTTATTTTAAGCAAGGAGTATTCTATTAAATTAAATTTACGTTAAACGAAATTTGAATATATAAATAATTATTGAATATATAAATATTTGCAGAATAATTAATATTTTTTTCATGCATTCTCAGTATTAAATTTTGAACAATGCTTTGTACTCTCTTGGCTTTTGATAAGTAAAATTTATATTGAGTAAAAATTAATCTTTTAAATGTTTATTCCCAATTTATAGACATAATTGAATTATTTTTGTAGCTGAAGTAATAGTTATTATTAGTTCCTGAGCCTAATTTTCATGCTACTGATTTTGTCTAAATTATCAATTTGCATCAATTTTATTTCCTTTTTTTTTCTCGAAAAAATGAACTTTTTAATGCGAAAAGTTATTTTAGTTTATCAATCTATAATGTCACCATCAGCACCTTTTACTACATTAAAAAAGTCGTATTTTCGCATTTTTGATTTTCACGAACTATTGAATCTATTTTGTTGTGTCATTTAGAATTACGGTGCTTATGTGAGTGTAAATACTGGTATAACTTATAAAAAATAAGAAACAATTATCATTTTTTTGCATTAAATGTTGTACGAGTAATTTAATGTAATAAATAAGCGCTAAAATTTTGCGATTCATCCATTTTAAGATAGCACACTCACACAATTTACACTCACATAAACGAAAAGAAAATTGAATAAAAAGGTTCACTCGTGCAATCGGTTTTTTGATTAAATTTTTAGTATTATATTTTCCTAAATAATTAATTTATTTGACTTTCATAAATTATTCCAAAATGATTTTCTAAATCATTAAAAAAAATTCACTCCAACTTTAAGGTTCAAGAACCTAACCTTTTATGTCTGGTTGCGTAACTTAGTTAATTATATGATGCTACTTAATAAATATATATGAGTAAAATTAACTAGTATAATGAAGTATTAGTATAGTTAATAATGTTGCTATGTTTATTGTTCTGTATAATTAGATACTTTAATTTTGCTTTTTCTGAACTATAATTCAGCTATAATTTGTCCAGAAATTTATTTCAACCATTGCTTTTGCTAACCGTAACTTATATTATTGCGGAAATTTGGTGAATGATGTTTATTAATTCACATTCAATATTGATAATAATATATTACTATCAATAACATTAAGCTAAAAATATCAGCAATAAAAACCTCTAGTTCTTTGATATTTATAGAACAATATTATAAAGTATAGAATAACATGAATACTTAGCTTCTATAGTTTTTAAAGGTACCGATAATTTTCTTTCAGCATTTTCCCGGTGCTAATTATTGAAATTTTTTTTTCGATATTACGTTACTAATTTAAAGCAGAATGTTCAAGTTTAAATAAGCTACAATAGCTACAGTAAAATCTCTAGTTTCTTGACATATGAAGAACAATAAAGTATCGAGTATTATGGATACTTAGTTTTTATAGTTTTTGAGGTTCCAATACTTTTTTTCAATACTTTTCAATGCTAAGTATTGGTAATTTCTTTTGATATTATGTCACTAATCTGAAACAGAACGCTCAAGTTTAAATAAGCTAATGTATCTACAAAAAAATCTCCAGTTCCTTGATGCATATGGGAGCAATATTTTAAAGTATCGAGTAGTATGGTTACTTAGTTTACATAGTTTTTGAGGTTCCAATACTTTTTTTTCTCGATACTTTTTCAATGCTAAGTATTGATACTTTCTTTCCATATTATGCCACTAATCTGAAGCAGAACGCTCAAGTTTAAATAAGCTTATGTATCTACAAAAAAATCTGTAGTTCCTTGATACATATAAAACAATATTATAAAATATCGAGTAGTATGGATACTTAATTTCTATAGTTTTTGTGGTTCAAATACTTTTTTCCGATAATTTTTCAATGCTAAGTATTGGTACTTTTTTTCGATACCATGTCACTAATCTGAAGCAGAACGTTCCAGTTATTCGGGACGATTCTTTTTTCTTTTTTTTTCCATTCCTATGTAACTCACTGTAGCCTCACATGCAAACACTTTCCACACAATGTCAATTTTTTCAACTGAAATAAACAAAGCAGTTAAAAAAAAATCATTTCCCACTCTTGTTGAAACAATCCATTACAAACTAAAGGTCAATGTCATGGAGTTTTGTATGAAAGCATTGTTAACTTTCAGGAAACAACTGGTTCGCCCTCCTGTGGGCAGTAATTAAAATCGAACAAAGTAGCAGTGGCTGATGTCGTAATACCGAATCACTGTTTTGATTTGACATCCTGCTGAGTTCTCTTTCTCATAACCCTTTTCTCTTTAGTCTATCCGGCCCTATTATCTGCATCCACTCAAAACAGATTCAATTCAAATTACAGGCATGATAGACCACTATGTGTTGTTATTCCTTATTTTGGGATTGTAAAACTAAACACCGTGTTAGTTTATTCATTAAAAAAAGGATACTCGTGATTGAAAAAAGGGTGGAGATTTTCTGTCTTTAGTTTCTGTCCTATATGCAACTAAAAATATAATTCTGAATCATAAAATGTAATTTAAATGAAAACATAAAAATTCAATTTGCTTAAAACTATAAAATTTGGTCTACCACTTAAGTTTTACCTCCCTTCTATCTAAGTTCTTAGCATTATTAGGTAAAATTTGTAAATAAAAAAAACTTATAAAGTGTTTTTTTTTTTTTTAAAAAAATAGGGGATTGTTGAGATTTACTACTATTATAAGTATTGTGTGCTTAAATCGTGACAGAAAGAAAAAATAATTAAAACTTGAAAATAAACAAAAAAATATATATTTGTAAACACAGTTAATAACCGTTTTAGTCTATCCGATCCTATTATCTGCATCCACTCAAAACAGATTCAATTCAAATTACAGGCATGATAGACCACTATGTGTTGTTATTCCTTATTTTGGGATTGTAAAACTAAACACCGTGTTAGTTTATTCATTAAAAAAAGGATACTCGTGATTGAAAAAAGGGTGGAGATTTTCTGTCTTTAGTTTCTGTCCTACATGCAACTAAAAATATAATTTTGAATCATAAAAAATAATTTAAATGGAAACATAAAAATTCAATTTGCTTAAAACTATAAAATTTGGTCTACCACTTAATTTTTACCTCTCTTCTATCTAAGTTCTTAGCATTATTAGGTAAAATTTGTAAATAAAAAAAAACTTATAAAGTATTTTTTAAAAAAAATATAGGGGATTGAAGAAATTTACTACTGTTATAAGTATTGTGTGCTTAAATCGTGACAGAAAGAAAAAATAACTAAAATTTGAAAATAAACAAAAAATATATATTTGTAAACCGTAAGTTAATAACCGTTTTAGTCTATCTGGTCCTATTATCTGCATCCACTCCAAACAGATTCAATTCAAATTACAGTCATGATAGACATCTATAATTTGTTATTCCTTATTTTGGGATTGTAAAACTAAACACCATGTTAGTCTATTCATTTAAAAAATGCGTATGTTTTAAAGAAAAGGGTGAAGATTTTCTGTCTTCACTGAGAAAAAAAAGTACTAAGACTACTAGAATGTGGTAAAATTTATCCAGTTTCTGGCTCTATGGAACAGCAAAAAGATTGGTACTTTTTACCGAAGTGCTATGGTAAAATTAACACTAAAATATTGTTTTAAAATGTGTGTTAAAATTCAGCTAATGAGATAAAATTTGGTAATTTTATCATGATACCTTAGATAGAACATGGCATAAAAACCTTTCCTTCGGTTAAATATACTTTTCAGTTACGCAATTGTTACTAAATGTGAGGTAATAAGAGCTTTATGTATGAAAACCAGAATTTCTGGAAAACCGTTATAACGGTCAGAAAATTACCAAATTAATAGATCAAGGATCATATATTTTGCTGTTTAATAATCAGAAATGTGTTTTTTTTTTAGAGAAATGTCTTTACCATAGAGTACGGTAATTTTACCATAATTTTTTTCTACATATATTTTTCTGTCCTAGATGTAACTAAAACTATAATTTGCAATGATAAAAAATAATTGAAATGAAAACAAAAAAATTCCACGGAAAATATGCTTTAAAATTGTAAAATTTGGTCTACTACAAAATTTAACCTCTCTTCTTCCTAAATTCTTGGCAGTTCTAGGTCAAAATTGTAAATAAATAGAAATTTTAGAGTGCTATTTAAAACAGGGAATGGGGAAATTTATTCCTATTGTGGATTTAAATCGATGTAGAAAGCAAAAAAGTAATTAAAATTTGTAAAGAATGTTGAATATATATATACAAACTTTCACCTTGCTGGTATTTTAATAATAATTTCGTTAAAGCGATCATTTTGCGTATAACCTAATTAAGGATTAATTTATTAAAAATATTATGTTTTACAGTAATTTGTGAAACCATGAACATTATGAATAATTTTGCTAAAAATAGGCTACTATATTAGCATTTAGAAACACTTGCTAGCTAATTAAATCATCGCTACTCCTATATCTGAATTTAAGGAATTTTAAAAAGTAATCGTAGTTACATTTCTAAACTAATTTTCCTACTATAACATTTTTCTATTTTTAAAAGTTTCAGAACATTAATTATATTGGCTCGCTATTTTTTCTTTTAAATTTTGCTTCTTGGTTCCCTAAAAAAGACGTTTGTCCTTACAGAGGTAAATATATTATCAAATCGCTTGTTTCAAGTTCTGGCAATCCTCGATAATTTTTATACTACTAAACCTAGCGATAAAATATCGTTACAGTCTGTTTACGGGATGTTTTTCTCTTCATGTAACGCAAATATGGTTTAGGATCATCAAAAAGTGCTACACAGAGCAGAGTTTGATCCAGTACTTGATTTGGAAGTTTCCGTGTCTTTTGAGTTAGTTTCGAAATTACGCAGTTTCGGAATTGGACATTGATGACCTCAAATTGAAGGCGAAGGTTCAGAGTTTTTTCTCACCATGTAGCGAAAATGTGGGTTGGTTAAGTAAAAAAGTAAACCGAGTTTGTTCCAATACCTAACCGAGAAGTTTCCGTGTTTTTTTGGATTGATTTCAAAATTACATGACCTCGGAGTTGGGCATAAGTAAGCCCCAAATCCGATATGAATCGGTTTTTCAGGGTCAGGCCCAAAATGAAATTCCTTTCGCCAATGATAAATTGAAGTTCTAAAATTGAAAGAAAATTTTTTTTAGATTAAGATAGGGAACTAGTTCCTAATGGTTTAACAATACTAATAAAATTAAAAATATTTTAATAGTTAGATTAAAAAAAAATTTTGTGTGTTATAGACGCAAAGTGTAAAAAATAGGTAGAAATTAATTTGTTGCAATTTTTTTTTTATTTAATTGAACACAAATAACAATCCGAATCTTTGCATAACACAAATTATACCAATAACCATTCCAAATTATTATACACTGTAATCACCTAAAATGTTCCTATAACATACTTCGAACTATTTTTATAGTAACAATGTTAATTCACGGGAGCGGCTTGCCCGTGACCCAGGAAGTAAACTGATGGCATTCTCCCCTTCCCCCCTTACCTCCTCTCATTCGGCCGTTATTAATTTCAGCTCAACACGGTTGCAGCGCGAAAATTACATGAGTAGGGAAATACATTTCCTGGACGATGATTTATCGAGCCATTGAAATTGCTAAAACCGCCATCATTTTCCATGCATTGTATTTGATGGAACACTGTACACAACTTCGGCATTTGCATCGTCAGAGGAGGGGCAAAACGAGAGAATCGCTTGCAGGATTCGAAGATTATCGAACGCTAATCCGAATAATTGTAAGGGTGGTGCTGCAAGAATATTCCGCGTATCCTTGGGACATAGACAGAGGTGGGCCACCTTGATTCCTGGCACACCCGTCTGGCAATTAAGAATTACTGTTTCTAAATATTTTTATTGTTATTATTTTCTGAATATTTATTTATAATTTATTTAGCAACAATAAAAACTATTCCAGTTTAATAAGTTTATTTTAATTATTAATTTATGGACAGAGGCTTGTTTCATTTAAGAAAGGTCACTGGTCATGATTAATGGCTAGATTTGTCACAAGTGATCCGAAACTGCTATTAAAAAATTATATCTACATTGAGAAAAAAATTATGGTCTAAACTACCAGATTATGGTAAAATTTAAAATTTTTCTGGCTCTACACATAAGGCTCTGAAATTTTTGCGGAAGCACTTTGGTAATGATTTTGGCAAAATTAACAGTAAAATGTGGTTTTATAATAAGGGATAAAATTTGGTAAATGTGATAAATTTTAGTAATTTCACCATAGAGCATGGCATAAAACTTTTATTTATTTAAATTTAATTTTCTGTTTTGTATTTTTTACTAAATGTGTGGTAGTAAGAACTATAATTTTTAAAACCAGAATTTCTGTTTCAGAACCGTTGACATATGAACGGAAAAATTACCAAATGAATGTTTTAAATATCCTATATTTTAGTTTTCTAAACCAAAATTCTGCTCTTTTTTTTTTAACCAGTAATAATATTGAGTAGGGGAAATTGTCAAATTGAGGAAGGGACAATCAAGATCTTACAGTACAATAATTTTACCATAATTTTTTTCTCCGTTTCCACTTTTAGAGCTTTAAAACAATTTTATGCATAACAAATAGTGGTAGTTGATATTTAAATAAGTCGTTGAAAATATTTTTAACACCCGGTCTAGCTATTTTACAAGGTATTGTCACGATATATTATAAGAACTATATATCATAGTAAATATTGAATATACGTTAATCACCTATAAATCGTATGTTCAATATTTACTGTAAGTTTAGACACATTTTCAGCCATCGTGATTAATACGGGTAAATATTGAATACTCGTAAACATTGTTAGTATTATCGATAACAATAGACACTCGAATCTTTATTGACAATGATAATTTCACGAGTATAATTAACTATGGTAATATCGTATATTTTAAAGAAGCTGATTTTGTTACAAGGAATTACTTGCTGAAAATCGATATTACCTGCCGATTTGAATCGATATTAGGTAGTGAAATATCCTGATATTAAAATTCTTATATCACACAGCATTATTAATAAAAATGTGTATTTCAGTTATTTCTGAGTAAAATTACAATAATTGGAAGGGACTGCTTCCCTTGCAACATTGAATTTTATTTCTTGTACTCTTTCAATTTATACTTTATTTCAGTTTAGATACGTTTTTCTTTTAATCATTTTTAGGTATTCATTAAAGTTTAAATTAAAAAAAAAATTTACAATTTCAAATCTCGTAATATTTTGTTAAGGTAGGGACAATCAGTTTCAATAGTCGTGATTTCGTTCTACTATAAAATATTAAAATGCTAACTAGTTTTATTCAAAATGTATAACTTAGTTTTAAACAAAAGATAGTCGGAAATATGCTTAAAATATAATCGTTTTTTTATATTTATATAAATATGAATTAGTATGAAATATTTGCATAATTCCACGAGTAAATGTTTGGAAGGGCAAAAACACACACAAGAAAACGTTTATAATAAATAAAAAAAATTTCCATTAGGCGAAAACTAATCGTAATTATAAGCATTATAAACTAACAAAGTAAGTTCGTCAGTCTGTTTTGAAGTTTAAAAGTTCTTTCTAAAAATAAGGAAGCCATAAAATAACTATATAATAAAAAAATTAGAAAAATGCGAAAAAAATTATTAAAATACCGGCAAAATACAAATATTTGTGATTTACAGTTAAAATAAATATTGACTGTGTTTGTTTTTAACGTTGTTAAATAAAGCACTCAGATGATCAAAAATTGCGATTCAGTGCAAAATAAATTAGTTATATTATTACTTTCGTTTTGATAGTGTTTGCTTTGCCTATTTGTTTTTAAAAAATATTTAAATTAAAATAATTATCAGAAATGATATTGATTTTAATATCGCATTTGCAAGGATAAAAGTTTCTTCGGAAATTAATAAGGCTAACCACTAAAATAATGAAAGCATCAAATATTGTCGAATATAATAAGATAATAAGATACAAAAAGCATAATTTAAGAGTCTGAAGCCATTATGTATGTGTTTTTAATTAAGAATCTTGTTCAAATCTTATAGAAAAAAATGTTAGTTTACTTCTGACTTGATTTCAAGATATAGATTCGAGATACTTGATTCAAGAGGATAATAAATTATAAAATATTTAGGTTTATTCATGTTATTTAAAACGTCATAAAATTGTATGAATATTTATTATTTGTTCAGATATAGAAATTCGAATAATATTTCCGTATTCGGAAAATTTGCCATTCAGAATTGGCAAACCTAACGAATACCAGATTTACTGGTCGGCATTTTGCATAAGCATTTAGAAAATGAGCTAAATGCATATATTTCGTAATAGATATGAATATGATAAAGAATTGTACCAAGATTGTAAGGGAGACAAATATTACACAAAAGATCCGGATATAACAAAATATAATTATTATCAGGAACAGGAAGTATGACCAGGGAACAAAGCTTTAACAAAGTGCAAAATATAAATATTCCGTAAAAGATATGGGCATGATCAAGTAACGAATCCTTAAATATGCAAAATCTATATATTCCGCAAAAATATAGGTAAGATCAGGTAACGAAACTTTTACAAATATGCAAAATATATATTCCGCAAAAGATGCGGATATGATCAGGAAACAAAACTTTTCCAATGTTGCAAAATTCTAATATTTTGCTAGAAATTTCAAATTCTAAGTCAGAAAGCAAAGCTTTGCAAATATTGCAAAATACATGTATTCCGCAAAAAAAAAAAAAAAAAAAAAAAAAATACGGATATAAGAGAATAAAGCTTTACAAATTTGAAAAATTTTAATCTTTTACATGTATAGATCAATCAATCAATGCTGTCCCAAAATTGCAAAATATAAATATTTCACTCGAGATATGAATACTATTAGTAAATCGAGCTCAAAATAACGATATTTTAAAAAGAAAAGGAGGGAAAGTTACAGGGAACTAAGTTATATCTAGAGGTTATAATACAAATAAATGGTCATGCATGATCAAAAAGTGGAACTAGAATAAAATAGTTCAAATTAAAAAAATATTTCCGATTCAAATTGTTTTATGATTATCTAAAAAGTTTTTATATGCTTTTTTACGTACATAGTATATTTTAGTCGAAGTAAATCTGTAAGAATAAAATAATTTGACGATATATAATTAATTTTTTTTATCCATTTTATTTTATGTTTACTTTTAAAAAATGTATGCGTTTTAAATGCACATATATTACAAACATAGAAAAAATTTTGGTAAAATTACCATACTATAAGGTACGGACATTTCTAATTTAAAAAAAATAATAATAATAAAAACATAAATCTGGTTAATAAATCCAGAATATACGGTGTTTATACCATTTTAATTTTACCGTTCATATGGTAACAGCTTACACTATTTTTAGTTGAATTTGTTGAAGAATCTTTTATAATAAACTTCTATTGTTTCAGTATATGTGCATATCTAGCATTTATTAGCATTTTATCTTTTCAATCTCTAACTCATATTAACTATAATTTTTATTGAACAAAATACTTCATAGCATCAGGAGAAAAAAAATATTTCCTATCACTCTAAAAAATATTTCCTATATATTACTCGCTATTAAATATATTATAAAAAAATACAGGTCGATTTCTTATTTACAAATATTTGAAACATTTGATTACAGAGTAATGATAAAAAAAAATTTAAGAAACTAACAGTAAGCTAACTGACTTCAACCAAGAACATAGACGATTAAAAAATTTCTTTCATCAAAGTATCGAATAAAAATAACAAAACGTACTTTTTTTAAACAATGTATCAGAACACACCACTAATTTTCTTAACAAAAGAAAAATTACTTTCGCGTAGCTGCTTCATTAATTTTCCATGCACGGAAAACAAATATAAATTAAGAAAACTCGTCTTGTTTAAAAAACAGTAGAATATTCATAAGCAAGGGAAAGAACACAATTAATCGAGTAGTTACTATAATTGATAAAGGAAAAATTCTTGGTTGGTTTTTAATCATTTTTTTTCTTCGTTGGTTTTTATTTTATTTATTCATTTTGAACCCCTCATTAAAATAAACTTCAAAGGCTGTGAAGAGTGTTTTGAAAATATTAAGAAAAATTATTTTTAAAAGTTTCAAAACAGTTATTTATTGTATAATTTAAGCACTATAGGCAAATAGTACTTAGAATTAAATCATGCTGTCATATTGAAGTTACCGTTAACGGTATATAGTTTTAAAATTTATTATATTAAACAGGAATTTTATAACATTAAAAAGTTTACAGGCTGATCCTGAATCGCAAACCCTTAAAATATATTTTTTTAGATTTTATTAAGGCCGACCGGCCTGTGTAGGTGGCAGGGAACTGTCCTTGCATCAGAAAGGTACTGGGTTCGAATACCGGGCAAGGCATGGATGTTCTTTCCTTCTCTGTACTATTTGTTCTCAATGTGGGAGCGATGTTGACCCACCTAATATGGTGCCCCTGAAAGAGAGGCCAACAAAATCGCCCTGTAAATGCCTGAATTGACGGATGTTAACACAGGTGGGCATTGGGAAAAAAAAAAGATTTTATTAAGCATATATTATAATCGTAGTGGAACCACCAACACAATGTTTTGGGTTTACGAATACTAATGCTCAACTCCGTAGCCTTGTATTTTTGAACCCAATCCAGAAAACAACGAAATTCTTGGATCAAGCATTGGGAGAAATTTGCCTACATGGAGGACTTTTTGATGGAACTAATCCGAATTTGCGTTACACGGAGAGAAAAACCATGAAAACCTCAAATGGTTAGGTTGAGGATTATGGAACACGCTGGATGTTATTAGTTCTTTTCAAGCATTGTAGCGTGACGAATTGGTATTTTCTAGAATATAGAGAGCCTTGTTATCTCTTATCCTCCATACCTCTGGGTTATTCCATTTGTTTTGTTGTGTCACCAAATTTGGTTTTAAATATTGATGGATCAAAATCATTGTTATCAATGCAAAGAAACAATTAACGAGCTATACACAAATAAACTTATCAACTCGTAGTAGAATACAATATCATTCTCAGTACCTATATCATTATCTAATTTTTAATTTAATTACCCCTGATATATTTTTAATAAATCAGATACGATCGTATTAAGTAGAACCCGAAAATTTTGATGGAAAAAACTTAGCCTCGTTAGTATTTTTATGAATGGGCTACCAGCCTATTCATAACAAGTCATGCAACTAGTATCCTGATTACTATTTTAACTCTGGAAAACTCGAAGGTATTAATTTAGCCGCTGAAACTAAAATTCGTTTACAAATTTTAATTATTCCGTTAGGCAGAAATGTTCGGAAGATGATTTTCTCGCATGACTTCAGCATAAGTTTTTGTTACAAATAAAACTGTAGACTGTTCTGTTTCAACTTATACTGGCACATTCAATTATTTTTTACTAGCTCAAAGATCACAAAGCTATCTGAAACCCCGTATTTGCTTTGTTTATGCTTGTGCTTTTAAAACGCGTTTCTATAGAGTAAAACAATTTTAAATCAATGGTAATTTAAATAAATAAAAATAATAAACTAAAAATTAAAATCAATAGATAAAATTTATTTTTCGTGCAAATCCATAAAAAGTTTGATATTAAAATTATATTTGATTTTAAAATTATATTATACTATAATATTATAAAATTATATTATAATATTCTTCCGAACTTAAAAATAAATTAATGTCCACAACTTTCAAAATTAAAAATAATTAAATAAATAACAACAATTTTGTAAAAACATTAAAGAACATAAGAATATCGTTCAATAAAATTTTAGGTTACTTTGAATTTTCGATTTCCTAGAAATGTACTTTTAAATCGTTACTTTTTTTGTTTAGTACTTGTACTTTTTACTCGTTACTTTTAAAATAAGAACTTTTTACTTTTTACTCGTTACTTTTTTTAAAAATACTTGTACTTTTACTCGTTACTTTTTAAAAGTAGCGTTGCCATATATGCTACCATCTACCATTGTTAATAAGACTAAATAATCCTGATTTAACACAGTTTTCAAAATTAAAATTATCTGGTACATTTAATATTTTCTACGTATCTATGATAATAAAATGAAGAGTTTATCTATGTGTCCGTCTCTCTTATAAATCCAGAACCATTTAAGTGAGCCCCTTGAGATTTGGCAAGTGGGTGAAATGGACTATTTTTGCCCTAAAAAAACGTTTAACAGTTTTAATTATATCGTTCAGGAAAGTCATTTGAAAATGGAAATTGTTTCATTGACCTAGAACTTCCCATTGATAAAAATAAAACCGCAGACGATTCTGTTTTCTTTTTCTTTTCTTTTTTTTAATTTTTTAAAAATTACTTCACTGATTTTGATAGTTTACTTCTTTCATTAAAAATGAGTTTGTTGCACATTCTTAGGTATTCAATTATTTTTATTCGTTATGTCAGATAAATTCAAAAATCAACGTGAACGTTGTAACATAGACGGGTAACGTCACTAAATTAACGCTTCCAAAGTTATCTGAAATACGAATATATTTTGTTTCTAGTTTTGCTTTAAAAAAAGGTTTATATGAAACTAAAGAATTTAAAATTATTTGAATATTTAAATTTAAAAAAAATTCAGTTACCGTACTAAAAACAATTTTAAGAAAAAAATAGTATTAATTCGTTTGAGAGATAGTATTAATAATAGTATAGTAAAAAAAATCCCTATATTATTACTGACGCACATTATGCTTAGTATATTTTGATAATGTTTACTAATTGAAACAACAACAAAGAAAATACGCTATGTGCTTAAAAAGCGAAATTAATATCAATTTGTATGCACGTAGAAAGAACGTAATAAATCGTCATACTGTTATGGAAGCCAATGTTATTTAATTATTTTTGGTAACAAGCACTTATAGTGGTGCAGTTTTAATTAGTTCCACATATACTAATATTGGTACAGTTAGTATATTTGGTACTTATTAAAACTATGCAGTTTTAATATATATACTGCAGAGTGTTTTTCGGGCCTTCGAAAAGGATAAGTACCCTTAAAGAAAATCGCTTGATAGTGGCAAAATTTGAGTTCACCTCGAGCAGCAGCATCATAACAAATGATACTGAATGCAATTAATCATTGTTTTTATGGAATGAACTACTAAAAACGTATTTTACTTAATCTAATGAAGTAAAGTCATCGGCAAGGGCAAAAATAATAATAAATAAAAAAGAATTTGTGGAATAATTTAGCTTCCTTAATTGTATGTTGGTTTTCAGTTTTATGTACAATGTCTCAGTTTTGTTCAGTACTAATTTTTCTTTATTGCTTGCTTTATTTCACCCCGTACGGAGAACGGATATTATTCGGCTAGTTTAATAATAAATTAAAAGGAAATTACAAAATTTTCAACTTCTTGTAAAGAAACTTTTTTAAACGTGAATTAATTCACAGTCAACATAATAGTTTTCAAACCTCATAAAGTATATTAAACAGTCAATAGGTAACTTTTTCTGTCAATGGAAAAAAAAAATGGTGGTTGCACAATTAAAAAGTCGGCTTATGACAACAGCATACCCCTAAATATTATATACTGAATTATTTTCTGTACATTTAACAAAGAGATTCTGATTAATAGTTTGCGTTCTTCTCGTTTAACTGTTCTAAATTAAAATAATTTTTTTTTAATCCAGTCTTAAAATAATTTGTGTAATGATGCCTCAAAATTACTCATTGTTTGAACAAAATCGCCTATTTTCAGTTTCTAAATCGCAGTATTTACATCAATATTAGAGAGATAATTTAAGTTGTTATCCATAATAGAATAATTTGTTTAGTCTGAAGCTACTACACTACTCGAAATAATATAATTATGTGAACGATTTAATGAGCGATTTCATAGGATTTTGCAAAACAATTTACTTTTTTCTTACAAAAGATTTGAATATTTTAGTTTGATTCATAACACACAGAACCTCGTTAATATTATTAATATACGAATGTAATAAATTGCTATGAGGATTCCTTATTTTTTCTAGGCGACTTGAAAAAAAAAGCAAAAGCACTTAAACAAAAAAAAATTCATTAAATTCAAATAATAACATTATTTTAAAATAATTAATTTAAATTTTCATTACTTAAAATTTTTAATAAAAAAAATTCCACTTTATAGCTTTAAAACAATTTTATGCATAACAAGTGGTGGTATTTGTTATAAACACATAACATTGAACATAAATGATTTTTAACATTCGATAACAATATTTTATGAATTGTTCCTACTATATATTATAAAACAAACACTTACAGTAGATATTGAATATACGTTAATCACTGATAATTCATATGTTTAATATTTACGGTAAGTTTAGACACATTTTCAGACATCGTGATCAATATGGCTAAATATCGAATACACTAACATCGTTGCTATTATCAAAAAACGATAGCTTACTGACAGTGATAATATCGCGAGTATTTTAAAGTACGATAATATCGTATATTTTAAAGAATCTTATTTTGTTAAAAAGATATTAACAATTTGAAAATCAAAAACGATAGCAATCGAACATGATACTATCGTATCTTTATTGACAATGATAATATCACGAGTATTGTTAAATACGATAATGCCATATATTTCAAAGAATATTATTTTGTTACGAGGATATTAACGATTTAAAAATAATATAAATTAGTTAAGTTAGGAATACATCATGATGCTTTGTTGACTATCGATATTACCTGCCGAAACATCGCGAAAACTACCAGAAATTAAACTTCTCCACTCTATGGCCTTCAAACAAGTTAAATTTTTTTACTTTTTATGTACGGCAACTGTTTTGACGGTTTGGAGTGCACTCCACTGGCTAACTGATACGGAACTTGTCAAATCTTTCTTTTAATTCGAAGAAAACAAGTAATTAAAGGGAGGTCGATAACGCATATACCAATATTACTAAAACTGACCTTCTTCGATGTACCTTTTCTTAGCATCTAAACAAAATATTGCTTCAGATTGTTTTTTTTCTTTTTTGCAGAATATTTACTTATACATGTTTACACGGTGATAACTATTAAATACATACCTTCGGCAGAATTCTTTTTTTTCTTTTTTTTTTTTAAATCATGAATTCAGAACTTTTATTTTTTTTAAATAATTAAATATTTAATTTTTTTTCACCATTTTTGAGCAAAAATCTTTCATAACTGAAAAATATTCCCGTTAATGCTAAAACATTATCAAAGCACTCAAATATCCCCAGAAAATTTTATCATAAATAGTTTCTTAGGAAAGATACATTGAAAAAGGTCTGTCTTAGCCTTACTCCCTAAACATTTTACACTGAAAATTGCCTTGTAAATGCTAAAAATCTACGCAAAAACCATTTTTCATGCGATAAATTTATAAAATTTGTCCAATAGTAAGAGGCGCTGGCAATTTGGTATAATTTAAAAATTAGTTTGCAAGCATTACTGTGTGTCTTTTTATCTTAATAAATTAAACTATGTTCTTTTATTTTTAAATAACTAGTAATGGAATTTTTCAGAATGGCGTTCCTGTGCGTTCTTATGCAAATCACATTCTTAATACTCATATAAAAAGAGAGATAGTAAATTCGGAATTTATTTTAAGAACAGTATTTTAATTCAAAATAGATATTAAAAAAACTTATTCTAATTCACAAATAATTCAAATTGTTCAAGACATTGAATATCAAGTTTATTTTATAATTGTAGCTCAATATATTTTTTCTCATTCAGGGTATTTTTTCCTTATCTAGCTAAAAATATCTGTAATATTTTCCCCGATAAAATTAATCTATTTGTGAAAACAAAAACCAGTTGATTTAATAATTTCTCGCATGCATGTTTAGAGCTGGTAAATCTTCACATTATCAATAAATTAAAGTTAATAATAATTTTCTTAAATAAACTGATGAAAGTTCCAAAGATCTTTTTGAATTAATACAATCTTTCTTTCGTTCTTTTTTTTTTTTAAAGTAGATTTTGAAAAATATACAGTTTATTTCATTTTCTTTTCTTTCGCATTAATATAAGAAAAATTCGATATAATAAGTTGTGACGAATTATTTATTATTGCTTTACTGAAAACAATTATTTTAAAATAATGTTGATAATTTTCTTCCCATGATAATTGAGAAAAGTTCCAACAATCTTTATTTAATGAATGCTATTTTTCTAATCATCATTTTTCCTTTTCAGATTTCAATCAAAAAAATTCGATTTGAGAAATTGTAAAGAATTATTTATTTGTGGTTTTCAAAAAAGCATTTAGTCATGATTCAATGAGGAATTTTTTTTATTCTAATGTTCCTTATGTTGTTTTTATAATTTATAGATATTTTTATTATGTTTGCACGATTTTAAAGACGTGTAATCATTATTTTTAACTTCGATGTGATCATTCGTAAAAGGTTCGTTTCGTTCGTAATCTATCAACTTTAATAACCATCGTTTTCATTTTATTATCTATCGTTTTCTCTGTTTCTCACTTTTTCTTATTTATTCAAATTCGCAGGCAAGAATGGTACTAAAACAAACTAAACTACACTTTCCGACTTACCGCTGATGCCAGCAGCTTGTAGTACGGAAGTGGTAAGCTCCACAAAAGGAAAATATTCATATATATTAAATTTATTGTTCCATCCTAACGTCATGAATTAAGATCTACTGTTGTTTAAGTTAGCATAAGAAAACATTCCATCGTAACAATGCACAGTGTATCCGGCGAATTCACACTTCACATTATGTGATATTTTCCTTTTATTTGGCGATCTTTTGGCGAACAGCCTGCGAAGAATAAAGCAAGACCATTCAAAGAGGATGCGATAGCTTGACTGAGAGTATTAAGAGCAAGCGGATCGCCCTGTTTCTGATAATCATTGCTCGCAACGCCGCCCCAGTCAGGAATAAGGACCACGTGATGGCGCTGAGTTGAAATTTTTGTTTTGGAAGAGGAAGAACGACATTAATGTTGGTTGCGGAGTTGCAGCGCCATCTATTAGGCATAGAGGAAGATATCTAATAGGGAATACGAAAATTTAAAATAATTTAATAAAATACCTTAAAGAAAATTTTAAATGCATGATAAATAATTAGTTATGTATTAATTTATGCATATTTTTTATAATTCTGATTAATTAATTCATTTAATTTTAATAAAAGATTATTTTAAACACATGAAAAAATGAACTGCAGAAGTTAATCGAAAAAGCTGATAAAAACCTAATTAAGATTAAATACAGTCTTAGTAAGTTTTCACTGACAATCAGAATACGTAAATAAGAAAGCGCAAAGTCCTGCATTTAACAAACCAAATAATGATGTATAAAAGTATACTTTTTCAAATTGTTATATATAATTAAATAATTCATTCATACTTATAAAATATGCAAGTTACAGATTCCATAGAATTAACTACTAATTGCAAAGATATGTAACTGGTATTTGTAGGTGTGTAAGAAAATAAAAGGTAAATAACGTTACTATCCATTCGGATTTCAGTTGTGTTGAAAAAACAACAATTAGAATTTCTGGCACATTTGATTCTTCTACAGTGGATGAATCTACTATGTGGATGCATTGTGACAGTACAATTACAATATTTAAGGCTGTTCTTCGAAAGTTCTTCCATCATATAAAAGAGAACGTTTTTAGTTAATAATTTGCTAATTTTTGTTATTGCTTATAACTCTTAGGTTAAGCTTTATCCGCTTTAGCCTCTATCGTAATTACAAAAGAACCGTTTTTTTTTTTTTTTTTTAAATTTAACGAGAAGCATTAGTAATTGATTTTTTTTTTACATTATAAAAGTTGCTATAACAACATTACCTGAGAAAATAAACATGAAAAAAAAAAATTTAAAAATCAAGATTTATTTTTTTGTTTTTTATTTTAGGTGTAAAAATCTTCCTTAATTAGAATTTTTTTTTAAAGTTAAGTTTCTTTTTTTGAATATTTAAAATGTTTATTCATTTTAAAATTTAATCAAATCTTTTCTTCAAGATTTTATAATTTTGTTGGAGAAAAAACGAAGAACTTAAAGAGGTTAAGTTTCTCTGCAATGCTGAAACTATTCTTCTAACTATCTTACATATTTAACCTAGGAAAACGGTTAAAAAAAGGTTAAGCAAAGCATAAAAAAAAACTGCTTCTAAGGAAATTCCAAATTTTTTTTTGTTTTTGCAATGTTCTTCGTGTGTTTTGTAGTTTCATCAGCTCTAAACATAGTTTATCCATAATATTTATCTTTATGTTTTATTGAGTGTAAATGCTGAAACCGTATTTATTAGACCATCTATATTTTCAACATCATACCATTCTAAACTGAAAAAATAAACACTAAAGAATTCTTAATAAGTAGGGATTTTTCCCCATTATCCTCAGTCTAGACCTTTAAAAAGAAAATACCATACTAATAGTAAGCAGCAAAGAATATAATAAAAGAATTCAAAAAAAAAAAAAAAAAAGATTGCCCTCGTTAGTTTCAATTTTATCTTCTAAACTGTGTATAACTTCATGCATTTAGAAGGAGGTTTCGTGATATTAAGTATAGAAAAGGGAGTAATTTTTTTTTCTTTTGTAACTACTACTTTTAGAGAAAAACTGTAAGAGTCCAGAAAAAAGTAGTAGATATTAGTGCAAACGGATAAGAAGAGTTTACGAAATTGTTGAAAAGAAAATATCTTAAAAGAGTTTCCACTTTTTTACAGGTCTTGTTAATAATCGACTGTTTCCTTCAAGTTAGGAAACGTTTGATGCTATTTTTTCCCCTACTTGTTTTTATCTAAAACTACTTTTTCCCCTACTTGTGTTAGCTGAAACTTGGACTACCTAAGCTGACACTTATGTATGCAAAGGTAAAAGTCAATATTATGCACGCGAGCAAACTAACTTTTTTTTTAACCAGAAGGGATAAAAACAAGAAAAAAGGGAAGAAAAATCCCTATTTGCTTTGACTCCACACAGAACACACGAGCAGGATAAGCGACCGGAAGGAAAGAGTTGAGGGTGGAAAAAGGGAGCTATAAGCATGCTTTTTTCTATCTTATACTGAGATTGAACTTTCTTATTTACATTTAAAGTAGAGGATTTATACTCGCTGGTTCATGCATACAATTACCGAAAAGACTTTTCTGTTTATGCATAATCTTTTCTTCAACTTTTCGGTTCTGAAGCACTTTATTTAAGGTGCCCATATGGCTCACATTGCCAAATTTTCCCCCTTTTTCCTGTTTCTTATTATTCCGCAGTTTGCTCGTTATCTGCTGGCGCAGAGTCACATGAAAAGAACTTGATGCAGTTTATTATTTTTCGAATAATCGAAAAACGTTGAATTGAACAAAAGCAGTCAGACGAAAATTTTTTTTTAGAAATTTTTGAAAAAGATAGAAAAATAAGAGAATATTTCAAGGCGAATATTTTAAAAGCCAAATGATAGTTTTCTATCGCTGCAGTTGAGTTTATATTGATATTATGTAAAATAGAAAAACCGGCGAATTGAAATAGAGAAATATCTACTTCAAACCGGGGGAAAATGTACTTCATATTTTACCTTTGACGATTAATTTAAATTTCACCCGTTTTAAGAATAATCACAATAATTAAAGCGTTCTTAAATCTACTTAATTATCTAAATACATTTTTCTCTTATGTGGAACCACACACTTTCTCCATCTAATGGAAACACTATAGTTATTATTCATTTTGTTAGGTTGTCTTAAGTTGTGTTAATTAATTAGTATTACTTTAAGTATTTATCTAGATTAATTTTTTAGATTGTTTAAGTAATAATTTAAGTAGTGTTGAAGAGTTAGCTATTCGCTAAATATTTATTAAGAATGTGGCGTAACTACCACTACAGATATTAAACATCAATTCACTGGTATATAAGACATGCTAACTTGAGTCAATCTAGAGGTACCTTTTGATAGATGAAGGTCGGCATTGTCTAATGATCTTTCCCTCACATTAGTGACCTGCGGACGTGATATGATCACGCCTGCTTCATGGATGGTCCACATTGAACATTTGACTTGATATTTGTGACTGCCTCATCGTCCTCCTCGCGCTGTTGCTTCTCAGTCTCATTTATATACAACGGGATTCTGCACACACTCGACAGCTAATAGCAACACGGAAGTGACTGCACACACAACCATGAACTTAATACAGCTCTCATGGCTAAAGCTCAAACCCCAGTGACCTTAATCCAGTTCTCCCGGTCTTTCACTAATACAGTAACTAGTGATATCCGTTCATCGAATTCTATCCCTGATAAGATTCTGGTGGGGGAGTATTGTGGCGTAACTACCACTACAAATATTACACATCAACATCATTCACTGGTATATAAAACATGCTAACTTGAGTCAATCTTGAGGTACCTTTAGATAGAAGAAGGTTGGCATTGTCTAATGATCTCCCCCCCCCCCAAAGAATAATGTTGGCATTGCCTAATGATCTTTCCCCCACAACGAATAATGTTGGCATTGTCTAATGATCTTTCCCCCACAAAGAATAATGTTGTATTTTTATGGAAAGAAAAATTTAGTTACGATGTAATTATTTTGATTTCGATTTGATCTTTTCTAAAATGGCTGTGGAAATTTTAAGCATAAATGCATTTTAAGTTGTGCTATGGTGTCGCATATTGTCATACCAATTATTAGTAACTAAGCTTGACTTTTTCGAACATATGGCATAGATATATTATACTATACTCAAGTTTTGACTCAAGAGAGTAGAACAGAACAAAATGGAGCATTGTGATAAGTAAGGCCCGGATTTTGATGACATTTGCATTTTTTTGCATTTTTTGCATTTTTTTTGCATTTTTTGCATTTTTGGACATTTTTTGTCTTTTAGAGCATTTTTTTAGATTTATAGGGCATTTTTCTTTAAATTTTTGGGCTTATTTTGCATTTTAATGCATTTTTTTAAGTTTTTTGTGAATTTTTCCCATTTTTATTATTTTTTATCAATTTTCATTATTACACTGGCTTCCAAACAATGAAAAAAATCTATAGGATATTAACAGGTGAAGCAAAATCTTTTCAAATTGAAGAAGAATTGTCAGTAAGTGAGACCGTCTTTTTCAAGTACACGCCTATAACATCAGTAGACGTTGAAAGAAGCTTCTGCAGGAATGAAAATTTACTTTCAGACAAGAGACGCTCGTTTACATTTCAAATTATCAAAAAACATTTAATAATCCAATGTAATTCTGATATTTAGTAATATTATGAGATGGAAGTTGTTATATCCATTAGAGTTTCTATACAAAATAAAAATATTTTGGTGTCAATATATTTTCCTTTTTTTGTTATTTTAGGATATAAAACATATTTTTCAAACTTTAATGAACGTAGAACAAGTATTGCATTGTTTTATATTTTTTAAATGACTCATAATAATTTTAACGAGCAAAACATTTGTTTAATTCAATATTTTTACTTTATTTAGGGCATTTTTGCGCAATTTTTGCATTTTTAAGGGCATTTTTTGCACTTTTTAAGGGCATTAGTTGAGATTTTTTAGGTCATCAAAATCCGGGCTCTAGTGATAAGTTTTCTATCTTTCTCATTACAGAGAGGGAAATAATTTTAATCTTTCTGCTGCCTACTATACTAAAATGTCCCAACCTCATACTTACGGTGGATTGTGCGATTTAATGGCTACAGAACAGATCTCAAATTATTACTGAAATTCAATACATAAAGAACTTGGACAATATCGCTGATATCTTTTGAAAATAGTTAAAATTGAAATCAAAGTAATTCTGCGCGGACAGCAACTAGACGGTGATAAAAAAAATAAAGTTAATACATTGTTTAAAACTAATTCAGGAGTTTGGATTGGCTGAAGAATTGGAATATTTAAACACAATTGTGCTGTGCATTCGGCTTGGTTACCATTTAAATTTATATGTTGTACAAGACCATTTCGAAAGATGACTGTATATATACCATGTAGTTTATTTTTATGTATGATATATAAATGATATAAATATGGTATAAAAATGAATTTTAGTCATTAAAAATATTACTATCAGTAAATCTTATGTTTGATTACTTTCAATAATAAATAAATATATGCACTGGTAGTTCTTCAACTGAAACGTAATTTTTTGCCAAATTTGGAGTAAAAAATAAGTTGCATTGATAACTGTTACATTATTGCTGTTTTCATTAAAATAAAATGATAACAGAGAAACACTAAAAAAGAGAGACAAAAGGTATTTAAGCATTTAAATGCCTTCCCCAAAACACCATATCATTACACTATTCGAGTATTTTAATGACATGAAGTCTTTTAAAAGAACAAAACAAATACATTGTCTGACAGCCAACCCCATAGCAAATCACCGTTTAGTTTTATGATTCAAGAAGTATTAAAAAAGTAAAAAACTACGGGGTTTGCATTTCTATTTTCAAAGACACGAAGAAGTAAATTGCATTCTTCATATTAAACACTATTATCAGGTATAGCCACTAAAGACCCAATCATTTAAACCACATTTTCGTTTTAAAAAAAAAATAAAAGCAATGTAATAAACGTGAATATTGTAGCGCTAATGGATTAAAAGAAATGAACTATTCATTACGATTGAAAAAGAAGAAAAATTACTTTCATTTTTTAAACACCTGCTTTGTGTCAGCATCGTGCTGTTCCAATATCCGTGTTTCCGAGAATATATTTTTGTTTTTCTTTTGTTCGAAAGCTAGAAATGATTTTGTGGCTTTTCTTTCACCGAGTGTTCGCTTGTATCATCGGTTGCTCATAATATGATAGATAGTACTCGTACTCCATAGCTTATTAACAACCTTTAGAATTTTTAAATATATGAAATATTTGTAATGTTTAAAAGATAAACATTTTAAAATCTACATTTCACCCGTGGACAAATAAATAGAAAGCAAAATAATTTTTGTCCCGCATAAAATAAAGACTTAGAGGGCCTTACTTTCGAAAGATGTGGTGGACATTTTCTGAGGTGATAGAAGATTATTTACGAAAAAATGCGTCCTAGTTTTTTCGTTTTAATTATGACGAATAACGAATTGTTACTCCCTTTTAATTAATTTAAAAAACGTCAACGTTTTTAAATGTGACGTTTTCCAAGGTCAATGTTAATGTTTTTTAAGTGGAATAATAGATGAAAAAAGCATTTCATTTTCAAACATAACGGTTTTCAACGTCAATGCGAAACTTTTTCAAGTAGACTAATGGAAGAAAAATAACGTTTCATTTTCAAACATGATGGTTTTCAACGTCAATGCGAGACTTTTTCAAGTAGACTAATAAAATAAAAATACGTTTTATTTTCATACATAAAGTTTCTCAACGTTAATGCGAAAATTTTTCAAGTAGACTAATAGAAGAAAAATAACGTTTCATTTTCAAACATAACGGTTTTCGACGTCAATGCGAAACTTTTTCAAATAGACTAATGGAAGAAAAATAACGTTTCACTTTCAAACATAATGGTTTTCAACGTCAATGCGAAGCATTTTCAAGTAGACTAATAGAAGAAAAATAACGTTTCATTTTCAAACGTAACATATTTCAACGCCAATATGTAACGTTTTTAAATTTAATCAGTTTTTTACCGAAGTTTCTTCCTTTGTTTAAATAGGACAATATAGGATAATTCTCTTAATTTTATTTCACTTGGGAAAAAAACATACAATTTTATTTATTGATTTCAATTTTGCTTTTGTGTCAAAAAGTGTTTCCAGGAAGTAGTTTTATTGACGATGAAATGAGAAAAATTTTCTTTCAACATTTGGAAATCACTAACTTCTTGGGCCAGAGTTTACCAATGAAATTAGAGTATTCCAGTTTATTGGAAAATAATCGGAATTTCGACTGACAATGAATTATATTTGAAGATTAATTTTGCTTGCAGCAGTCTGGAAACGATTAAAACTTGTTTAGGCATCAGACACAGAACTTCGATTCAGTTTGGATCACTCTAGCTAGTCTAAAAGTAGTCTAAGTTTTGACTTAAAATAAACTCCATTTGGTAAAATTGACGCGATAAATTCCTTGCAATGGTCAAGATGCGATTGAATTTTGTATTTTGTGTATCACAGAGCTCAAATTAAAATTTAAGCTCTTTAGTTTATCGAATAGTGGTCCTTATTTTGATTGATGAGTAACTTCATGCGATAATATCGCAATATGTTTAGATTAAAACTTCCATTGGTATCAAACACAAAGCTCCAATATAGAGATTTGCGCTCTCTAGTTAGTCGAAAATAATTTAAATTTTTTTTTTGCCCCCTCACACACGATTGCAAATTTATAAGTAGTTTATTGTTGTCATGCTTTTAAATTAAATAAAGCGAATAGCTACTTAAAAATTGACTTTCTGTAATGCTACCTTATTTACTATTTTAAAAGCTATTTTGCGAATCACTTTGAGCTTATTGAGAATGATTGAGTTTCTACCAAAAAGATTATAATGAACATAGTTTAAAACGAAATTGAATTTTAACGGTTCAAATGGGATATCCTCAGTAACTATACCTAAAGAAATTCACTTTAAAAGAGTAATAGTCATGTTAAAATAGTAGAAATAGCAATAAAAGAAATTTAAATTGTTTCAAATGATTTTATCGCAAGAAAGATATGTTTCTACTAAAAATTAACTTATTTTTTATTCAAAAAAGAAGAAGAAAATAGCGACAGAGATTAGTGTGTCTGCAAATTTGAACTGACAAAAGAATAAAAAATAAATAGCTAATATTTTTTTTGTTTTGTTTGTAAGCTTTATTATAACTTTTTAAACTAAAAAAAATAGCATGTTAACATTTTAAATTAAATGATTTTAAGTGTGCAAAGAAAATTGTATTACTTTAAAAACATATTTTCATTTTTTTTAATCTTCTAAATCAGATAACCAGCGTTTCATAAGTTTAAAACAAATGATTAATTTTCAATGTAAAATATTATCTAATCCATTTTCAAATAAGTTAATTTTCTATGTTTATTTTATAAAAGATAAATGCTCTAAGGTAAATATTGCCTGTTTCTCTGCAATTTTTCATCTCTACACTTACTTCGGCTGATATTTAAAAAAAAAAAAAATTATTGAAAACTCTTTAAGAACGAAATTATTTAATTTAAAATTTATATTCTTCATTTTGTAATACATTAATCCGACATCAAAATTATTTAAATATGATTAATTGAACTTTTTCAAATATTCGCACTTGTTTAAGCCGCTTATAAAATATTTTACATTCATTGAAATTTAAATGAAAATAAATAATAATAAACTGTAACTGAAAAATTTTTACACTGTTTATAATAGGAAGAATTTGCGAATTTACGTTTTATTCCGTACAATCCCGTTCGCAAGATTTGGAGTAACTGCGCAGCATACGGACGCTACTGAAATGCGCCCGTCTGGAAAAAAGATAGTATAATAAGGAATGAGATGGTATAGTACTGTACTTCGGCAACAACCAGTTCTATTTTATTTTCTGACCAGCGTATAACAGTCCACTTCTTTTTTGGGTTCACGGCTTTTAATGTTCAACTTCTTAGTCTTGTAATTTTGAACCGAACCCAGAAAAACAAGGCAAATCCTGGATCAAACATAGGAGCAAACTAGTCTTCGTTTGGGACTTTCTGATGGGACTAACTCACATTTGCATTACACGACGAGAAAAATCAGCAGTACGACAAGGGGATTCTAATCCATGATCCGTCAACCACAGAGGATATTCCTTGTGAGTGTATTCGTATCAGAGTTCGTATACCAGCCATCTCTGGGATTAGAGCCTGATCACTTTATAGAGAAACCGCAGTTCCACAGTTGTCGGTCAGGGGAGTAACGAAGATTTAATTTCATACTTGGCATCAAAATTTCGCGACAAACAGCATGTTGGCAATGTGGTTAGCAATTTGCAGCAGATGGCTTTAAGTAGCTTGTACTCAATGTTATGAAACAGCGTACGCTTAAAGTCGCCGCCGGGCATAGAACCAGAGTCCTTCACAATGATTACTCAGTGCTTTTACCACTGTGATAACTGTACACCGTTGATAAAAGTGCTCTATAGTTTAATACTTACGAATGATTAACTAATTTCATATGAAACGGTGTTAAACTTAGTATAATAATATATTTTTAATAATCAAGAAGTTAATATTAGCAAAATTAACACTTTTTGATCGTACGATTTGATTTACAAGGTACTCTGCAAAAAATTTTTTCCTGGAATTTGAATAATTTCATTTAATACTTTGTTTTAATTTAGGAAGCGCAGTGAAAGTTTCTGTGCTCTTGTGTCTGATTTCTCGTGCAAAAACATGTGTAATAGATAACTTTACTGTAACTAATGCTGTTTTAGTCGATGAAATCTTTAGAAAAATCTTAGCTATAAGTGTATTTCTCCTATATGACGAGAAAGAAAGCCCTCTTTTCGCGTTAGAGAAAAATATTAAAATATCAAGCGTGTGAGCCGTCTTAAGCGTGAAAACGGGAACGTGCATGTTTTCAAAATTCTGAAAGAGAATTCTTTTCTCGAGTGGACATAGAACAGCAGAAATAAACAGAGCTGTAAGTTGGACGAATAGTTCCTATCAACAGACAAAGTGTTCTATAATTATACTTATGCAGGCTCAGTAAACATATTTTTTTTCATTGTTATTGTTATTTATTAAGAAAGAAGAATTGAGTACTTGCACTTCAAAAAGAAGAAGATCGGGGATGGTCTAACATGTGACCTATGACGTCAGCGTCAGCTAATCGTTTATGAGCAAAATGGCGCGTTAAAGTTAATCTAAATTTTTCCTAAGTTGAGTGATTCAAAATGTTAATTAACATAAACCTAATTAAATACTGCCCCGTATCGCACATCAAATTTGTTGATATATAATTATTTCTTGTCTACGTTTTTTTACTTAACTTAGATTTATTACTTGTTTACTTTTTTATTGTGACCGTCATATATATATATATTCCAAATCCGTGTTAATTTATATTCCAAATTGATAATGCCCATTCGCTCACTCTACATTGAAGTTGAGTTCTAACTTACTTCAAGCAAAAAAGAAAAAGATAACAAACTTAAATTAGTCATTCTCTTTACATGTCATATCATAAAATGCAATTCACAATCACGTACAAAATTTTTACAAACCCACTTGTACAACAAGCAAGTAATAATATTACAATTAATAAAAGTATTAGGCTACTGTTATTTAGAATATGTATTATAAACCGCAGTTTACACTGAGTTAATTATTTCTAATAGCAAAAAGTTTAAATAAGATTTCACTTGGATATCAAATCTGTACTACAACATCTTTAATTGCCGTAATCTACTATATTTTATTTTGGGTATCCAATTATTATCGCAAGAACTAAACAGTTTTTATGAGAGAGAAAAATTAAAAAGAAAAGAAAAAAAGAGATTAATCGAAACTTCCAAATATTTCTGTTTCTGCAGCATAAAGTATGTTCTTTCTCATACGTAACATGTCTTTGCAACATTATATTTTGTAATGTATTTTTTTATGAAATTTTAAACTTTTTTTTTTCAATTTTCTGTTCTTCCTACCACTGTAAATGGAAGTTTCTCTGTAGTTTGTTAGTTATATAACAAATAAATAAATCGTACAATAACGTTTCAAACGAGATAAAAGAACACTATCATTATTGAGCAAACGATTTTATTGATTGCAAACGATTAAAATCGTTTTCTAAAATAAAATTTAAATTTTTTTTTCTCGATAGTTGAACTTTTTCCTACAAGACAATGTCATAAAAATATTAATTTTGCTACAATTAGTTCTGTGAATTATAAATAATAAATTCTTTAAATGTTAATTTTACTAGGTGGCAAGAGCCGAAAAAAAAAAAAGAAGAAAGATTCAGAAGCATTTCCAGTGAATGAATTTTTGAGAAAATTATGTTTAAGCACATTGCAACCACGAAAGGTAAGAAAAATCGTTCAACATTTTTCTTCGCATTCGAAAATAATGAGAAAGGTGTGGTGTAAGAAGAAGGAATAAAACACAAGGTGGCAACATTTTTTTTTCTTTATTATTCTTGTCAGATAAAAACGTTTGACTTGATATTTTCAGTTGTTGTGTTGACAATCTATCTCTTTCAAAAGTCACAACGATATATATATATTTTTTTCTCCATCTGCTCAGGAATTGTTATCTTAAAAGAAACGTAAAACCGCAAATCAATTAATTTGACATTTCTTCGAAAGAAGTTTTTATAGATCTGATAATTGCATTTCACCCAGATCCGAAATAAAGGATTTTCTATCCAAAGCGTGGTTCTCAAACTTTGAACCCAATTTAAGTGGTGTTTCAAGTTCTGCGAAGTCCGCTACGTCTATCGGAAAATAGATTGAGTGCCAGGGTTTTTTTCGTTTCCAACTCTAGATCAAGCCAGAGAAAATAGATTAGTGCTTTTATTTTTAACAGGGTGATTAATTAAATTGAGAAGCGCGCTAGCTGATAAATATATTTCTTTCATTTCGATATATATCATGGAGAGGAAATGTAAAAAATTTTTGTGGTCGGACCTTAAATTGTAGAAAACTATGCGATGTATCATTTCTGATTGTTTAATAGTTTTCCTACGAAATTTAAACACCACATTGCACAAGCAAAATTCGGTGAAAAAATTTGTTCGCAAAATAATTCTAGCTTATTGTTAAATTAATAGTGGTAAACATAGTTCATAAATTATCATTTATATCACTGTCTGTTTTTAGCGGCATTTTTGAACCTGTCCCACTTCTAACTTCCAATAATATAGGATGATTAAAGAATAACTTTGTTGATGTCTGACCTCCTTGCGAGTACTGTACAAGTAAACGGAATAAAACTTTTTTTTAACCTACAGTTCCTAGCCAAATTATTAGACGCACTATAAGATTCTATGTGAAATCTTAATTATCAGGTTATATTAGACAGCTTTATTGTTTTTACGTGACTGAAACCGGTTTGCACTAGTTTACGTTCGTGTATCAATTGGTTAAATTAGACGATATGTAATATAAATTCGACGATTGGATAAATTAGACGATATTTTAAATATATATAGAATATTTATTATATCAGGTATTATAGTAGTATATTATAATAATTAAACTAAATTATTAAAAGCACAGTAGATTTTTAATAATTACATGTTTTACACGAGTTTATAAGCAATACTTTTATATTTAAACATACATGTAATTAGTTTTTATTCAGGAGATTTTTTATATATTTCCTATTTGTATTTATTTTTAACGTATTGCATTGCATTGCAATTGATACATGAACGTAAGTAAGTGCAAACCGGTTTTAGTCGAGTAAAAACAATAAAGCCGTATAGTATCACCTGATAATTAAAATTTTACGTAGAATCTTATAGTACGTCTGATAATTTGGCCTGGGACTGTATATAGCGTTAAGAACAGATCTTGTCCGTTCATATTAGCTATGGCCGGGATAGCCTGGTTAGTAGGGCTCTGGGCCCATGTCCGAGAGTTCGTGGGTTCGAACCCCGCAGGCCAAAGACTGTAGGAAAGTGACTGATGCACGTTAAATCTGCCGAGTCGCAAAAGTTTTCCATGTTCCCATAACAAATCAATACCTCTGTTGCGCTAGATTGGAGATCGATCGTTCTCTGATTCAGGTCAAAATTACGATCTGTGGATGAATGAATGGATGTATGAATGGGTCCGCCCTATAAACGGGTGCGACGTATGGTGTGGCAGAAGTCGAATTCTTGGCCATAGATGGCGCCACTGAAAAACAAGAAACGCACACTCTGCCTTAAATTTGCTCGGTTTCACCAAGCAGGCTTGCCCATGTGGCAAGTGACATTAGAAACAACAACAGCATATTAGCTAGTCCAAAAGTGCCACGACAGGGTATAGTTTTGCCCGAAAGCCAGATCAAAAGAGTTAGATACGGACCTGGTCTTGTCATATTGTATAAAAACGAATAATTAGTGCTCCAAAATGTTAGAATCATCATTTTCAGAAGAAACACTTTTATTTAATTTTTTAATTCTAAAAGAGGGCGCTGAGAGAAAAGAGAGTGGATTTGAAATTCGGTAATTTTTAAGAACCGTTATTTTTTACACTACTGATTTTCTTAAAAAAATAACTATTTATTAAAACAACCCTTAAAAGTAATTACTTAAATGTGCCGTTTTCTGTATAATATTTCAATTTATAACCATGCCATATAAAGCTTAACATTCACTATATCATTTAAAGTTTATGCAAATGTTTCCTTCAACATTAGATACTCGTCCCAAATACATTGCACCTTCAAAGCACCTTGTTAACTTGCAAGCTAAACAACCAATTCTCTCACAAAATCTTCATACCTTCACTCTAAGTTCTGAGTAATTATAGTTACTATATTCTAATATCCCCTACTAATGAGAGCAAAATTGCTATATGTTTGACAGATTATATTACGTGAAGTCATAATTATAACTCGAGGTTCCCATTATTCATTAAATATGGCATTAATTTCGTGTTAAGTATTTACTCTTTCTTCAGTTAGTTGTCTTTGAAAAAAATAATAACTTACAATTGAAAAGATTTCATCGAACTAAGAATTGGTTTATAATTGAAGACACAATATATACGTTAATATTCTATATGTAATTCAAAGTGGAAATATGTCTTGATTTCTTTTTTAAAAAAAAAATACTTATATTTATCTTGTACCCATCCATATCTATTTATTAAAGAATCATCAGCAACAGATTCATCATAAATGTATTTATAACGTAAATTCAGTAAATCTACAAAATCGAACTTATATTTTAACTTTTACCTATTTGTATCTATTTATAAAAGTATCCTATTTGTATCCCATTATTCATTAAATATGGCATTAATTTCGTGTTAAGTTTACTCTTTCTTCAGTTAGCTGTCTTTGAAAAAAATATTTACTTACAATTGAAAAGATTTCATTGAACTAAGAATTGGTTTATAATGGAAGACACAATATATGCGTTAATATTCTAAATGTAATTCAAAGTGGAAATACGTCTTGATTTCTTTTTTAAAAAAAAAATACTTATATTTTATATTTTACCCACCTATATCTATTTATTAAAGAATCATAAGCAACAGATTCATCATAAATGTATTTATAACGTAAATTCCGTAAATCTATAAAATCGAACTTATATTTTATCTTTTACCTATTGGTATCTATTTATAAAAGAGTCTTGAAAACAGATTTATCATGAATGTATTACATGCATAAACTTGTAAAACAGAATTTTTATCATTTGCTTTTATTATTTATTGTATCATTATCTTTCCGTATCTATTTATGAAAGAGTCATCAGCATTAGATTCATCATAAATGAATGTATTTATATCATAAATACCATATGACTATAAATTAGAACTTATCTTTTATTTATCTGTATCTATTTATAAAAGAGTCATAAGTAATGCATTCATCATAAATGAATGTATTTATAAAGTAAATAATGTAAACCTATAAAATAGAATTTATATTTTACCTATTTGTATCTATTTATGAAAGAGTCATCAGCATTAGATTCATCATAAATGAATGTATTTATATCGTAAATACTATATGACTATAAATTAGAACTTATCTTTTATTTATCTGTATCTATTTATAAAAGAGTCATTAGTAATAAATTCATCATAAATGAATGTATTTATAAAATAAATAGTGTAAACCTATAAAATAGAACTTATATTTTACCTATTTGTATCTATTTATGAAAGAGTCATCAGCATCAGATTCATCATAAATGAATGCATTTATATCGTAAATACCATATGACTATAAATTAGAACTTAACTTTTATTTATCTGTATCTATTTATAAAAGAGTCATCAGCAATAGATTCATCATAAATGCATGTATTTATAAAGTAAATAATGTAAACCTATAAAATAGAACTTATATTTTACCTATTATGAAAGAGTGATCAGCAACAGATTCATCATAAATGGAAGTATTAATAACGTAAATACCATAAATCAATATATTAGAAACAATTTCGGAAAATGTTTTTGCCATTTTTTATGAAACTTCGGTCAATAAAATAGTAATTATTATGGTGATAGACTTTTATGATTATTTTTTGGTACAAATATGCGTTTTTAGTAAATGAGTAATAATTTGACAATTAAAAAAAATAACATTTAAAAAAGTTGGATAAAAGTAATTCCTGTTGGAAAAATTTTGGTTTAGTTTTTTTCTTTGTTTCTTTGATACTATACATTGCTTTTTATAGATTGGGCTTATGTACCCTTTATATGTATTATTTTAACATTTAGAATAAAATTGAAATATTTGATAAAATAGCTATAATTGCGTAATAAATAAATGTATTCAAAAAAATTCAATTTGAACTAAAAGTTTCTCTTGCTATAAAAATCGTATTTTACTGTAAAAGCCATAACATTGTCATGCAGTGAAAATTCATTTCACCAATAAAAATGAAATTCATTTTAATATTAAAGCTTATTCATAAGACACAGGCTAATGCCACAGTGATAGGCTTGGGCCAAAGTATCCCAGAAAACATAAGTTCTATGCTAAGTACTATAAAAAATATTTTTTTATTATAAAAAGCATGGAAAAATTTGTTTTGATATTATTTTATCAGATATTAACCATTATTATTTCACACTTACTTTTCAATGCAGGTCGTATAGTTAAAAATTTTCAGAGTTAAATGCATTATATATTGTTATATTTACAATATCACCAGCGCAGTCTCTATAGTAATACTTTTTTTATAATAATTTAATTTTTAACACATCAATTTTTTATAATAGTAAGGATTTAATTTTTTAATAATTTATTTTTTATAATAGTATTTATATAATTTTTTAAAATTGTAATAAATCCTTAAATTTTGGATAATATCAAAAATTTATTTATCTTTTTTTTTATTGCTGTTAGGTTTAAGTATCCCCGCTCTACAGTGTTTATAATATATTTTTTTTCCGAAGCTAAAAAATAATTGTTATAGGTGTCAAATATTTCCATCTTTGAAATGCCTCAATTTACCATTAGTTTCATTTTTCTCCCCGATTCTCATTCCTATAAATTTGGAACAGTTTGTTGTTATTATTATTTCGTATTGAAATTTTTGGTTTAAAAAATTTTTTAGAATAATATTTGGCATTCAGTATTTTCAATTTTCCCATTGAGCAAGTTCGGAAAAAATAAGTAATGAGAAAATTGGAATTTAGTCTTGAGTAATAATTATCACAGATTAATTCCCTATTTGAGATGTTAATAAGCTTTGAGTACTTCAAAATTAGTTTGCTTAATGATTTCCGAATGAACTTTTTATACAGAGTTTTCTGGAACTATTAATTAGCGTTTAAGAAGAATTTATCAATCCATCATAAATCATTTTTTGTAACCAATGTAGAATTAAACTCATCCAACGAACAGTTTATTGAAAATTAAGTGTACTTTATATTAATTATTGATTTTTGAAGGAAACGTTGGAAAAAAAAACCTATCAATCCATCGCAAGTTATTTACCTATACCTTCATCTTCATAGAATTAAACTCATATAAGGAATAGGATATTGAAAATTACGAAACTTTTCTATTAGTATTGGGCTTTAAAAATAGGTTTTAAAATCCAATCAATTCTTTCGATCTTCCGACAACAAGACAAGACCTTTTATTAATTAATTTTTAGTCAAAAACAACAGCAAGGAAAGCTACTATAATTACGCATGATTCTTCGAAGATTTTTGCATATCTCAACTAGCCCGGCACCATTCATCAACTAGTTAACTCCACTAATCCATCATGTCATATGCAATGAAATTCCCCCAGCCGGACCTGATTAGGTGCCGATATTACTAAGGAGTTTAATAACTAAACTCATCTGCCTTGCTCTTTAACTGTTAACCGGAGAAGTCCAGTCAAGCGAGGGTGTATTCCTATAAACATCAGTTAGTCCAACGCTGGCATAACGTTAACTGTCGATGCTTCCTCATTTATCATGCGTTCACTGCTATCGACTGTTTTCACTTTCGCCTTGACTCTTAATTAACTGTATCAGGTGGCTTTGTTTTGGGTTGGGACAATTATTGGCCTGGCTTCTAGCGTGCTTCTTCTTCACTCTTTTATCATTTTTGTTTTCCCTCTACGATGAGTGATGACTCTCTCTTCGTGAGCTGTAATTACTTTCTTTGCGTTGGCAGCACTCGGGATCCGATATCTTGAGGCTTTTCGAACGAATTTGCATGTTTTTAAGGAACGATTTGGAATGATTTGTTATCAGTAAGTGGGATTCCTTGACAGTTTTAAAGACTGAAATTGCGCATTCATGTATCTTGGGTTTGTAAGGAAATTTGTTTTTATTCTTTATTCAAGAGTTTCAGTAAATAAAAGAAAATAAATTATTTTGAAATATGGCTTCTGCAGAGTTACGCGGCTAAATTCTTCGGGAAAACTTGACAGGCTATCTTGATTCGTAATAATTTTTATCTAACATTATATTTTATAAAAAAGCTATTATCGAAAGTTAAGTAATTTTTTATATTTTTTTTTCATTTATTTGTTTTTTTTAAAAAATATTTGAACAACTTAATGCTACTCTGGTACTTGAGAACTCCCTAACATATCTAGAGCCTCTTGAGGCTCTGGGTAAACCCTTGAAACCCTCTCGATATAATAAATTAAATAGCAATAACGGGAAGAGTTTGTTTGCGTCTTTCTTATAACTCAGAGCAATTTGTGCTAGCTTCGTGAAGTCTGGCAATTTTGAAAGAAATATGAATATTAGGCCTATGCAATTTGGCAATTGGACAATTTTAGCCCTTGAGCCTAAAAATCATTCAAAACTTTCACATAGACCGTTTAGGAAAGAAGTTTGAAACCTGAATTTTTCTCATTGGCTAAACATTTACCAACTGTACAGGGTAACAAAAAAATATAGGGATCATTTTTGAATGTTTATATTTCCAAAATTTATTACCTAAATTCAGCGATGCTTCTCAATATGTCGACCTCCAGCATAATAGATTTGTCTACAATGCTTCGGCCAGGATTTTAAAGCCCGCAAAATGATTTCCTGGGGGATTTTCTTCACCTCTTCTCTAATAGCTCTTTGAAGGCCTCTCAATGTAGAAATTCTTCGCTTATTCAGTTTTTTTTTCAGATGTCCCCATAGGAAATAGTCGCATGGTGTAGCATCAGGACTGTTAGGAATCCATTGTTCTGTTCTCAGGAATTACACTTGTTGATCTGTTAGGAATTTCTGGGTGACCTTAGATGCATGCGATGGGGCAGAGTCATGATGGAACACAGCATCACCATTAAGGTACAATCTGCAGTAATCATCCTTAAGAAAGGGCTTTAATATCTTCTGTATATAATACTCAGAATTTATTTTGGTCCCAGGTTTCACAAACCGAGGTTTAGTCACACCATGGGGGGATATGCCCATCCAAATCATTACGCCTTTGGAATGAGGCACCGTGGTTGATGGTGTCAAGTATCGCCTGTTCTGCCCGCGACTAAGATATTGAACTTTAGATTTAGCATTGGTATCAGATAGATAGATCCAAGCTTCATCAGTTGTAATGAACTTTCGCCATCTGTCCTTACGGAGAAGCTTGTAGAGGGGCCATGAACGTTGTCTCTTAATCTGCACCGATCTCTCACTTAAATGATTACATTTAGGTTTTTTATGGCATTTTTTCTTCAACTTTTGTTTTAGTTGATAGCTTACAACTTGCTGACTCACGTTAAGAGCTTTAGCCATGCTTGCCTGTGTTGGTGGATCCGGTTTTGATGTCATCTTATCAAGCTTCTGCAAATCTGATTTCTTCAATTTTTTTGGCCGTCCACTTCTTTTTGGTTTTGCATTATTTTGCATCGATCCGAGTTATGAATTCTTGATGCGACTGATATGGCTGAGTGAAATCGCAATACCTTTCTTTTTAAAATGGGTTTGTATAATCCTGTGGCTCCAGCGAAGTTCTAAAAATGTTTGTTCTTGACCAATTAGCTTTTTGTCAAATTTCTTCAAAGGCATTTTTGTGATTTTATGAAATAGTATTGCAATTGAAAGTCTAATAGCATAGCTTTAGATCAGTAAGCTATATATGTAAAAAGGTTTTAAAACTTTAGTGGTAGATAGCCACAAAAGTGATCCCTATACTTTTTTGTTACCCTGTAGATGATTCTAGGAGCATTATTTCAAATATATTAATGCATTCACCATCTATCCTAAGAAAACAAACAAACCCTACCGGAAGTCTTGAGGTCCTCTTCTGATGTCATAGTATTGACATGACTGTTTCTTCTTTTAAGGTTCCTGGATTGTTTGTATATACTCGGAATACTCAGTTGTTCTGAATTTAATTTTTATGTCGTGTTTTTGCTTAAAATATGTGCATCAGATGAAGATAATCAGAATTAAAATATCAGGTGAAGATATGAAAAAAAAAGTACCTTGGAAAATTATCCTATATTGATATGCAATTACCTGATCGCTGAGATGCGAATTCATGCAATTTAATTTACACTAGCAGAAATTCTAATTGTATCTTCTACCGGAATTGAAACAACCTCTATAAATACTGCCCCCTACTGTGGAAAACATGAAACACGGCCAGGAATAAGGTGAATATAAAAGATGATATTATTGACGTTTGTTAGCTTACAGCTCTGTATAATCAAAAAACTAGTTTATTTCATATTCTGTAAAGAAAAAATATTTTTATCAGTTATGTCAGGTGGTCTCAATGATCAACAAAGAAGGAGTAGAAGTGAAGAGTTACGTCATCAGCAATTGAAATTTAAAAAAAAAAGTTATGAACTTCAGGCAAAATTCAGGAGCGCAAAAAATTTAAATTTTATTATTAACACCAATCATGCTTAATTAATTTTGGTAATAGCTACAACTGGTATTATGGTAACTGATACTGTTTTAATTGGTATCAAATATAGAATATAGCTACTTTATAAAGGCACTATGGTAATATGTTTTTTGCCCCCCCAAGGGGGTAAATACCCGAGAAAATTACTTGAATTTAGTAAATTTTGACTATCTTAAACTGACTTCTAGCAACAGTATCATACCAAATAATACTGAGAACAATTAATTTTAATTTTTATGGGATGAACTTTTAAAAATGTATTTTATTTAATATAATAACGTTAATTTAAAGGGAAAGAGCCACAAATAATATTAAATAATAAAAAAGAATTATTTTAGCTTTATTAGTTGTACCGTTATATGTCCTTCATAGTTTAGTGCAGGGGCGTACGCAAGCTCAGACAAAGTGAATTTACAAAATAATACAGACAAAAATAAAAATTTTAGTAGAAATTATGCGGGTTATTATTTTTTAAGACTATATATTTTTATTTGCTTTATGCCTACTTTTTTTTTTCTCACGGTATTTCTCAGAATACTGATAAAACATTTACTATAATAGGGTTGTATTTTTGAAACCAAATTCACGTGATACTGTTACGGGCGAGCCCTGATCACTGGTTCCTTTCTGACCTGCCAGTCGCGATAGTTTTCGAGACTGGCTGGCATTCGCGAGGTCTGGAATCCTAGACGTTCTGTCGTCTTTGAGACAATTCGAGAATTTTGTAGATGCGGTTAAAAAAAATTATATGAAAGGGGGTTACATTTATTTTCGATTTTAGTCAGACTAAGAGTTCTCTGCCGCTTGTCCTTCGGAGCTTGTTTCTAAATCTGTTTTGTTTTGGAGACTCTGTGCTCGTTGAAGTTATTCATTCCAGCTCGAAACTTTGAGATCGTAGCTTAGTGGATATTTCTGTGCCAATATATATGTATATATTTTTGCTGTTCTTGGATCTCTAGGATGTCTAAACGCAAGAATTTAACAATTTTTAATTACTTTGAGAAAAAATCACGACCTGAAATTAGTGAGGTGACAGCATCTAGTACCAATGTAAGTTTTTCTGTTGAACAGAAATGTGATACTTCTGTTGAAGAAAACGTTTCTAGCGTAACAGAATCTGATGAATGTGAAAGCGGCCCTCAAAGTGCTACTTCCCACCCATATGACATTGGACTTTTTTCAGAAGATAATACATGCGAGGATAAAAAACTGGATATACTTAAAAATGTTTGGGAACCCAATCCAGCATTTGTTTTTCCTGAAAAAGGAAAAAGAAAATTGAAATTTCAGTACAAATGGCTTTATCGCTGGAAATGGCTTGCATATTCAGAGGTTAAGGGTGGTGCTTTTTGCAAATTTTGTGTACTTTTCGCCCCAAGTGGTGCCGGTTCTAGAAAGCAACCTTTAGGCCAACTGTGCAATGTAAAATTTGACAACTAGAAAAATGCTGTAGAGCGATTTTCTGAACACGAGAAATGTCTTTATTACAAAAAATCGATCGAAACTGCTGGGACATTAAACGATATTTTATTTGGAAAGATGAAACCTGTGGATGAACAAGTTGACAGTGCAGCAAGCAGAAGAAAATTAGAAAATAGAAAAAACATTACTCCAATCATTGAAACCATCCTATTTTGTGGAAATCAAGGTCTCGCTCTAAGAGGACATAAGGATTCGGGAATAATTGCTGAACAACCAGGAGAAGAGAACGACGGAAATTTTCGGGCATTGCTTCGTTTCCGGAGTAAGAACGATTCGACTCTTAAGAACATTTTAGAGACAAGCAGAAAAAATGCTCAGTATACCAGCCCTCGATTTCAGAACGAAGTTATTGAGGTTTGCAATATTTTAATCCTGCAAAAACTAGTCAGCAAGATTAATGATGCAACTTGCTTTTCCATTCTTGCAGATGAAACAACTGATATTGCAGGTATAGAGCAATTATCGTTATGCGTTCGATATGTCGATAAAGAAAATTTTAACATCACCGAACAGTTTTTGCAATTCATTCCGGTGCATGACTTAACCAGAAAAGCAATAGCAACAACAATATTAGACCAATTACAGTCTATGAAAGTTGATATAAAAAAGTTACGTGGACAGGGGTACGATGGTGCTGCATCAATGAGTGGAAAAATTAATGGTGTACAAGCCCACGTAAGAAGTATAGTCCCATCAGCACTCTATGTACATTGCTCTGCTCATAGCCTCAATTTGGCTGTATCAAATGCATGCGAAATAACTGGCACTAGAAATTTCTTAGGGACAATTAAAACATTATACGACTTTTTAAATACGCCAAAAAAACAGTATGTCCTATCTTCAGCAATAGAGGAGATGGAAACCAGCTCTAAGAAGGAGAAAATTAAACAGCTATGTGCAACCCGTTGGATGGAAAGATACGACTCAGTAACCGCTGTGGTGGAACTTTTCGAGCCTATCGCCGAAACACTACAAAAAATATCAGAATGGAAGGATAAGGAATCAGCTACCCAGGCTAATTCTTTACTGTGCACAGTGTCTAATTGCCAGTTCTTAATATCTCTTTTGTGCATTTACAAAGTTTTCACCATAACAATCCATCTCTGTAGATACCTACAAAAAACAAGCATAGATTTGATAGAGGCAGTGAGTCTTGCAGAAGATGTCATTAAAGATCTAAAATTAATGCGTGAAAATGCTACTGAAACATTCTCTGAAATATTCAGCTCTTCTTCTCTTATGCTAACAAGCATTGGATTTTCCACTTCCATGCAAATCCCTAGAATAACAGGAAGACAGAAAAATCGCGATAATTTTCCCTCATCGACACCGGAAACATATTTCAGAGTTAGTGTTTTTATTCCATTTATAGAAAATTTTATAACACAATTAAACTTAAGATTTGTATCGCATCGTGATATTTTGAAAGGATTTCAGTGTCTTCTACCTGCCGATCCTTTCATTTGCCAACCTTCAAACATAAAGGCTTTTGAAGCATTAGTGGAATTTTACGCTGGAGATTTGGATACCTCTAAAGAAAGCCTTAAGTCTGAACTAAAACTCTGGTATAAAAGATTAAAAAGGATTAGTGAAGACGGAGGTAGTGTTCCAAAAACTGCGGCGGATGCTCTTGGAATGTGCAATAAAGATATAACACCAAACATTGTCAAACTCCTAGAAATATTGGTCGTTCTACCTGTTTCAACGAGTGCAAACGAAAGATCCTTTTCGACTTTGCGCCGTTTGAAGACTTATTTACGTAACTCAACGGGAAATAATAGATTGAATGGATTGGCGCTCTTAAGCATTCATAGAAAATTTACCCCAGCTGTCGAAGACATTTTAAACGAACTTGCAAAAAAACCCCGTCGTTTGGATATTACAGTATAAATCAATAAATTTTTAGCGTGTTTGTATACTGGTTTAATTCCCTATTTGTTGGTAAGTCATTTTTTAGTTAAATTCATTGGTTTTCTATGGAATATTCACATTTATATGGTTATTATTTAGGTAGCTGTTACAGTATGAGTAGTTTTTTCTGGCTTGATTTATTCCTACTTTTTAATAAAAATAAAATATTTTACCTCTTATTATAAAAAAAATTATATTCTTAAACTTAAAAAATAAAAACAAAATTTAACTAAACAATGTTGTCGAAATAAAAAGTCAAAATTGTCTAGCTGTCTAAATTAGGGAAGTAATAGTGCTTTATTACATACTCGAATTTCTTTTAGTAATTTCTGAAAATTATGAAAAAATTGAAAAAAAAATGAAAAATTTCTGAAAAAATTCTGCGTACGCCACTGGTTTAGTGATTGATTTCGTAGTGTTGATCAAAAACGATATATTGCTTACGAAACGCGAAGTACCTTCTAAGAAAATTTTTTGTTCAGCTAGTAATGGATAAAAGAGAGATAAAGAAAGAAACAGCTCCTGTTCAGTCCGTAATTAATCAAGATAAAGCTGCAAATTGTTTTAATTTTCTTTTATGTTTCATCGGAAGATAATTACTGAAGAAATTTGCTTGATTGCTTGACTTATATAAAGATAGTCAAAATTACATGGATAAGTTTTGACTGTCATGATATTTTAATTAAATACATAATCTCAAGAAACTAAAGAGCTTAAAACATGTTGATTGTTATTTCATATTTGCTTATTTCTGAGGTGAACGACGCTTTCAATCAGGTAATAATATGATATTCATTGAGGAAAGATAAATTTTTTCTGTATAAAACACACAGATTTTAGAAAGCAAAAAAAAGTATAAGTCAGGAAAAAATTAATATAATTACTGTAAATATGTCATGATTAGCAAAAGCAATATTTTTTTATACTTAAAATTATACAGATTTCAACAAGCAAAAATAAATAAATAAATTTAAAAAAATTTTAAAAAAATAATATCTTTAAAAACCACGTTCTTGTAGCGGAGAATAATAATTAAAAAACAAAAATTTGAAAAACGAAAAACGTGGGGCGCATGAAATGCATAACAGTAACAGTATGTGTGCTCATGAGAATATGTGTATGTATATCTGTAATTGTATGGAATGTATGTGTGAATGTGGATGCGTATGTGGAATATGTTTGTGTATATGCATGTGTATGTGGATGTATATGTGTATGTGGCTGTGCATGTGTATGAGTAAGAAAATGTGTACATGTATGTGTATATGTACTGTTATGTAATTCCCCACGTTTTTCGTTTTTCAAATTTTTGTTTTTTAATTATTATTCTCCACTTCAAAAACGTGGTTTTTAAAAATATTATTATTATTTTTTTTTTGTACTCAAATTTCAATTTTTTCACTCACTGTACACAAAACTTTTCAACTGACATGTGACACTAATTTGAAATAATCGAATCGACAACAAAAGACAATCGCGGAAATATCAATTTTTCTTTAATTTAAACTTAATTTTGCTTTGTATGTCTTTTTTTCTCTTAATTTTCATGCATTGTCATCCAATCCTGAACTATGTGCCAAATTTGAAGTCTGTAGCTAGTCGATAAGTTTGTTTAAAATCGATTACAAAATTCCACCCGAACAGACATACACAAAGGCAAGGCGATATAAACGTGGTAATAAAAATTTTAAAAAAAGTGATAAGCATCGAAAAATAGCTTGGTTACGGTAAATTTTGATTATCATAACATAAGTAACAAAAAAAAATTTTATGTATAAAATTGCACAGAATTTAGCAAGCAAAAGAGACAAAAGAAGCGATAAATACCGGAAAAATTGCTTGATTGCACAAAATTTTGTCTACCACGACATTATTAACAAAATAAATATTTTTTTCATAAAATTACACAGCAAGCATCTAGGACAAGGATTTATATAGAGCTGGGTGCCTGGGGCCTATATCCCATTCGTCATGAAGTTAATTTAACGTTGATGTGAGGTTGTTGAGATAATATTAAAAAAAAGGTAGAATCTGCATGATAATAAAAACAACAAATAAAAATGTTAAAAATTGTAATTGCACACAGTGATATATAATCTTAAGTAAAAGCTAGATGACTAAATAATAATCATAAGTAGTAGTTATGTGGTGTTAAAACATATCTGATAACATGACGAAAATATTGATGTGCTTAGTGATGAAATAAATTGCATACTTACAGAAAATATATATTTAGTAGTGAATATCAATTACATGAATTTGCAAAAGTGAGATAATTGTCAAAAATAATAAAATTATTTAAATGCAACAAAGGAGTAATCGCAGCAAAAAGGGGAAATTTCAAATATTAACAAATAATCAATAATTAACAATACAGGTATATAGCATAAAGATAAGTAGTATAATCAGTAGCTTAGGTGCGTCCCCTACAAGATTTATGAGTGCGCCCTATCTTAGACTTACCTTAAAAAAAATTAAAATTATAGTATGAAACAAAAGCACTGTAGTGAAGAGATATTCGGATATCTATAATCATTAATTTTATTAGGGGAACCACACATTTGGAACCGGTGGAAAAGGTCTTTTAATGAGTTTTTCAACTACTTCGATAAACGTAACGTGACGCATTTTTTTTCTTCATCTTATTGTGCATATTTAAATCTTCATTTTGTCATGTTAAAAATAAAATTTAGTTAAAAAAATGCAACATTATACAGTACATTGTTTATAACTTATTTTTTAAAATTATTCACAACTTGCTGTACTTATAAGTAGAAAAAAAATCAAATTTATTCCGTTTTGATTTTTTTTAAACAACATGAAAGTAGTTTTCGTTGCTCGCAGGATTATTAAAATATAAATTTTTTTCCCTCAGAAAATGGCTGTGTTTTGAAAAATTACATAAAATTAGTTATATTCTCTTGAATTACTCAAAACCAATCAACCCAATTAAAAAATCCCTACGTGCAACAATATTTATTGTGAACACTGTTTCAATATTTGAAGTAAATCGGTTAAAAATAGTACTAGGTAGAGATATAGCAAGTACGAAAACTAAGTTTCGAATAAATTGCTTTTAAAGTTTTGTGATGAGCTCGACATCACTCTGCCTCGCATCCCCCCTAAAGTCTTCATCTGTGCACAGAGAGATGCTGCGTCGTGGCAAATTAGAAGTAGCAAATGTAAAATAAATAAAGGGTGACCTGTGATTATTTACATACGTAGAAGCAGTTAATGCAAACAGTCAATTGGGTGAATTACAACATAATTAGTAAAGGTTAAATGTAACAGTCGAAAAGTTATTAAAAAATTGAACAATAATGAGTATTGAATGCTTTGTATGAAATCATGTACTTATCTAGTCTTGTATTTATCTAGGTCATGTACTTGTATAGTCAGGATGGTCAGAAATTTGCGCTTTTGATAGTTACTGTATGAGACATCACTACAGAAGAGTGCGGTAATAGTTTCTGACCTCCAAAATGTATGAGATAGGAAATCAAGGAAATATGATCAGCATAGTTTGGTCGGAAAGGTGGCCCAAAGTTTGGACATGTAATGTAAATTTTACTTTTGGTGTATTTCAGCACAACTCAAGAATTTTTTAAGCGAATTTAAAATTTTGTGCATACAATTATAAAATTTGTTCATTCAAAGTTAATTCCATACAAAATATAACTTTAGGTAAATATTTATTATTTTTTATTATTTTATTAAGTAATAGTCGAAAAAACTTTTAGAATTATATGATATACAGTTTTTTACTTCATTTTAAAGAATGCAATTTTAAATGGCAAAATACACAAAATCTTTTGCAAAATCAGTTGAATAGTTCTTAACAAATTAAATTTTGTATTTTGCCATTTAAAATTTCATTCTTCAAAATGAAATTTAAAAAAACAGTATAATTTACAATTCATAACTTTTCTTTTACTATTACTAGATTAAATAATAAAAAATAATAAATATTTACTAAAAGTTATATTTTGCATGGAATTAACTTAAGATAAATGAGTTTTATAATTGTGTGCAGAAAATTTTTTATTCGCTTATCTCGAGATATGGTGAAATATGCAAAAAGTAAAATTAACATTCGGGGTTCCAAACATTGAATTGCTCTTCTGGCCAAACTATTGGACCATATTTCCCAGATTGCTTCTAATCCCCATATTTTGGTGGTCAGAAATCCGAACAAGTAAAAAAAAAAAGGTAAGTTTATTCGGAGGAAGTAGGTTTCTGTGTCTGATTTCGGGAATTAAAATATCGGCTGCTCGGAAATTAAAATATCGTAATTTTTTTCTATTCGCTTAAAAGGTTCTCGAGATATGGTGGAATATGCAAAAAGTAAAATTAACATTCGGGGTTCCAAACATTGGACCACTCTCCTGCCCAAACTATTGGACCATATTTCCCAGATTGCGTCTTACCCTCATATTTTGGTTGTCAGAAATCCGAAACCGTCGAAAAAAAAGGTAAGTTTATTCGGAGGAAGTACGGTTTTGTGTCTCATTTCGGAAATTAAAATGTCGTCTGCTCGGAAATTAAAATATCGTAATTTTTTTTTCTATTCGCTTAAAAGGTTCTCGAGATATAGTGGAATATGCAAAAAGTAAAATTAACATTCGGGGTTCCAAACATTGGACCACTCTCCTGGATAAAACTATTGAACCATATTTCCCAGATTGCGTCTAACCCTCATATTTTGGTGGTCAGAAATCCGAACCCGTCGAAAAAAAAGGTAAGTTTATTCGGAGGAAGTATGTTTTTGTGTCTCATTTCGGAAATTAAAATGTCGTCTGCTCGGAAATTAAAATATCGTAATTTTTTTTTCTATTCGCTTAAAAGGTTCTCGAGATATGGTGGAATATGCAAAAAGTAAAATTAACATTCGGGATTCCAAACATTGGACCACTCTCCTGCCCAAACTATTGGACCATATTTCCCAGATTGCGTCTAACCCTCATATTTTGGTGGTCAGAAATCCGAACCCGTCGAAAAAAAAGGTAAGTTTATTCGGAGGAAGTATGTTTTTGTGTCTCATTTCGGAAATTAAAATGTCGTCTGCTCGGAAATTAAAATATCGTAATTTTTTTTTCTATTCGCTTAAAAGGTTCTCGAGATATGGTGGAATATGCAAAAAGTAAAATTAACATTCGGGATTCCAAACATTGGACCACTCTCCTGCCCAAACTATTGGACCATATTTCCCAGATTGCGTCTAACCCTCATATTTTGGTGGTCAGAAATCCGAACCCGTCGAAAAAAAAGGTAAGTTTATTCGGAGGAAGTATGTTTTTGTGTCTCATTTCGGAAATTAAAATGTCGTCTGCTCGGAAATTAAAATATCGTAATTTTTTTTTCTATTCGCTTAAAAGGTTCTCGAGATATGGTGGAATATGCAAAAAGTAAAATTAACATTCGGGATTCCAAACATTGGACCACTCTCCTGCCCAAACTATTGGACCATATTTCCCAGATTGCGTCTAACCCTCATATTTTGGTGGTCAGAAATCCGAACCCGTCGAAAAAAAAGGTAAGTTTATTCGGAGGAAGTATGTTTTTGTGTCTCATTTCGGAAATTAAAATGTCGTCTGCTCGGAAATTAAAATATCGTAATTTTTTTTTCTATTCGCTTAAAAGGTTCTCGAGATATGGTGGAATATGCAAAAAGTAAAATTAACATTCGGGATTCCAAACATTGGACCACTCTCCTGCCCAAACTATTGGACCATATTTCCCAGATTGCGTCTAACCCTCATATTTTGGTGGTCAGAAATCCGAACCCGTCGAAAAAAAGGTAAGTTTATTCGGAGGAAGTATGTTTTTGTGTCTCATTTCGGAAATTAAAATGTCGTCTGCTCGGAAATTAAAATATCGTAATTTTTTTTTCTATTCGCTTAAAAGGTTCTCGAGATATGGTGGAATATGCAAAAAGTAAAATTAACATTCGGGATTCCAAACATTGGACCACTCTCCTGCCCAAACTATTGGACCATATTTCCCAGATTGCGTCTAACCCTCATATTTTGGTGGTCAGAAATCCGAACCCGTCGAAAAAAAAGGTAAGTTTATTCGGAGGAAGTATGTTTTTGTGTCTCATTTCGGAAATTAAAATGTCGTCTGCTCGGAAATTAAAATATCGTAATTTTTTTTTCTATTCGCTTAAAAGGTTCTCGAGATATGGTGGAATATGCAAAAAGTAAAATTAACATTCGGGATTCCAAACATTGGACCACTCTCCTGCCCAAACTATTGGACCATATTTCCCAGATTGCGTCTAACCCTCATATTTTGGTGGTCAGAAATCCGAACCCGTCGAAAAAAAAGGTAAGTTTATTCGGAGGAAGTATGTTTTTGTGTCTCATTTCGGAAATTAAAATGTCGTCTGCTCGGAAATTAAAATATCGTAATTTTTTTTTCTATTCGCTTAAAAGGTTCTCGAGATATGGTGGAATATGCAAAAAGTAAAATTAACATTCGGGATTCCAAACATTGGACCACTCTCCTGCCCAAACTATTGGACCATATTTCCCAGATTGCGTCTAACCCTCATATTTTGGTGGTCAGAAATCCGAACCCGTCGAAAAAAAAGGTAAGTTTATTCGGAGGAAGTATGTTTTTGTGTCTCATTTCGGAAATTAAAATGTCGTCTGCTCGGAAATTAAAATATCGTAATTTTTTTTTCTATTCGCTTAAAAGGTTCTCGAGATATGGTGGAATATGCAAAAAGTAAAATTAACATTCGGGATTCCAAACATTGGACCACTCTCCTGCCCAAACTATTGGACCATATTTCCCAGATTGCGTCTAACCCTCATATTTTGGTGGTCAGAAATCCGAACCCGTCGAAAAAAAAGGTAAGTTTATTCGGAGGAAGTATGTTTTTGTGTCTCATTTCGGAAATTAAAATGTCGTCTGCTCGGAAATTAAAATATCGTAATTTTTTTTTCTATTCGCTTAAAAGGTTCTCGAGATATGGTGGAATATGCAAAAAGTAAAATTAACATTCGGGATTCCAAACATTGGACCACTCTCCTGCCCAAACTATTGGACCATATTTCCCAGATTGCGTCTAACCCTCATATTTTGGTGGTCAGAAATCCGAACCCATCGAAAAAAAAGGTAAGTTTATTCGGAGGAAGTATGTTTTTGTGTCTCATTTCGGAAATTAAAATGTCGTCTGCTCGGAAATTAAAATATCGTAATTTTTTTTTCTATTCGCTTAAAAGGTTCTCGAGATATGGTGGAATATGCAAAAAGTAAAATTAACATTCGGGATTCCAAACATTGGACCACTCTCCTGCCCAAACTATTGGACCATATTTCCCAGATTGCGTCTAACCCTCATATTTTGGTGGTCAGAAATCCGAACCCGTCGAAAAAAAAGGTAAGTTTATTCGGAGGAAGTATGTTTTTGTGTCTCATTTCGGAAATTAAAATGTCGTCTGCTCGGAAATTAAAATATCGTAATTTTTTTTTCTATTCGCTTAAAAGGTTCTCGAGATATGGTGGAATATGCAAAAAGTAAAATTAACATTCGGGATTCCAAACATTGGACCACTCTCCTGCCCAAACTATTGGACCATATTTCCCAGATTGCGTCTAACCCTCATATTTTGGTGGTCAGAAATCCGAACCCGTCGAAAAAAAAGGTAAGTTTATTCGGAGGAAGTATGTTTTTGTGTCTCATTTCGGAAATTAAAATGTCGTCTGCTCGGAAATTAAAATATCGTAATTTTTTTTTCTATTCGCTTAAAAGGTTCTCGAGATATGGTGGAATATGCAAAAAGTAAAATTAACATTCGGGATTCCAAACATTGGACCACTCTCCTGGATAAAACTATTGAACCATATTTCCCAGATTGCGTCTAACCCTCATATTTTGGTGGTCAGAAATCCGAACCCGTCGAAAAAAAAGGTAAGTTTATTCGGAGGAAGTATGTTTTTGTGTCTCATTTCGGAAATTAAAATGTCGTCTGCTCGGAAATTAAAATATCGTAATTTTTTTTTCTATTCGCTTAAAAGGTTCTCGAGATATGGTGGAATATGCAAAAAGTAAAATTAACATTCGGGATTCCAAACATTGGACCACTCTCCTGCCCAAACTATTGGACCATATTTCCCAGATTGCGTCTAACCCTCATATTTTGGTGGTCAGAAATCCGAACCCGTCGAAAAAAAAGGTAAGTTTATTCGGAGGAAGTATGTTTTTGTGTCTCATTTCGGAAATTAAAATGTCGTCTCGGAAATTAAAATATCGTAATTTTTTTTTCTATTCGCTTAAAAGGTTCTCGAGATATGGTGGAATATGCAAAAAGTAAAATTAACATTCGGGATTCCAAACATTGGACCACTCTCCTGCCCAAACTATTGGACCATATTTCCCAGATTGCGTCTAACCCTCATATTTTGGTGGTCAGAAATCCGAACCCGTCGAAAAAAAAGGTAAGTTTATTCGGAGGAAGTATGTTTTTGTGTCTCATTTCGGAAATTAAAATGTCGTCTGCTCGGAAATTAAAATATCGTAATTTTTTTTTCTATTCGCTTAAAAGGTTCTCGAGATATGGTGGAATATGCAAAAAGTAAAATTAACATTCGGGATTCCAAACATTGGACCACTCTCCTGCCCAAACTATTGGACCATATTTCCCAGATTGCGTCTAACCCTCATATTTTGGTGGTCAGAAATCCGAACCCGTCGAAAAAAAAGGTAAGTTTATTCGGAGGAAGTATGTTTTTGTGTCTCATTTCGGAAATTAAAATGTCGTCTGCTCGGAAATTAAAATATCGTAATTTTTTTTTCTATTCGCTTAAAAGGTTCTCGAGATATGGTGGAATATGCAAAAAGTAAAATTAACATTCGGGATTCCAAACATTGGACCACTCTCCTGCCCAAACTATTGGACCATATTTCCCAGATTGCGTCTAACCCTCATATTTTGGTGGTCAGAAATCCGAACCCGTCGAAAAAAAAGGTAAGTTTATTCGGAGGAAGTATGTTTTTGTGTCTCATTTCGGAAATTAAAATGTCGTCTGCTCGGAAATTAAAATATCGTAATTTTTTTTTCTATTCGCTTAAAAGGTTCTCGAGATATGGTGGAATATGCAAAAAGTAAAATTAACATTCGGGATTCCAAACATTGGACCACTCTCCTGCCCAAACTATTGGACCATATTTCCCAGATTGCGTCTAACCCTCATATTTTGGTGGTCAGAAATCCGAACCCGTCGAAAAAAAAGGTAAGTTTATTCGGAGGAAGTATGTTTTTGTGTCTCATTTCGGAAATTAAAATGTCGTCTGCTCGGAAATTAAAATATCGTAATTTTTTTTTCTATTCGCTTAAAAGGTTCTCGAGATATGGTGGAATATGCAAAAAGTAAAATTAACATTCGGGATTCCAAACATTGGACCACTCTCCTGCCCAAACTATTGGACCATATTTCCCAGATTGCGTCTAACCCTCATATTTTGGTGGTCAGAAATCCGAACCCGTCGAAAAAAAAGGTAAGTTTATTCGGAGGAAGTATGTTTTTGTGTCTCATTTCGGAAATTAAAATGTCGTCTGCTCGGAAATTAAAATATCGTAATTTTTTTTTCTATTCGCTTAAAAGGTTCTCGAGATATGGTGGAATATGCAAAAAGTAAAATTAACATTCGGGATTCCAAACATTGGACCACTCTCCTGCCCAAACTATTGGACCATATTTCCCAGATTGCGTCTAACCCTCATATTTTGGTGGTCAGAAATCCGAACCCGTCGAAAAAAAAGGTAAGTTTATTCGGAGGAAGTATGTTTTTGTGTCTCATTTCGGAAATTAAAATGTCGTCTGCTCGGAAATTAAAATATCGTAATTTTTTTTTCTATTCGCTTAAAAGGTTCTCGAGATATGGTGGAATATGCAAAAAGTAAAATTAACATTCGGGGTTCCAAACATTGGACCACTCTCCTGGATAAAACTATTGAACCATATTTCCCAGATTGCGTCTAACCCTCATATTTTGGTGGTCAGAAATCCGAACCCGTCGAAAAAAAAGGTAAGTTTATTCGGAGGAAGTATGTTTTTGTGTCTCATTTCGGAAATTAAAATGTCGTCTGCTCGGAAATTAAAATATCGTAATTTTTTTTTCTATTCGCTTAAAAGGTTCTCGAGATATGGTGGAATATGCAAAAAGTAAAATTAACATTCGGGATTCCAAACATTGGACCACTCTCCTGCCCAAACTATTGGACCATATTTCCCAGATTGCGTCTAACCCTCATATTTTGGTGGTCAGAAATCCGAACCCGTCGAAAAAAAAGGTAAGTTTATTCGGAGGAAGTATGTTTTTGTGTCTCATTTCGGAAATTAAAATGTCGTCTGCTCGGAAATTAAAATATCGTAATTTTTTTTTCTATTCGCTTAAAAGGTTCTCGAGATATGGTGGAATATGCAAAAAGTAAAATTAACATTCGGGATTCCAAACATTGGACCACTCTCCTGCCCAAACTATTGGACCATATTTCCCAGATTGCGTCTAACCCTCATATTTTGGTGGTCAGAAATCCGAACCCGTCGAAAAAAAAGGTAAGTTTATTCGGAGGAAGTATGTTTTTGTGTCTCATTTCGGAAATTAAAATGTCGTCTGCTCGGAAATTAAAATATCGTAATTTTTTTTTCTATTCGCTTAAAAGGTTCTCGAGATATGGTGGAATATGCAAAAAGTAAAATTAACATTCGGGATTCCAAACATTGGACCACTCTCCTGCCCAAACTATTGGACCATATTTCCCAGATTGCGTCTAACCCTCATATTTTGGTGGTCAGAAATCCGAACCCGTCGAAAAAAAAGGTAAGTTTATTCGGAGGAAGTATGTTTTTGTGTCTCATTTCGGAAATTAAAATGTCGTCTGCTCGGAAATTAAAATATCGTAATTTTTTTTTCTATTCGCTTAAAAGGTTCTCGAGATATGGTGGAATATGCAAAAAGTAAAATTAACATTCGGGGTTCCAAACATTGGACCACTCTCCTGGATAAAACTATTGAACCATATTTCCCAGATTGCGTCTAACCCTCATATTTTGGTGGTCAGAAATCCGAACCCGTCGAAAAAAAAGGTAAGTTTATTCGGAGGAAGTATGTTTTTGTGTCTCATTTCGGAAATTAAAATGTCGTCTGCTCGGAAATTAAAATATCGTAATTTTTTTTTCTATTCGCTTAAAAGGTTCTCGAGATATGGTGGAATATGCAAAAAGTAAAATTAACATTCGGGGTTCCAAACATTGGACCACTCTCCTGCCCAAACTATTGGACCATATTTCCCAGATTGCGTCTTACCCTCATATTTTGGTTGTCAGAAATCCGAAACCGTCGAAAAAAAAGGTATATTTATTCAGAGGAAGTACGGTTTTGTTTCTGATTTCGTTACTTAAATTATCGTGTGCATTAAATAATTAGTCTATTTGAAGTCACCCCTCGAACTATTACGATTGAGTCCTAGAATAAGAAGATCCGATCATTAAATTAAAAGTTATTGATTATGATGTTTATAAGTTAAGTACATTTTTTGTGTCGGATTTCGTAAATTAAAATATCATCTATTGTAATTAATTAACATATTTGAGGTCACCCTTTCGATCCTTTTAGAATGAGTTCTATAACGGGAAAATCAGGTCATTAGATCAAAAGTTATTCAGGGTGGTCCGCTTTTCCTTTTGTGCACTGAACAAGAATTTTTTAATGGCTCTTTTTAATTTCCAAATTAAATTTAGAAGCTTTAATATATGTTTGAAAAATTTCAAAATATAAAATATCGGAGGAATTATTACTAAACTTTAATAACTGTTCAATTTGAAATACCTGACGAAAATAGCTATTTATATAAATTGAGGGATATTATTGATATATAAACGTTTTATAGATTAAGGATTATATTGAGAGAGATATCATTGATTGACGCGTTTCCACAATTAAATAATCCACAATCATCTTTCTCAATCGACATATAATAAGAATTGCTTCTGCAGATCATGAACACTTTTATAGGGTAAACTAACCAGTGAAGGAATACTTAAGCTTCGCTTGCCTTTCAAAAAATCATATTAATTTTAAAATTCGTAATTTTAGTTAAATGACAGTGCCAACATATTTGTTACTAATTGCAAATTATGTAAAAAAAATTGTAGAGAACTTACATAATATTGTTTTAAAGTTTTGGAGGTTCAAATAACAAGTAGTAAGAAGACCAAGTGAAGGAACAGTTCTTATCAGTGAATGAACAACCAGTAAAGGAACACTTAATTTTGGTTATTTTTTAATGCTCTTAATGAATTTATAAGCCATACAAATATTTAAAAACAAGCCTATTCTTGAAATTATAACATATAAATACTTGGGAAATGTTAACTTTTTTTTTGTAATCATGAATTGAAAATTAAAGTGTCAATATATTAACACATACTGTTCATTCACTGGGAAATCTATGCCCAGTAAAGGAACATGCCTGTTCTCTCACTGGTTAGAAGTTGTTTTTCATATTTTTAACATACTTTTGATGCGGAATATCACTAAAAGTGCAAGTGGTGATCCAGTGAATAAACACCCCCTTATCTCAGTACTTTATTGTGCTATGATGCTTAAAAAAATAAAACGTAACTTCAATAACTATATTTTGAATTCTCTTGTTCACAGTGAGAAAAATAAGACTATTACATGTAATTAATTCCTCTTCAAACATATAAATACAAACACTCACCTTATCATTTTTTCAAAGAAACAAGGTGTTGCAGAGATAATAACAAATTCAAAAATTTTTCCAGAGAAGTCTATTTGACCAGGTAATCCAAAGCATTGCCAGATCATTTCCTATTGTTTGGCAGTAAACTATTGTTATCAATCAATGTAAAGAAAAACTTTCAAATTCTTATTTTTAATCAATATATATGAAATGTTCCTTCACTGGGTAGTGTTCATTCACTGGTTGGTTTACCCTATATGGGTTTTCAACTGGTCCCGTTTACCTTCGTGCATTGTTCAAGAAGCGGAAATGGGTAAAAAGTGTAGTACTCTCAATACCTTTTCAATACTCAATACTTATACCCAGTATTCTCAATACTTTTATTAGTTTATACTTAAAATATTTTTAAGAGCGTGCTTTGTTCAAGAAACAGAAGTGGGTAAAATGTGTAAGTAATTTACTCTCCAATTTTATTTCCATAATAATTATGAGAAAATGAGCTTTAATTTATACTATTTTATAAGGAGTTTCAATTATTACCTAGTACTTTCAATACTTTTATTAGTTTATACTTAAAATATTTTCAAGAGCGTTGTTTAATGATTTTATTTAATTGAGTTCTTAATTAAGTTCTTTTCAAAAACTGTTTTATTTTAATATCTGAAGAATATTACAACAAGTTAATGAACAAAATCAATAGCACAAATCATTAGCAAACAATATTTAAATTTGGTTTAAATGTGTGTATATATATTATTGATGTCTTATTTTAAATTTAAAAGCAGTTTAGTTAAGTTAATTTTCCAAATTAAACTAACCAGTTTCAAAAGCTATCGATTTTGTATTTGTTACATTTTTGAAAATAATAGGGTATCTAAACCCCCTTAGTTATTCTTCAATAAGTCGAAGTAAATGTCAGAGGCGAATAAAAACAAATGTGAAATGTAAGCAATTCTTTATTGCACTTTTCAGTACTTACGCATTATCCCATAGACCATTTAAGCCAAATCAGAAAATAAGATTGGAAATAATTGAAATTTAAATATTATCTTCTTTTTTGCATGCAATAAATAATATTTGCATTTTATCAATGTCTTTATAATCAATTACTATATTAAAATTAATTTTAAAGCTACCAAAATAACTTCGGCATAATGTTGGGGAAATAGTCGCGGGATATTTCGTAAATGCTAATTTTCTTACGGACTTCTTTTTACATATTTAAATTCACGATTAACATTAGTACTTAGAAGCTATTGAATTTTTTTTTAAATTCTTGCAATTTTGTGTAGTAAATTTACTGCGATTTTAACCAAAGATAAACCTTATATCAAACATTAAGAAAATGTACATATTTTCCGACTGAAAACAATTACAATTTTTAAAATTTTTTATTTTCTACCAGATTAGGTGATTTTCATCAGATTATAAACAAATTTAATAAACCTATTCTTAAAACACAAATTAAGATTAATATAATGCATAATGAAGTGAATGATATCCTCTTTATAACTAAGGAATATTATGTATTGGACACAACAACTCAAGAAAAAAAATTTAATTTGTGTTTTTTCTAAACATTAATATACGAAAGCTGGTGACAGAAACACTTTGTAGTTCAAGAACAACTGAATCTTCCTTATTTAATTCTTATTTCTTAAGAATTTCAAGAAATAAGGATTTTATATATAATATTCAAATTAAAATAGTAAAATCTACCGGAAAATTTAAAATCCAATGCTTTTATAAGTTAAAAGAAATCGCATACTATTAAGAGAAATCGCAAGAAAAAACTTCCATTTAACATTTTTTAAATACTGTTTTCATATGGTTAAAAAATTTAAAATAATCGCAATAAATTTACCAAGATTTATAGAGATTCAACTTGAAAACAATACTGTAAGAATATAAATCATTAAAAGGTTTTTGTTTTACATAAATCGAGGAATTTTGAGCTAAAACTGATTCTGCTTGATTTAGTTTAAGGTCAATTTAACATAAGTTTTGGCAATAAGGAATAGTTAAATTAATTTAAAGGTAAAACTGCAAAAAAGCATGTGGGATTTTAACAAAATGACATTTGGATCCAGAAACCTAAATGTTGTTTCGTAAAATTTCAAAAATTGGAAAAATTTAATATTAAGAACTGTTTGTAATAGTATTTTTCCCAAAAGGAAATTTTTTAACATCTGTTTGCATTTATAACGTTTTAAATTTTAATATTTTCATCAAAAAGTTAGATTTTGTTGCCAAAAAAAAAATCGATTTTTAAATTTTTACATTTGAACTAACTAATAAGGCAATAACTAATAACTAATAGTGCAAAAAAACACATAGTACATTTAAAAAGAGATTCGACGTTTTCTACAATATAATGGACAGAAACTGATTGAATTTATGCTGATAGACTTCGCTTTTTAATCTAAAGAATGTTTTGTATTCGAATGCATAAACCAGATCATTTAAATAGCTATAAAACTTTTGTTCTCTACCCTGCCGAATAAACTGGTTTTGATTGAATAAGTTACTTTCTTTTTAATTATTTTGGTAACTAAACTAAATATGACCATTTTTTAAGTGTTTCGTGGTACGAGATGTTCTCTAAATGCAAAAGAAAATTAACCTATCGATAAAAATGTGTGATGTACAGAGTTAGTGCCAATAGTCTTATTCCTTCCAGATATTAGTATCTTTTGCTCAAGAGTAAATTACAAAAAATTATTTTAAAAAAATTATGTGTGCTAGTTTTTGAATATTTTACCTATTTTTTTGTTATAAATTCTTATATAGGTTCTTACAAAATGTGTAATTATTTTTTTTATAAATTTTAGTTCACTAAGAAATCAATATTGAAAAGATTAATAGTTTGGTTTGAAGAAATTTCCTTCAACAATGTAACTTTCTTACACTTCATTTAAACAATCAAATACAAAGAAGAGATTTTTAGAGTGTATTTATAACAATATATAGATTGAAATAGTTGGGAAATGTATAAAAAGTTTGATTGTTAAGCATTGTTACCAAAAAAAGTTAATTGTTGAAAACAGAAACAAAATGTATTAAAAACCATTTGTTGGTCATTCTTTTTTGAGCTATACTCAGTGTATGTTGTCAAATTTGACGGCGATTTTGAAAAGTTTTAAAAAAGTGCGATTATGAGTGATTTATATCACCAAGCTTTCATGCCTTTTTGGCGAATGCACAGGAAGAAATTTCCTTTGCATAGACAAGCGATTATTAATCACTGGTTAGACCAGATGATGAAGTATCCTCGGCCTATGCGTAAGCCTATACTTTCTTATATTTGTTTCAATATTAGCTGTCATGCAATTTATAGAATTTTTGGTTGACAAAGAGATTTTTACTTTTTCAAAGAAAAAGAAATTTCAAATGTTAATAGCAAGACCATAATAAAAATTATCAATTAACTTACGAAATGTTACTGGCATTAAGTGTCATGATATATTGAATTGATATATTTTTCTTTAGCTATAGTAATATTAGAAAGCTATATATATTAGAAAGCACTCTTTTTTTCAGTTACAATTATGTGAGATGATGACGTGATTATATTTTTATCTTATTTTGACGATTTTGAAATTAAAAAAAGTGTGAAGGTTCCATCGTTAAGATGTAATAGTTTTTAAATAGTCCGTTATGCGACAAAATAATTTGTTAAAAATCAGCCTTCCCCTTAAACTGTTTAGCATTTGTGAGAGGCGCAATTAAACGATAACAATTTTTCATAACGCAACCAAATTTCTCCTAAAAGGGCCTTGCTAAAGTCCTTTTTGGCTTCTGTCAAAATAAGTGGGTGATATCAAAGAAGAAATGGAAAGAACTAGAAGAATCAATAGAATAAAGTATTTTTCAAAAAAATTTCATTTAATAGATTTTAAATTTTTTACACAATCTTGTCTACTACTTTTTATGCCAAGCGGCAATTAATCTTATGATTACTTGAAAAAACTGTGCTGCTGCTATTGTTATGTTATATCATTTTGTAGTATTTAAAGTATAGCATTAAAAGTAAAGTATAAAGTATTATAGTTTTTTATAGTATTATAGGCATTTAAACAAGATTAAAAAAAGTTCCATTTTTCAGAATAGACAATTGGTAAAAAAATATTTGTTTCATTTAAACTTGTTTGCATTACAAAACATACAATTATAAATAAACAATCATTAAATTTGAAACAAAATTACAACAAACATGCACGTTGAAGTTATTTTTATAATTTTCATATTTGTAATTAATAACAGTTCCAATTTTTAAGGTGTTGTAAAATTAAAGTAATACAAGTCTTTGAAACATATTTTCAAAATAGCTAATAACTTCTTTTAAAATTTAGATTATATTATATCTTTTTAAAATGTTAAGAGTTGAATTTTTCCTAACTGTGAAATTATATTTAGCTCATGAGGATGATTATGATGATGTCGAAAGTGAGGATGAAACAATCAATGAGTAAGTATATATTTTTCAAGTCGCTAAATATGATATAATCATAAATACGCTGAATTCCCTAAAAAAGAGCACAAATTAAGATTATAAATATATAGGCACGAAATAGGAAAAAGACCAAAACAAACAGCACTGAGAAAAAATTATCGTCAAAACTACCAGAATATGGAGAGATTTATCATATCCGTGGATCTATGGGAACTCAAAAAATCTTGGTAGTTTAAAATAAAGCACTTTGATAAAGATATTTGTAAAATTAACAATAATGTGATAGATGAGGTAACATCTTAGACCATGATTCAAAAATAATTGATCCGGTAAAATTAACTTCTTAATGTTTCATGTTTTACCAAATGTGTGGGAATAAGAACTATATTTTCAAAAACTACATTTTCCGCTCATTCATTACCATGTGAAGAGAAAATGTACCAAATGAATGGTTTCAATACCGTATATATTTTGATTTTTATTACCATTTACCATTTTTTTTACCATTTTTGATTTTTATAATGCTGCTCTTTTTTATCAGAATTGTCATTACTACACAGTACGGTAAATTTACAAGAATATTTTTCTCTGTGTGTGTTAGCAAACTTTTGGGTTGTACATATGTTTCTATTCATATACATTTTGCTTTGGCATAATAGGGGGAGTTATTGTAATACAATCTATATTTTCAACAAAATATAACAAAACAAAACAAGTAAACAATTAAAGGATGATTTCATTATAAAACTGCTTTTAAATCAGAAATAATTTTACAAAGGAATTTAATTCACAATTATTCATTTTAAATATGCCGAGTATTTGGGAGTTCAATGTAGGTTATTAAAATTCTTGTGGAAGAAATTAAATAAAGAAGTTTAAATGCTCACAAACTAATATTTATATTATTTGAGCTGTAAAAAATTGCTACCGAGAAAAGTGAAGTGAAATAATGATGGAAGAAAGAAAAAGGATTTAAAATAAATTAACTAGAAAACTCCCAAGATTATTCAAGCAATCAAACTGATATCAATGTTTTCAATCTAAATTTACACATAGATAATGATCCGTTGGATCTTGATAGTTATTTTTTATCCAGTTCAAATAGTAATTTGTAACTATACTTTCTAAGAGTCGATGGGAAAATTTTCACATTTATTCACTAATTGACAAGCAATGTAAAACATTACAATATTCTTTTTTAAAAAATGCCAAATCATCTCGCGTTAAAACACATCAAAAATATCAATTTAATTTAAATGTGAAGAACTTAAAAGAACACTGAAAAAAACTTATTTTTAATAATGATTTTCTTAATTGATTGCCAAATATTTTCTTTAAATAAAAAAAAAAACAGGCCTACTTTAAGTTATTTGAAATTATACATACATATAAATTTATTAAGGTTCATTTTATGCTTATTTTAGGATTGTGGAAATTGATATTGGAGGTTCTGAGGAACCGGAAATTGTGGAAAACATATCGGCCCAACCATTAGGTGATGAGGTTGCAAAAAGCATCAGGTATGCTAATTTTTCTTTAAATTGAAATTTCTTCAAATTTTTCAATTAGTGATTTTGGTATGTTGTTCGTTTTCTGCTATTCCAAATGCTTACAATTATGCATAAAACTATTGAAACTCATAGTTACAAACACATAGTTGCAATTTTACAAAAACTCACTCTTTAAATCTATTGAACTGTTCATGATTATAAAGATTACATCCAAATTAGGATCATATAAATATTCACCAAAGGAATTTTTACTTTTATGGTGAAAATTTTAATTTTTTTTATTTTAAGATATCCTTGAAGTATGCAGGTTGTGATTTTACAAATATAGAGCTCTACAAATTTAATTTATGGTACATCTTTTTACTAATTAAAGATATAGAAGAGGCTCCATTATTAGCAGAATATAGAGTATTGCAGGAGATTTACACATATATGTTCTTGAATGTTTATGCATTTATTAAAAGAACTAATTAAATCCTCGAACTAACTTCAAGGTTTCTTTTATTAAATTTCAAAGTTCAGATATAAATAAATATAATATTCATCTGAAAAATTATTTTATTCGCCTTTTAACATTAAATAGTGAACAGAATAAAAGATAAATAAATAAAAAAACCGAAATAGATAAAACTGACAAATTTTTTTGCTTATGAAACTTTATTTTTTAAAAATCATAACCGATAAATTTAAATAATTTTATTATTAAGCAGAATTTTGCAAATGTTTGTGAAATTTTTATCTTAGTTATTTGAATCAATTAAAACATTACATGCATAATATAACACCTTAAGTATTATTCAACGGTGCATTTTTTAATAATTCGATTGTAAACACTTACACCTTTTGCATGAAAATATTCACCAGTTCTTATAGGTATTATACATTAAAAAGTATGCATCTGTGTATTATATATCATGCCGAAATAGTAAACCATGAAGTATTATCATTTTAGTGCTGAAATTGATGTGAAATATGATGAATTTGGTTATTATGTTGAGGCCGATTGTAAGGATGATTTTGTTTCTCAGACTCAAACGAGTGAGAATGATGGAAAGAGATTTAATTTTGAGTCTGATGTTGAAGAAAGTTATGGTGTTTTAAATCCAGCTTATGAGAATGATGAAAATATTGGGTACGCAAATTTATTTTTAAATTAAGTATACTTAGAATTTCTAAATTTCTATCATAATAATACTTGTCTGATACCTATGGACAAAATAACATTGAAAAAGTTAAAATGTTAGTATTGTAAAAATTCATATAAAATACATATCCCTATTTTCTTATCAAGTTAAATATAAAATTATATTCAACTATGTATTATAAATCGTGCTGATACGTGAAAAATGACTTTTTATAGTTTTAGTGGTGACCATATTGTGAAATGTGACGAATATGGATTCTTTGTTGAATCTGACAGTATTGGGGATTTTGTTGCTCAAAATCTGATTATGAAAAATTGTGAAAATATGAGGTATGTTAATTTGTATTCAAATTGATTTTTTTAAATTTAAGTAAAAAAAAATTGTAACCTTGCCTGTCTATGTTTGGGGCAGCAGAAGAATATTTCTAAATTTATTTTTGTTTATTTTTTAAAAACTTAAAATACTTTACAAGATTTAAATCTCAAGAAATATACTATAATTTTCAGAAAAACAAATATTTTAGGAAAAAGTTATTTAATAAATTATCACGTGTGTTTCAATCTACTATATTTGAATAATTATAAATCTAATTGGCTATGATATCATTAAATAATATACTTTCTATTTTATAGGAGAGTTGCTGTGTTATAAATCCCTTCTAGAACATAAAACTTATTTTTGATTCTTATAAGTTATGATTTTTATATTTATATAATTTCGAATTCTGTTTAACTATAAAAAATGTACTTTTCGTCCTACTCTGTTTTTCGAATTGATAATTAGAAAAAGAAGCTACGATAAATGCCAAAAGAAAATTTATGTACAAAAAATTTGATAAGTAAGGAATTGTATTTCGAAGGTTTTCAAGGACTACATTATTACCAATTTACTCACATGGTGTTCTGTAATGATGGCCCTTAGTATACAATTTTTAAATCCATATTCATAGAGAAGATTGAAAGAGTATACTCATTAAGGATAATGAATTTTAACAACAGAGAAATACAAAAAGCTATTGAAATCCATTTAATTACTAATGAGGAAGGTGTAACATAAAGCATCAAAACATTTTAGATTCCGGGAAGAAAACTAACACTAACACTATTCTTAGTAAAAAATAATGGGCATTTCAAGAGTATTTACATATTTTTGCTTTAGAATTTTTGGCTGAAGTATTTTAACAAATTCAATTTTCAAGTTTTATTGAAACAAAATTCATATATACTTGTGTTAATTACTCACACGCACATTAAAACCTTACCCACATGTATATTAAAACCAAAATATTATTCTATGAAAAAAAAATCATTGTTGAAATTCTGAATACGTTTAAAGTTAACTCTTTTTTAAAATAACTAAGCACTTTATAATTGAAAAAATAATGAAAATTCATTATAATTCTAAAATTTATACATTTAAAATTATATAAAAATTCATTATTTTCGTTAATAATTTTAGAGTGGCATATGATTCTGGAGGTTCTGGAGACCCCGGAATTGTTGAAAATGTTTCTGATGAGAAACATAGAGTTGAGGTTTTTGAAAACCAAAGGTATGCAAATCTGTATTTAATTGAGAGTTATTTTAGTAATCTTTAGTTTTAATGCTTTTTCCAGCTATTTCAAGTACTTTTGATTAATCAGAGAGCTTTCAATATTTACTCTTTTTTTTCACTTTTTTGACAACATCATTAAAAAATTGAACAATATATGTCCTGCGGGTAAACTACGAATCATTTATTCATGACCCATGAATAGCACTTGAATGAAAAAGTACCATATTCGACTGTTTTCTGCAGCTGTAAAATATAAGTTCCAAAAACAAATATAAAAATAAACATTAAAAAAATAAATTGCTGACTAAAAGTAATTATGATCTTAAAACTCCAACAGCGACATGGTACTTTCTTGAATTCATAGCCAATGCTAAAAAAAATGTTTATTTTTGCTTAAAATGAGTCAAAAAATATCATTTAATTGTGAAATATATCAATATTTTTAAAAATTATAAATAATTATATCTTATTACACGCAGTTCTCAATTATTTCCCTGTTAATACTCATAACATTCTCGTACATATTTGGAAAACAAATTTTTATGTTTGAAATAGATGGTAAAGTATTTTTTTAATAAAAAAAATTAGTACTTTCTTGACTTCATAGCCAATATTAAAAATACTATTTTATTTCTGCTTTAAATACGCCAAAAAAATAATAACAAATAATTATGAGATTTACAAGTACTTTTAAAAATTAAAAATAAAAATAATATAAAAACATGAAAACTCATCTTTTTTATAACTAAAGATATAGCAGCAGCTGTCTAGTCAAAATCATGTAAATTGTTCGAAAAATATTACTGAAACTTTAGTTTAGATGTTTATATATAAATTACAGAACTAAATAATTCCACTTAATGGAATTAAAGCCTTTTTTCGTAAAAATAAGCAAAAACTGAATTAAATTTGAGCCTAAGTATAAATTTTTTCATAATAATTGATAACCTTTGCAACGGAATTAAATGCAACTATAACAATGAGATTATGAATGCCGCATGCAGCATATGTAAGGAATAACATAATTTAAATTTATTAATTCTCTTACGATGAGAATGTTACAATGAGATGACGATGAATTAAATTTCTATATAAATTCATGTACCTTTTGGCAGGAAAACGTTAAAACAATAGAAGACAATGAACATTTAAGTTCCATAAGTTGATAGCAAATATTTGGAACAAACAGGAAGTTTTTTTTTAAGTTTTTTTAATAGTTTAAATTAAGTGTAACATTTATCATGAATTGCAAAACACTCTTTTTCTAAATTAAAGTTTAAAATTAGAACAGGTTTACACGTCCTAATAAAAAATTTATTATTTTTGAAATAAATTGGTATGACTATTCCCTGTATGCGTTTAGAACATTCATATATTTAATTTCCTCTTAATCGAATTCATCGATGAAGAATCTTACTTTAATGCTAGTATACTCAACTATTACATCAAAATAGCAATATATCTAATATTTTTAAATTCACTAGTGTTTTTTTTTAATATTATAATTATAAAGGCTTATTTTAATAGAAAGAAAATTTACGTTGTTCACCTTTGGACCCAAAATTTGCTGATTTAAAAAAAAACATTATTTGTATTCTCATATGATTTAGTTGCTTATCAAAATAACTTGGTACAGATATTACTTCAATTGTAAGAAATTATTTATTTTTACAGAGAGGATATTAAAGAGTGTGAGACCAATTTGTATGATGACGGAGGAGACTGCACTGCAGATAACAAAAGAAAAAAGAAAGGGTTTTGGTCATCTTTGAAAAACTTATTTTGTTCCTGCTGCAGTCGGAAATAGTAGAGGAAGAGAATGAGAAGTGGAATGAGTGAAAAAAGTATTGTGTAAAAAAAAAAAAAAAAAAAAAAAAAAAAAAAAAAAAAACTGAAGGTATGAAAAGAATGTGATATACTTGAATGATAAACAAAAAAATGTATTGCAGAAAAAAAAAACAGTTCTGTACTTAAAAAGCAATTACGCAAATGAAAGCAATTGCATGATTTAATGGATATGATTTAGCTGAAAGGATGTTAAAGAACAACTTGAATGATGAAGGAAACAACTGTTTTACAGAATGGAAAAAAAAAGAAAAAAACTATTTTGTACTTAAAAACAAAAATAAGCTATTTTTTCAGGCCACAGAGAGCAATAGTTAAATAGATATTTCTGCAAAAAAAATTGTGAGAACTTAAATTATAAGAAAACTGCATAACTGGTATTACAATAAAAAAATTGCTTCATTCTGTAAAAAAAAAAAAAAAAAAAAAAAAAAAAAAAAAAAAAATTACTGTGTTGCAGAAATAATTGAAATTTTAGCAATAAATAACAATAAACAAAGTAATTTAACAACAAACAGAAAAAAAATTAAAACAATTACTTATGAAGCAAAAAAAAAGACAAGGGGTACGATTATAGATCCACCTCCTCGTGGTGTACCTCGGAAACGTTTCGACGGCTAAGAGATCTATAACTCCAAACTTCATCAGTTTTTTTTCCTCTTCTGAGATTTTTAAATCAGCTTATTTTGTATTGAAATTCAACTGACTTCGCTTGGCTTAAAAGGCTTGATTGACTACAATCGTTAAGGAAACATTAGATTTACATTTTCCCATGACAGGAAGTAAATTTGCAGTTAAAAACTCGTCCCATTTTCTGGTTATGAATTATATTTATTGCCAAAGTTTGGACAAATCACCTGTTTATTTTAACAAATATAAAAAATTATCTCTTATCTCAATTGTACACCTTTAAACAAGTGGACAATATTGATGATACGTAAGACTGTTAAATTTTAGTAAGACTGTTAAATTTTAAATATGATAAGTGGGTCATTTCTTCAGAATCTATTCTTTATACATCCCTCTATCATAAAATCAGCTCTTATCTTCTAATTGATGAAAAATCTTTTTGATTGAACATTTGAATGCCCACTCCATGCGGTGGGGCTACACTGTTGTCAATCCTGCGAATTAAAGGACAAAGAACCTCTGCACTGTTGTCGTATTTTCGAAAAGAAAACAGGTCTACATTTCATTCTCAATTACATTTTCTTAAAATTATAAATTTAAAGATTTCGAGGACATTGATTAAAAATCTTAATTTAGAATTTTTTGATATTTTAATTGGCAGTATTTTAATAACAAAAAAATTGTCAAATTCACCATTTGATGTTATTTAAAAAAAAAAATCTGCAGATTCGATTTTGTATATTACTATAATGCATATAGTATTCAAAATTCATTGTGACATTTTAGCGAGTAAAAAAGAAGAAAAAAAACAAAAGTGAAAAATAATTTTAGAAAAAACGAAGAAAAAGGAAAAAGAAATAAATAGATAAAAATAAACTAGGCGTTTTTACAGACTAGTATTTAAGAAAACTATAAATTTCATTAATTATCATATTTATTGAAATGTTCTATATTACTTATTTCCCTTAGTACAAAATGTGTGCGAAAACTATAGTTATATATTCAACTGATTTCAAATAGTTTTCTTTTAAAATAAGATATATTGTTTGCAAAATCGAGTTCTTTAAAAAAAATTATCAGAAGTTGTTTTTAAGACATTGGAAATAAGCGGATCACTACTAAGTAAAAATTATTTGAGTAAATTTTCAATCTTTTATAATTTAGAATCATTTCCAGTGTTACTTTTTTCTTAGGGAGTATTATTTTCTTCAGCTCCCTCTAGTGAGTATAAGTTCGATCCGTTATTAAAGAAGTTCAAATTAAAGAAAGTCCTCCTGGAGTGTGGTATAAATTCAGCGGAGAACTGTAAAATTCCTGAATCGTATGGAGAATAAGCAAAAATAGTGGTACCACGTCCGAAAACTGGAAAAGTGCTTTCTTTTGTGTCACCAATTTTGCACCGAACCCAGTTTAAAATTTGGGACTATCTTTTTAGCATAGATGGCAAGTCCAAGTTAATGAAGGAATTTAAATTTTGTTGCTCAACTGGAACCCTGAGAATTCCTAATTATTCTTAGAGGAACAGAACCTTTAATCCTTCTATTGTTGACCAAGTCACAGTTTTCAGCCATGCAATCAAAAACGTCATTAATAATAGTGAAAACCTGAAAGCTATTTTGGTCAGTTTTTAGAAGGCATAATTACTCCATTTGGGGTCACACTATTTGCACAAAATTGTCTTTTTCATGTATCAATTAAACTATGATAAATTAGTTCCGAGCTCTCTTTGGTCAAAGCTGCTGAAACTTTCGATTTAGAGATATAATTTCTATTAATTTTTATCTTCAAACTTTTTCTATTTAAAAACATAATTTCTGATAATTTTGATCTTCAAATTGATCATTCTCAGTTGACAGCTGCACTCTTTTTAACAGCTACATCAATGACTTGATATACTCATTATAATTCATTCTCGTCATACGTTGTTTGTTCTACGTCGATGATTTGGTTATCTTAAAGAAATCACCGAAGAAGGATGAAAAAATAAATGTTGATTCTATTTTTAAAATTTACCCTCAAATCCTTTAGTTGTTGGTGTAGGGATAACAAAATTGTTTTAAATTTGAGTAAGGGCGTTTCGCAACCTTTCTCTTTTATGCATCAGTAGTTAGCTGAAAACTTCATTCCCTTGATGCTATCCTAGAAAGCAGCGCAGAAGCTCTTACATATCTAGTCACTGCTTTTATCTCTAAATAAAGTTAGAAGAATCATGTGAATTACTTGTCGGAATAACAAAGCGACTCCTGATTCTCACTGATTGACTGTGGGGATGTCCCCAATCTACAATTATCAACACATACCCAAAATATACTGATCGCATTTTTTGCTTACTTTTGTGAACCTCGTATCACTGAAATAAATAAATAATTGGAAAATAAGATTCTTAGACTTTATACTGACTTCGTGAAACTACATCTATTTCTTCAACGTTGCCACTTACTGGCATTGAATCTCCGACTGTTGTTTTAGAGGAAAAGACCATTTTAGTTTAAAAATCTTATCTATACTTATTTTTGGTCTGCTTACCAGCATGTCCCTTGATACCAAAAATTAAAAATTTGGAATCCTCCGGAGTTTGAAGAAAGAAGGGGTTGCGTCTGAGCCTTCCGTGCCAATATTAAAAACAGATAAATATTAAGATTGTGATTCATTTTGTAGTTGTAGATTAAATGCTGAATTTGATAAATTGTTGCTTGGGCTTTGTTGATCGATAACATATTTTGCATGATAAAGTAAGCTTTTTTTTAACAAATCCTAGATGGATTTGTTTACAATTGTAACTGGAGTAGGGAAGAACGTGGGTTGGTTTTGAGGAGGTAGTGGAATTCTGGTTTTATGAATAGCTAAAATTTAAGATTTTCAAGCAACGTTGGCCCTCCTAATATGATGCCCCTGAAAGAGAGGCCAATAAATCTGCCCTGTAAGCGCCTGAATTGACGAAAAAATGCTAACACAGGTGGGCATTGGAAAAAAAAGGATTTTCAAGCTTTCACACAGACCATCCATCTGAGACACTGATCCTCTATTTTGTAGGACACATCTTGAAGTTTGATGATGGCATTAGTAGGATTTCTAGATTTTATCATGATGCCAGTATCATCAGAATAAAAAGCCATGGTATTTTCATGATCCCAAACTATTAATTAGGAAATCATATATAATAAAGAACAGGTCCCAGGTTGTTATCCTGAGGTATCCCAGTTAATAATATTACGAATGGTTGAGTTGACTTGACATTGTTAAATGAAACTTGAAGGTTCTCTTTGTAAGATAACAGTGGATGGGTTTAATGACTTCAGGTGAAAAGTTAAATTGCATACGTTTAAATAAAATGCATTGGTGTCAGACACTGTCGAACGCTTTTACAATGTTTATCATTAAGAAGGTAGATGTTGTTTATTCGCAAGGACTCTTTCTTCATAGTCTACAATACATAGTAGTTGGTTTTCCTCTCCATGTAATGCAAATGCGGGTTAGTTTCATCAAAAAGTCCTCCACGAAGACAAATTACTTCCAATACTAGATCTAGGAGTTCGCATGTCGTCTATTTTGGGCTCGAAACTACAAGGCTACGGAGTTGAACATTAGTAATCGTAAAACCCAAGAAAATGGGGTCAGCTATTCAACGACGGTTATAAAATCAATGTTTTGTTGTATCAAGCTTTTTCTTGAAACCAAACTGCTCATCACGTAGAGTGATTAGATAAGGTTTGATTCTTGTGTATACAATCCTCTCGTAAATTTTTCCTAGTGTGCAGAGGAGGCTAATCGGACGATAGCACTCGAGTAGATTTGAGTTTTTGTTCCTTGTAAGAAAAAGGATGATTTTTAATTTTTTTAAGCAGAGGAGAAGTTCATTGAGAAGCATCAGTTGAATTGTTAATTTGTATAATTTTGTTGACGTAGTTTGGTAGAAGTTTCCGCATCTTGTAGATGATTCCATCACCACCGGGAGCTCTTCTGATTTTGAGTTTTTGAATAGAACTGTTAATCTCGTCAATAGTGTTTTTTTTCTCCAATTGCTTGTGAAAAGGATTGGCTTCTGAGGACTGAGTAAACTTCATCGGTGACAAAGGCATGATGTTGTGGGTCAATGTCAGCGCGTTAGTTAGCAAAGATTTCTGGTTTATGTTTGGTTGTGAAGGCGAAACTGTTAGATCCTTGAATTTACCTTTGGAGTGTTGCGAAAATCCTTCATCATCTTCCATATGGAAGAGTTAATATTTATTTCAAATGGCAGAGGTAATTGACATGAAAAAGCAAAAACATAGGAACAAAACAAGAAAGTAAAAAGTCATTTCCTTAGGAGCGCTCTTGCTTCCCAATATCGCTCGAGGGAAAAGGCTCCAAAAAGGCTCGATTTGTTGCGTTCACTTGGGGATCACGACATTGATATTTTTACGTTATTGCTCTTGAACAGCTTTTTTGTTTTATTGAGTCTTTTTCAAATGTGGTTATCCTTTCAGACTCGAAGGCGGCGCTTTGCTCGATTGAATCTATGCATTGCCCTTCCAATTGCGACGTTCTAAAATGTCAGGATGCGATACGCAAACTCCACCATATTGGCAAAACTGTAGCCCTACAATGGATTCCCGGGCATTGTGATATTGCAGGAAATGAGAGGGCTGATGTTTTGGCAAAGAGAGGCACAAAAATTCTCCAGGCTCTTAGTAGCCCAGTCCCCTTTTCAGCTTTAAAAAGGATTATTAGATCAAAAATCCATGGGGATTTCCACCAACAATTGTCAGAAAGGGTAAAAACCAAGATCTTCGACAGAACACCATTCCAGACTGGCCTCGCCGCGAAGCGGTGGCTCAGTTTCGACTACATACCGGACATGACTGCCTTGCCGCACACCTGTTTCGTTTAGGGCTGGCACCTGATCCCTATTGTTCTCTATGCATGAGCCAAGCTGTTTTGGATGGCAGCCACATCCTGTGCTGCAGGGCCCTCCGCGGGTCGTCGGAAGAGTTAATATTGCAAAGTGATTCCACTTTTTCATTTCATTGCTGCTTTTTAAAGCGGAGGCAATTTCGATGCGTCAGTGCATCAAGTTTATTCATTTCATCTTTAAATTCCGAATATAAAATTTTCTGATATCACTTGCACGACTGAACTAGATCCGTAACTTAACTGTTACTGGACAGGCTATAACAATATCCCAAAACGTATTATCATAACAGTATGATTGCGTCTGGAAGGTTGACAACAGCAGTCGTGAGATTTGGTTACAATTTCGCTTTTTCGAAAATAAAAGGAAACTTGTAAAATTCAAAATCTTGATTTTTAAGTTATTAAACATTAAATAGGATTCATTATAAAACTGAGAATTTCTAAAATTAATGTTAAAGTAAAAATAAAAGATGTTAAAATAAAAATAAATATAACATTAACGATTTTACTTTCTGATGGATTAAAAACTAATTTTTTTTAATTATTTAAAATGAACCATTTTTCTATAAAAACATCTAATCTTTTTCAATTAATTATTGTATTAAATTCTAGAAAAGAGTTGTTTATGTATTTTAAATGAAATTGTTTCAGTATTTGTTGCTATCACTTATCAACAAAAAGAAAATTAGAAAGTTTCGTGCATTATAAATATAATTTGATACATAAAGTTGAAATTACAAGGAAACTAATGCCCCCTACTGGAGAGAAATAAAAATTTCGAGTTGAGATGTACAGTCTGATTGATCTAGTTCACAGGTGGAAATGTTTTAGCCTATGCACCAACGGTTATGATCAAGTTCAACCTTGCCACTTGTGACACTAATTCCGTAGTCTAATTAGATTTTAATTTTTTTCATTAGGAGCTTAAAATTGGTCGTTTATTTTATGCTGATGGTTGCCTTGCTAAAAGCAGTAGTAATTTTATTTTGAATTCGAGTGATATGGTTTCCGATGTCGTCTGGCTGGCAGATGTGTTAAGTGCATTGGGAGTTAGAATATTCCTAAACAGGTTACTACAGCAAGAGTTGCTAGGCTTTGTAATTTTATAAAAATGCTTTACAAATTAGAAATTTTTACCGGTAGTTACCGTTAAACGAACTTTCCAGTTATCTGAATTCTGAAATAATATTGATTGATTTGAGAGTCAATTTAGTTTAATAACTTATTATAACTTTATAAATTTTAATAATTTTTATAGCCTTGGTGAATTAGTTAATAAAAAGAATAGCATTAAAATATTATTTTTTTTTAAGTAAGTTTACTTCATAAGAAGTTTAGATGATGCAGATTAACCTAAAAGATCTTTGCTGGATGCTGTTTCGCTGAAAACATCTTTGTTGGAGATATGGTGAACTCTGAAATAGAAATAAAATGGAAAATACAAAAAAGATATCTAACGAGATGTGTTCTGTTTAAAAACTTTATAAAATGACTGCTCAATCTCAACTGTGCTACTGTAAAGTGCTCGACTTCACGCGCAGGTCGTCGGGCTACCGAAGCGGGGGTGCCATACCCTCCGCAGAGGATCAAAATTGTGATGGCATGTCTTCGGATCGTCCTCCGGGATGTTTCCCGTAAATTAACAACAACGACTGCTCAATCTCCCAAAAAGTTCTATCTTTGATACTTCGTTTTCCTGAAATATACTCGAACAAATACTAGTCTCGGTGAAAAGCAATGGGGTACTGGTTACGCTCACTTAAATAAGAAGAAAAAAAAGGTCTCGAGTAAGAAATTCAGACTGCATAATTGATTGTGATTGTGACCCGATAGTTTATGGTGATGCGGTTCGAAAAAAGTATTTTTCTCACTGCAATATCTTAGGGCCACTGGAAAGGGCAATAAATGAAATATTTTAGCCATATTAATTGTGCTGTCATATATCTTTCACTTTTGGGCCTTATTTCGTAGCAAACATGAAAATTTATCGTTGATCAGATGAAAATATAAAATGAATTTTTAAGTTTTTCGGATTTTTAAAGCAGCAACAAACATGAAAACTACTTGATCGAGATTTGCACTCGATAATGGACCAAAAAGTATGAGTGAAAGAAGTCGAGTGCTCGAAAATAGGAATCTATTCTCTAGAGTCACCAGACGTTAGTAAAGAAAACAAAACAGACTCAAACATAAACTACGTCATCAATACTCATTACGTATGCTTGTTAGAAAAACGCTGCCTGCAGAGTGTATACAAAAAAAAAAAAAGTTTCTGACATAATTTACTCCTAAAGTGCAGTCAAACACTTTGTCGCTCTGTTTTTTATTTATTTATTATTATTTTTTTTAGCGAGTACTATTTTTAAGCATATTCTTTTTTCCCATAACTCATTAATTTTATCCCTTAATTGCATTGTATTTAGGTATAGTCATCCACATGATAATGTTTCTTGATTCACTCTTTCTTGCGTATTAAACCAGAGTTTCCCTCTATTTATTATATTAGAAAACCAGTGACATTCTCATTTCATTATATCGGTAAAACAATGAGAAACCTACTTGGATCTCCAAGAACACTTTCGAAACCAACCAATTTCGTATTTTTACATTTTAATTTAAAATCTTTCCAATGGTTTCCATAACAATAACCATGGAAGATAAGAACTGGTAAAAAAAAAACTCTACAAATCCTTGCCAAGTTGTGATGTAATTTTTTACTCATGACACTTGACAATATAGCATTAAAACTAGCATGCTGATGTCTGTTCTTTTTTATGGAAGCTGAACTATGTGTTTTACATTTCAAATTTTCATCTAAGTATTTTTTTAATATTACGACATAGAAGCAAATATTATTCTGACGTCTTTTACTTCAATGTTCAGTTATTTCTAGATCTTTTACTTCTCATCTAGTCATAACTTTTAACTGAATCACTCATCAACCATTTCATTTATGGTTTTAACTTCTTATGAAGTAAACTTACTTTAAAAAAAAATATTTTAATGCTATTCTTTTTATTAACTAATTCACCAAGGCTATAAAAATTATTAATGTGTCTATGTGTTTTCTAATTTTTACAATATAATAGTTAAATATTGTCTTGACAAAAAACTAATCATTTAAAAAGGAAAAAATGGGGGGAAAAGACGCATGTTTTTTGAAAGTGCAACTAAAACAATTTAAATTTTTTTCCTTTCTAACACATTCAAATTTTCTAAACAAAAGTAATAATGAAGAAAAATGTAAGGTATCTTTGTCCATCGTAAAATATAATAAAAGACCAGAAAGATGGAAGATTATACTATTAATAATAACTTGGCATTTTGTAAAGCTAAATGTTTTTAAGATCTTGAAAATAAAGTTAAAACTAAAATATAGCCATTGCAATTTATGATATTTTATCAAGAAAATACCATTTCTGCTAATAATTTAGAGATTTTCAACAATTTGAAGAATAAATTAGTTTCTGAAAGAATTCTGTTGATGAAATTAACCATGGCAAGATATAACCTATGTTAAAAATGCCCCGAAAAACGTTTCACCCTAAAAATAACAAAGAACGCATGACAGATAGTTTGGTTTTATTTATTTCGTTATGAAACTTCAGTAATACGTTCTTAACATTTCTAAAACTCAAAAATAATTTAGTTTAGTTGTTATTTATATTATCTCAATTGTTTAATGTTCAAATTCATTGATTAATAAATATTCATATTCTTTTCTTTCTTAAAAAATAAATTTAGAATATTTGGGAGGTTACGGTTTAATAAATTCTTTTCATAAATAAAACTTATATTCCAAACTGCTTTAAGCAAATTAAAAAATTTTTATACCGAGTTATTGATTTCTTCATCAAAATTCCTTGAAACAATTATTAGGGAATAAAATATTATAATCGGAGTTTAAAAAGGAAAATGTAGGGTAACATTGATGACTGATTTCACAATTCGCGATCGCAACGCGCGAGTACGCCGTCTAGCGGGAGCCTGTAAATATCAGACATTAATTTATCACGTTTTCACTTAGTTCCATCAAAATCATTGACTGAATCAGACGCCATTTTTTAGCAGCAAATAAGAAACAAAATTTCCCTAAGGAAAAGGCCGAAGAACTTGAAAAAATCTCCAGAATATTAGTAAATCTTTCAGGAACAGAACACGCCAAATATTTGAAGAAAAATTCATCAATAATTTTTAATTTCTATTATTAACAAACTTGCAACTGATGACTTCCGATTTCGGATACTGTTACAGATGTGTGTATTAAGGTAAAATGCATTTCTTCTGTCTTCAATTCATTACGAATTAAAGTAAAGTTAACATTGCTTTCGTCATTCCAGTGAATAAATATGAATTCAGAACATACATAATTGTAATAGTTATAGCATATTCTTCTTCATTATAGAATGGTATATATTTCTGTATCCATATAATTAGGAAAACAACAATTAAAAAGTATCCAAGTTACTTGAAATAGTGCCATTTGTGCTGATTCTTAATTAATTTTAATCGTTTTCTTGGTAAGTATTTTTTAGCTTCGAAAGAATAAGTTCAACTAGAATTCAGCTATTCTGTTTTTAGCTACATATTCAAATTCATATCAATTATAAAATTTTGCTGTGTAGTATGTTATCTAAAAGTAATGAAGGGATAAACTATGTATCTATTATTTGAGAATAAAGTTTTCAAACAAGGAACTTATTTTGGAATTCTCCGGGGATTATAAATCAGGTAAGTGCAATGATTTTTACAATAAAAAATTTGCTTGTAAATATTTTTTTTTCTCATTTGATGATGGTTCTCTGCAGAATGGTTTTTTACGTCTGCTTAAAAACTATAAGAATAATAAAAAAAGAAACAATATGAAAGTTTTTATTTCAATGTAAAGAATTCTTAAAATCGTTTTTTTATCCTAAGAATTCTTTATTTTCCGTTTTTTAGTTTATAATTTTTTGATAAAAATTGTTCTCAAAATACTTTTTTTGAAAAATTAAATGGTATAACATTATGTGTTTATATATACTTCTTGTATATTCCAATGTTTGAAGTAATATGATTCAGAAAAGTATGGAATAAAAATTCTGTACTTACGTATTAACGCCACCGCCGCTACATATTTGGCGGTTTTTAAGTGCCGCCAATCTACACTTAAAATTTTTGCGACAATTCCTTAAAATAAAACACTTTATTTAAAATCAAAGTAGTCAGTCGGATTTCGGTGGAAAATGAGCCGATATAGAGTTTAGCATAGATTCATAACAATCATATCGCCATATGAACTCTGATAAATAAGATTCCAAATGAAATAACATTTCCAAAACGTACGTTTACCAAGATAAAGTTTCATGCTGTGGGAATTGGTACATTTTCGTTTTTTCGGTAAAATATTTCCCTCCTGAAAAAATAAAATTGCATCTTCTTTTGTTTTTGGCAAATCCCAAAGACGAATTTTCGTAGCACTAAAAATGGCGACAAAAAAGAATTGTTTTTTTGTTTTTGTTTCGTCAGCATTCTTTATTTTACGTTTCTTAGTTTCTAAATAATGAGTTTTATTGAAACCTGAAATTTTTTGACAAAACTTTTTGTCAAAAAACTTTGTTTACAAAATTAAATTTCATAAAATTATGAGGCTTATGTATACTCTTTGCTCCTTTTAATGTTTGAAGTAATATGATTCTTAAAACTGTGGAATGTAAAGTTTAAATAGGCCTTTCATGTTATATCATTAAATTTAGTACAACTATTTCTCGGGCATTAGGTTTTAACTCTTATAAGAATATAAATATTTTTTTCTGTTAATGTACAAATATTTTTCCGATGTGTTTTGGATATTCCTTCTCTAATAAAAAGAGATACCATTTTGTTTTCGTTTGCATGAGAAAGAATATCAAACATTTTTCTTTTTTAAATTTAATTAGCCACAATAAAGAAGGAACGTTGCAATGCTACGTGCTACATTAACGACGTCTCTAGAGTAACTGAATGACTGTTCAAATAGAAATCGCAGGTATTAGTCTCATACGACAACGCCCTCTATAGTTCGTTGCGATCGCGAATTGAGCGAAGTTCGCTGTCAATGGACAAGTAGTCAAGAGAAAATAAGAATCTAATTGGTCCGTTATTCGAGAGATAACATAAATTTTACTAGTCAGATTCTCCGTCTCCCTCGACGGTGACAAGAGAATCACGCAATGAAAATCAATCAACAAAGCATAGATGGCGCACTATATTTTGCTGCAACTGATGTGAACGAAAACCTTATTGGCTTGTTTTTTTACATGCTATTGTATTTCACCAATCAGCTTCTTATTTGCATTATGGAATTTTTTTCTCTGCAGTGAGAACAGCTTTTCACGGATTATTTTTACTGCCGTGTTTTTTTTTAATATGCGGATTCACCTCATAATTATATTATATAATTTTGTTGGCAACAATAATTCTTGCTATTTTTAGTTAGGAAAAATGTGGCGGCATAACAATTGTAAACAAACATCGTGAAGCACTAATTATATTTAAAGAATGTTTATACTTTCATATTTTAAAGTATATTTGATTAATGACTATTGAATAAATTCTATCTTGAATAAATTTATTCAGCCTATTTGGAATTTTAAAAGACTGTCATGTAATATCTCTAAATGTTTATCGGTTTGTAATTGATGCTGAGTACTAGTAAAAAAAATCACCATTGCTTGGTTATTTGCTTATTACCACCTTCTAATGGATGAAGAAATGATATCATCCAATGATGAGGGTGAACTTGAGACCGATGATGAGGATTATTTACCAGTTATAGAATTATCCGATAACGAATCTGATCATTCTGATGGAAATTCTGTAAGAGTGGTAAGCTCGTAATGTCCCATTGTTGTTGAGTTCTATTTCTATGATTTATGACACCCTTTGGAGTGATTTGTGTCTTAAAATGTATTGTTCTTTCTAGTAAGAAATATCTTAGCACTAAATTATTCAGTAAGGTTCTTTAGCAGTTAATTTATAGGTTATGTGCATACTGTTTTTTTATTTCTGTTTATAGTTTAAGTGTTTCTTGATATTTTCTCCACAGCCATTAGTTAAAGCTTTTGTTCTTAAACAAAATTCTAAGAAATTGTTTTATGCATATGTATTGTTTGAATAGTTTGGTAAATAAATTGCTAAATGCTTCTTTCAATGTCAGTTTTTTTTAAAACTTAAAATAACTGTTAATTAGTCTTGGCATTCATTAATGTTTTATTTCTTCCAGAAAGTAGTTGAAAAGTCGTTTTTTCTGGATAACACAACAGCCTTGATATTAAATTTTAAACTTTCTTATTTGTCTTACTACTTTTAAGCGCAATATTTTTTATGAAATTAGATATTTCTGAAGTGCCTAATGCAAGTACTAAATGATAGTTAAGTAATGTATTTATGAAATACCTTAAAATTATATATATATATATGTATATATATATTTATTTTATATATATAATTATTTATATTACATAGTAAATATATATATATAAATGCAAGGTTAACACTTACTTTAGGTGACATCAAAATACAGTGAAACTTCCTAAGGGCAAATACTGCGTTACTTAACTTATTTATCAGAGTGTCCTTCGATGAGATAGGCCTTAAATATATCAAGCGTCTGTTTAGAAGAAATTTGGGACCCTTCATAAAATAATTTATCTTTTAATCGGACCCTTCACAAATTTGTTTATTTTCATTATTGGTTTGTTAATCAAATAAACCCTTCCCAGGGTGAAGGGAGAAAGACGGTTTGCGACAAACTAAGTTTCCCTAAGTTTAAATTAAGTATTCTAAGAAAATATTTCTACTTTTAAAAATCTTAAGTGTGCATTCTTATTAACATTAAGTCATATGTTTTTTTGTAAATAAATAATCAATTTATATTTATTTATTTAATTAATTAATAGAATATTATGTAAATAAAAATTAATTTCTGGCAATTTTTTAAATAAAATATTATAAATTTAGGAATTATTTAAGTTTACTCAATGCTTAACACATTAAAAGTGATATATTACTAAGTAGTGTTATTTAAAATATGTCAATTGAAATTAATAAAAATGCGAGTGATTTTGTTTCCATTATTCATCCAAAGTGAATAGAATATTCCGTGTTGAGCAATATAGGCTAAATACCAAATATTTGTATGTTGTATCGTCAGGACAGACCCTCGTATATATATATGTATATATATATATATTTATATATATATATGTATCAGGGTTGGGTTTTTGACATGACAAGGGTATAATACTGGTTTAAACCGTCAAAAATGTCAAAAACTAAAGTTTGCCAAAAAAATATATAAACTTCAAAACTACCAACAGTTGCCATATTGAAATTTAATTATACTATAGGTAATCAGCAGGATTTAAAATATTTTTTTAATTAAAATTAAGGTAAAATAACAGATTTAAAATCTCAGTAATTTATATTCAAATGCATGTGCAGAAAAATTTTGCAAAAAATTTTTTTAAATATATATATTTTGAAAAAAAAAAATTTTTTTTTGATACTTAAGAAAATTAAAAGTTTATTACTATGCATTTTTGACATATAAGGAACATATAACTAATATTTATAAGGAACTTACAAGTTATGTTGTATAAATACAAACTTGATACAAGTGTATGAAAAAAAATTGTAATGTTATACCAAATATCTTTATTATCCAGTATGTTAATTTGAATTTAAAAGTAGTTATATTTGTGAATAATGATAAATATAATTCATATTGTTTATTATATTTATTTATAATTATTACACTTATCATTTTAAAACAATTTTTACCTCTTAATTTTGTTCCCCCACTTGTATTAAGAATACAAATAATGCATATCTTGAAAGCAAGAAGTAATTATTCAACAGCTGAATATTTAGGTATTCAACAAAACTATGTATATAGTATTCAGCAAAATGAAATTCACAAGTATTTGGATAAACTAAATTTTCAGCATAGTAAATGAATAGGCTGAATATACTGTAAATCGACACTAACTACTCTGTGTATTTAACAAAAAGCACTTAAATTTGTATTGTCTTATGTTAAAAAGATTATTAAGAAGATTTAAAAGAATATTAAAAAGATTTTTCTTTAAAAGATGTCTAATGTGCAAAACTGCTAATGTTTATCTTTAAAAATGTCTAATTTTTAGTATAATCTATACTATACACTAAATTTGGTTATAAATAAATTTCTTAATAATATCACTGCAGATTTTCAATAACACATGAAAATGAATACATAATATTACAAAAGATGTGAGCTTTCAAAAGTACAAGATTTTGGTTACTATTCAAAATATAAGTGTTTCTTCAAAATTTTAAATTTATTTTTTCTAGAACATATGTAGAAACACTATCCTTCTTTAAAAAATATATAAATTTTATGTATTAATTAAATTTCACATATGAATATAGGTTTTTGACATTTTTGACAGTGAGGTTTTTGACGTGACGGTTTAAACCATGGTTTAAACTGTCAAAAACTGTCACATGTCAAAAACCTGCCAACCCTGATATGTATATATATTTGCGACTTTGGCACTATAGTTTATGTTTTAACCAGATATTACTGGAAGCTTTAAATTTGTCAAAAGTCCTATATTGTAAAGTCTAGGCCTCCAACTTGTTTTTGTCCATATAAGGGTAACAGCGTAACAGATGTTATTTGTTCATTCCTTCAGCATTTTGAGAACATGATCTCAGATGTCATTTAAACAAACTTTTTCTCTGTTTAGATATGTTTTTCTTTGTTTAAATTTTTTCTTCAAGTGATTTAATTTGCTATCATGTAAGGCCAAAAAAGATTAACAATAAATCTTAAGAATTTGTTTTTGAAGGTTTATATTATTTGTTTTTAGAAATTTTGACCTTTTTTATTGTTTTATTTATTTTTATGTAATGTTTTCTTGTAAATCTAAAGGCAGGGTTTCTTCTACCAAACTTACAACAATAAGTGCTATAATAACAAAGCCTAAAATAAACAAATTTTAGTATACAAAATAGTAAAATTCTAAAAATTGCTCTGTTGTGATAGTATATAAAATTTTAGTGCAATTTAAATTAAATAGATGATCCAATAACCTTAAAGTTTCATGTATCACAGCTTCTTACACATTGATTTCTCATTTAAAAAAAGAGGCCAAGAAGTTAGTAAAATTCATATTAAAAAATTCAATTGACTTTAATGCTTTTTAATTTTTAGGAGAAATTTTATCAAATTGACACTGTTCTTGGTAACATTTAGCTACTTTCTATTGTTTCTAGACAACTGAGTTTTGATGTTTATAATTTTTTTTAAAAATTTTATATTATGTTAGCATTTTATTCACAAGGCAATGGTTTGTGATGTTTGGGTGAAATTTTATTAAATCACCTCTGTTCTTTGTAAAATTTAGCTCCTCTCTTTTGTTGCTATACTACTTATGTGACTTTCATATATTTTTTTAAAAAATTATAATTTGGTGTTTTATGTTAGCTTTTACTCACAAGAAAATGCTTGTCGTGTTAAGAGAATTTTCTCAAATTTTATCTTTTGAATTTACTGTGAGAAGTTTAATCAAGTTTTCTCTGTTGCTATGCAATTGAGATGAGTTTCATAAAATGTTTTTACTTTTCTCTTATTTCCAGACTTTTAAGTTGGTAAGCAACAAATTTATCTAGAGGAGAAATTTTCCTTAAGCCACCCTTTCTCAAAGAAGAGAAAAATTAGTCCCTTCTATATTTGTATATCTATACTATATACGTGAATGACTAAAATAAACAATTTCTTTTTGCTTTAATTTATTTATTGCTAGTACATAAAATATATACATAACTTTGAGATTTCTTTTAAATTAAAAAATGCTCTAATTGAACGAATTTTTCTATTTATTGTGCAGCGTGCGGCCGGTGCACGTACACTCCTACGTTCTTCTCCAGAACCTGACTCAGATTCAAGAGAGGCTGATGTACCTGCTCATTCCACACCTGTAAATCATGATGTTGCTCGTGCATCTTCACAGCGAAGAACTGTTGGACCTAAAGGTGCAGAAAATTCAATGGATGAGGATGGCCAGGTATCTGATCATACGATTTTTTAACTTAAGATTAACAAGAATATTTATATTTTTGTTTTATATAAGAAACACAATGACTTAGGTATGTTATTCCAAGGGCTTAAAAGAAAAATGTTTTTATATTATCAAAAATATTTCTTTTTCAAACTTCAGAAGAAAAAAAAAATTTTGTAATAAAGCAGTTCTTTTGGCCAGGGTAAAAATATAGCTTTTAGTAAAAAAAATAGTTATAAACATTCAATTCTGTATTTTCACACAAACCTAATGTAATTTGTAATAAAGTTTTTAATTAAATTAACTTATTAAAAAGTGTGATGGTTTGAAAGTTTTTGTTTTAAGGTATTGAAAAATGTAATGTAAATAAGCAATATAACTTTCATTCAAAATTTATTCAAACTGTTCTGTTATTGAAAGGTCAAATTTAATATTGATGTGACTTACGTTTTTTATTTCAGGTCTAACAAAAAATCAAAATATTTTTCCTCTAAACAAGTTTTAATTATTTTCTTTTTTTTAAGTTTTGTGTATATTATTTAGTTTTTATCGAACTGATGTAAACTTGTAAAAACCTAATTTCAAAGCTGGTGTTGCTAAAAAATACAAAAGATTGTTTCAAGTTTAAATTTTGGAGTTAATGGTGTTGTTAAACTTCTGCAATTTTAGAGTTTAACGTGTAAGTAAGGATAATAAATGTTAATTATACTGAAGTTAAAATTTAGATGTTTCAAACTTGAAATTTAAGTTGTAATAGCTTTGACTTGTTTTGATAGCTCCATGGATTTGCTGGTAAATTTAGTTACTTATTATAAATCTGTAAATATTTACCTTAGGGTTTTCGAAAAGTTAAAATTTCTTGAAATTTAAGTTGTAATAGTTTTGACTTGTTTTAATAGCTCAATGGGTGTACTGGTAAATTTAGTTACTTATTGTAAATATTTACCTTAAAGTTTTCGAAAAGTTAAATTTCATATTAGGAAATTTTCGAGAATAATCGGTGTTAATAATTTGTGGTTTAAACTTGTCAAGTGTTCAAATATTGTTATTGTTCATGAAATGTGAAATATTGTCTAAACATTTTCTAGTTACTCAAAGACTAGTTTAGATATTGTTAAGCATGTGTATTTTTCAAATAACTGAAATTTATATTTGAAAATGTTAGAGTGCTTTGGATTGACATTTTCTAGTGATTGAGAGGTAATAGTAATCATATTTAAGTCTAAACTCTTAGAATGTTAATAGTCAAATTTAAATATTAGATTAAATTTTTCATGCTTAAGATTGTTAAAGTAAACAAAATAAACAAGTTTAAATTTAATGAGGAATTCTATAATTTATCAGTTAAAAATAAAACTTGAAGATTTGTTGGAAACTTTAAATTGTAGATATGGTTTGTTGAAATAATGTAATTCTAATAATTTATTTTCATTAAGGTGTTTTTGCATTGACATTATGTAAATTATGTGAGACTGTAAGTAGAGCTGTCACTTATACTTCAATGCTAATGCTTGATACAAAATGTTTCTAACTGTTGATTTTTGTTATCATCTTTCAAACATCGTGTTTTGTTGTGTTACTTCTTCACTGTTTGGCATTTATCATTTAAATAATGGTTATGACATTGTGAATGCCCTAAATTTTGATTTGTGTGCAATTATGCTGGTCTCTAGCCTGCACTTTGCACTTTTCTCACAGTTATTACGTTGTTCTGATTTCACTCTATTTTCACTGCATGTGGCAAACCAAAAACTTTAGTGGAATGGTTAGTAAAGGATGAGCTTGTGCACAATTTTAATTGCTAGTTTAAAAATGTTTACTGTTTGAATCAATTGCTGAACCTTTTTTTTATGTGTATATCCTTAATTATTTTAATTTATTACTTTTTTTTTTCTTTTTTTTTCCAGAACTGCACAATTTGTTTTGAACCATGGACAAATTCTAGTGAGCATAGATTAGTATCTCTAAGATGTGGTCATTTATTTGGTCGGAGGTAATATATTTTCAGTAATATTCATATTACAAGTATATTCAGTTAATACTTATAATTTTTATGTATTTTTATTAAAAATGTTACATAAATTCATTAATTTTTGTAATATCTTCTTTTCAAAATTATTAGCTTTGTATTTTTTAATTTGCTTTAAAATTGTATTTGTGTTGTAAGTTTATTCCGACATTGGATTAAGAAGAAAAATGTTTGCGTTATAAAAAATTTCATGTGTGTATTATTTTTTTTCTTCTCTATCTAATATAGTAATTAAGTCTTTGAATTGAACTCAAATTTTGTCTATCTGTAAAAGTTTTCAATTTTCAAAATGAAATATTCTTAAACTTAAATAATCTCCAAAAGTTTCTGTCTATTTTGTTTTTGAAAGATAACATATTTAAAAATTATTATTTTAAAAAATTGTCTCAAAACTTTTATATAATATTTATTGTAATGTTTCTTTTATATAAATAAAATGTCTTTAGCTGTATTCCATATTATATGCCATTGTAGAAATAAGTTGTTAATTTATTTAGTAAGTAAATAGTGAAAGTAAGTTATATTTATTTTACTATTGCTTTATCTAAATATATACACAAAATGGCAGTGTTTTGAAAATAAAAATACAGAAAATGATATCGAATAAATTACATTTTTGTGGCATACTCAAACCAATTAACCCAATCAAAAAAATCCCCATCTGCAATAAAAACTATATTTATTATGAACATTGTGCCAAAATTGGAAGTAAATTGGCTGAAAATGGTACTAGCATAGCTGCCAACTCTACTGGATTTTTCAGTAGACAACTGGATTTTCCCGATTTCTCCTGGTCTACTACTTTAATAAAAATTCTCCTGTTTTTTTTTTTTTTGCATTTTTAGAAAATTTCCTAAAATTGAGTTAGTTTCCTAAAAAAATCTCTACTAAAATAAAAGTTAAGCACAGATTTTTGCTTGCTTGAATATTTAAATTTGTATAACTGATAGATAATGAAGCGGGCCTTATTAAAAGAAGTTTAAAACAGTATTACAGAATGACCAGTTTAAAACTTATTTTTGCTCTAAAGTGTTCAGTTTGTTTTATTCAGAACTCCCTTTTCAAATTATTGTAAAAGTCTTTTAGCTATCTCTGACGAATTAAATGCCTATTACTATTTAAACATAATTCATAGCAAATAAAGTTCATTTAATGTCAATCATAGCTGGAAAATGTTGAAGTTTTTTCTATTTTGATGATTATAAAAATTCCCCATGCGTAAAATGTTTAGTACATAGTGCAATAATCATAAATTTTATATTTTGTAAAATCTACTGGATTTTTTCCTATCCATATTGCCAACTACATACTAGTTAATGATACAGCAAGTAAGAGAAACATAGTTTTGAAAAAATTGTGTGTGAAGTTTTAGGATAAGTAATTTATATAAGTATATAAATTTTTGCAACTTACTCCAATACCAGATCTATAAGATACTTTTTCACTATCATTTTCAGCAGCTGCAGTAACTTTTTCATTTACGCAAATCAATTCAATGTTTCGATATAATATTCTTAAAGGAGTAAACAATCCAAAAGAATTTTTTTTTTCTTCATTTTTCGAGTATTTTACTCTGTTTTTTCTCCTTAAATATTCCCTGCCAAGAAAAACATAAAAAGTTGGAGGCTAAAAAGAATTCTTAAAGAAAATAGTTAAGAATAATAAATTTGCTAATGACTTGTAAACATGGATAGATATTTCTTTATAATTTCCCATGTTTAACTAAACCAATTTATTATTCTTAATGAATATTAATGTTTTCTGTTAATTTTGAGTTTTTATTTATTTATTTTTTTTGATTTTGTACATAAGTGTGAATTTAATCCCCCAGCAAAATTTGTTTCTTAAAAATTAATTAAATAGTGACTGCATTTTTAAAGTAATTTGTAATTATTACATTTAAAGAGTTATAGTTAACTACATTTGTAACAAACTAGAAACGTAAATAAATGGTAGTTGTAGTGAAAGTTGACTACAAAAAAAAATTTAGTTTTTTCCCCACCACTGGACTTGTCAGTTCTATCTAATAAAGTTAAAAATAAAAAAAAAAACTTGTAGTCATTAATATATAGTATTTTTACTGTTAACCATTTTTTTTTTAGTTAGTATGCAAATGTTCTATTAAAATAATTAAAGATGTTATATAATCCATACCAGCACAATTATAGTATTTAAAAAGTCTTAAGTTCAAATCTGACTTTCTATGGGAATTATACATGTATACTTTAGGTATGCATAATATTAATTTTCTTAACTTTTATTCCTTTAAGGAATTGGCAAATAGATCTAATATATGATAAATTAGTGATTTTGAAAGTTGGAAAACAATGTTTTTTAATTTAGTACGAAAACCATATTTTTTATCATTTATTTGTTATTTAAGAGTATCTTTGTAAGCACATTCAATTTTATATCAGCTGCAATTATACATAAATAGTGTTTTTTTAAGTGTTGAAGTATTTTTTTCCCTTTCCTTTTTAGTTGTATAACACGATGGTTGAAGGGACAAAATGCACGTTGCCCGCAATGTAATGCTAGAGCTCGAAAGTCTGAGATTAGAAACATTTATGCTAAATCAGTAAAGGTATGTTTTAAATTTATACTCACGGTACTATTCTATTATATTCATTTTATATTACCTAAAGTTTAATATAAGGTAGTAATATAAACTTTTATAACATATTATGCATGTAAATACTGACTTATATAATTTACTTTTCTCATATATATCTAATGAAATCTTTTATCATTTGTCAGCTCTAAAAAATTTCTTCAATTTTGTTGAACATGTTCATTTATCTAAACAAAACATAAGGCAGTAAAAGTTAGTTATGTTTTAGCAAAAATGTTCATATCTTCTTGAGTAAAGCTAGGCTTATGAGATTTTGTGTAGAATTTCTGAAATTTTGCAAATAAAAACCAAAGTAATCATTACAAGCTTATTGCTATATTTTCTTGCATAAGGTGTTCAAAATACTCTTTTATGTTCGTAATTTATAGTCTTATCTTTCAAACCACCTGAAATATTTAAACCTTATTCATAAGTATGAAAAATGGCATGTTCTAAAAATCTGTAAAGTTATAGAATTATTCCTTAAGTATTTCTTGAGAAATATCAAAATCTGAAAGTGTCTCTTCCATTATAGTAGGGTAATGTTTTACCCTTTCACGTCTAACCAGACACATACGTCCCAAGCAAATTTCAAAAATATCTTTTGGGACAGAAACACTTCTCTGTCTAATGGGAGACTTTCCCACCAATCCTGCCAATATTTTTGTAGGTATTTTCATTCACAGAACATAGATGGCACTACCGTACATAATGCTGCCCTACTCATAGTTTATGCTACCATAATTGTTCTGTTGTAAAAAAAGAAAAAACTTTGTCGCGAAAGGGTTAATAACCAAATTTTAATTAAGTATACTCAATCGAGGTGCTACATAGGCTATGCAATACTTGCTTAAAAAATTCTAAAACGGTATAAGATATTGTCAAACTTAAATTATTATTTCTTGAATAAATATTTTAATTTTTGTTTTCAAAATTTGTTATAAATATAATTCCTCAAATAAAAATTTGTTTAGAATTGATTGCTGGTTTCTTGCTATTTAAGTTTTATTTAAATGAACAAGAAGAATTTTATCATTCAATATCATTCGTTTTTTGTATGTCAGTTATGATCTTTAAAAAAATATTGAAAATTAATTAATGTTATTTTTTAAGCCAATAAAAAAACATTTATGTATCAAAATAGCAATTATTTTTGTATGTATTCTTAAACTGCCTTCCTAGAATTGTTAAACAATTTAAAACCTAAGTGTGTGTTACTGTATATATTTTTTCAAATGTTTTTATCTTAAATATGCACAATAGAATGATAAAATTTTTATAATCAGATTCTCCCCTCTAATTACCCATGTTAAAATATAAAAAAAGTTTTTTGTGTGCATGTTTTTGAATTATTGTGTTGTGTACTTTTTATAAACTTTTTTTTTAACTTTATAAATAGGAAATAACCATTTTTTGTATCAATCAACATCTTTTATATGAATAAAGAATGACAACTATTTTTGTATGTATTCTCAAATTATCTTAAGATCATATCAAAACATAATAACTATTTTTTTAATTACTCTCAAACTAATAACCTGGAAATATTTAACAAATTAATATTGTTAGAATTAAGTGTGTGTTAGCTATATATTAGCTATCTATTTATCTTGATTATATACAATAGAACTTTGATAGTCAAAACCTTCCATCCAATTTCTTAACTTATATTAAGTTAAAGTTTTATGTTTTTGAACTAGTAATGCATTGTGGACCTTTAAACTGTTTTCTTATAGATAGGAAATAGCAGCCATTTTTGAATGAATTAAAATAGATCACTCTAGAAAAGTTACCTAGTGAAATTATCAAAATTGAGCATCTATTAGTTTATCAATAATCTGTTAAAATCAATATTTTTTGAGCATTTTTTTCAAATATTGATTTTAACTTTCTTACTTGCAGCTGAACTTCGATTATCTGACAATTATAATTCTATTATCTAACTTAATTGGACTTACAGACTTGGTTTTCTTGAAATGTTTATTTATTTGTTAAAAAGGCTTTAGATTCTTCTGAACGAGACAAAGCTCTTGAGGAATTGCAAAAGGAAAGGGAAACAAGAAGAAGAGTGGAAATGGATTACGCCAGAGAGAAATTGAGTCACATGATGGCTCTACAGGAATGTGAAAGGTTAAAAAAAGAATTAATTGAAACCACTAAGTTGTTACAAGAATATAGGTACCTATTTTAAAAAAAAATTTTTAGATACTTATAATATTTATCTTTCTACTTTTTGAAAGTTTTTTTTATGAAAGTTTAGGATATCTTGGTCATAAATTGACTGCCCATACTTGCTACTTATATTTATTAATGTGATTAATATTAATTCTAAATATTATAATTGCTGACCTCTTTAGAATTATTTCATTTGTTATTTTAAAGTTATTTTTTGCTCTAATTGTGTATGAAGGTTTAAGGCTAATTGATACAGAAATTATTAATAATTATTTAATCAATGAACCACACAATTTAATTTTTTATTCAACTTCATAATTTTTTCCTTTTTTTCAAATGAATGAATGAAAAATTGTTTTTTTTCCCCTTCTATTTATGATCACTGATTACAATAAAAAAGATTTTTTTTGAAAGTATGTTTTAATATCTTCAGTACTTAAATCTACTAATAACTTATTTTAATGGCGTTTTTGATATTCCTATTTTAGGGCCTAGAATTATTTTATTGCTTTGTTATTTTAAGAATTTTATTGAAAGTTCATTTCGATTTTTTCCTTAGTTGTTTTAACTGGTTAATTTAATATTTTATTTTTTAAAAGTTTTTTTAAAATGTTAAATTATAATATAATTATTTTTAGCATTTAAAACAAGCTTCCATTTAATCTTTTTCTGATGAATTGATGTAAAGCATAGTATGTAGTTTAAAATTTTCTACTTTTGAGAGTGTCCGCTTTTTCAAGGTTTCACTGTATATAGTGAATAAAATATAAATGTATTTATATGTTACAGTAAAACCCCAAAGTCTGGTAACTTCTAGGTTTTACCTCAAAAGCTTAGTAAAAATCTGAAATAGAATCATATTAAAGCATACTTAAGATCGAAATACTTTGGCTAAAGCTAGATTTTGCCAGTAAAAGCTAGGATTTACCATACTTTGGTTCTTCACTGTAACACACACATATATATATTTAAGAATGCTTAGAGTTTTGATAATAATTTCCACTAAAACTAAGTTTACTCAATAATTTCTCTGAAGTTGTAATCACCAATATATTGTTAAAAGTACTCCTTCAAGCTGTAAAAGCCAGCTTTCAGCCGAGGGGGTCATGGAAGTTTAAGCTTTGAAATTTCATAACGAACTTCATGATGGTAGCAATGTGATCAGCTTTATGCACTGCATTGTTAACTTCCTAGTTAAGCTCATGCCTATCAATTAGACATGCTTTGAGCCAACACTTGGGGTTAAGTTTTGTGCAGTTTATGATAAAAATATTGAAGTTATTAAGTTTTTAAGAATTTATTTTTTGATAAAATATCTTAAAATTCAAAATATTTTATTGCTTATGATGAAGAGAGAAAAGGTGCTCTAATTCCAGGAAAAATTATTAATTATAGGTCTGGTTCTAAACTCATGGACTTGTCTCAAGCAGCAAAAAAGAACAGCTCAATATTCTCATTAGACAAAAGTATTGAAATCTTTAAAAATGGTGGCTGTAGAATTGTTGATGTCTGTGATTTGCTAGGTTTGATTTTAGTTTCCCAACCTACCAACAATGACATGTTTCCTGGACATGGGTTTCGAAAAGTAAGATAATTTCTCCTAAATTTTTTTTAAGGTTAAATCTTTAAAGAGTAATAACTTGATGAGAAAAATAAAGAAAAATTCTAAAGAGAGAATAAATTCTAAAGAGGACTAATACAAAAATTACATGTTAATTCATTTATAAAGTGAACTTTAAAGCCAAATTATTAAGTTACTGTATTTCTAGAAATATCTGAAGAAAGTATTTTTAAATTATTTTGTCATTGACAAGTTAATTGTTTTAATATTATTTTTACAGCCATTTAAAAATGTAGTTCATTGTAAAGCTTTTAATATGATTATGAAATGTTATTTTCAAAGAGTCAGAGTTAAATTATTTTAAATTATTAAAAATTATTTTAGTAGAATAAAATAAAAATATTAATGCATTAATTTCTGAAAAAAGTAAAATATTTTAGCTCTCACTATATTTTATATGTAATATCAAAATAATTTTAAATATGTTGAATATTTTGATAAAAGTTCTAATATTTAGACTTGGTGAAAATAAAAAATTACTTGGGGAAAGATCCTTTATTACAAATTAGAATTTTGTGAAATTGTTCTTAACTTTGTAATGGCTCCTTAAAGCAGCCTCAATTTTGTTTGGGTCGTCCCCAAAGCTAATTAAATTGCTTATCTTAAAAAATGATTTAATAACATACCACTCAATTACCATAAACTTGTTGCTGTGCTGTGTTTTTTAATCATCTTCATGTGACTTTATGTCAGCAGAAGAATTCAGATGTTAGGTTGTCCTCAGTACAAAACAACGTGAAAATACAATTTTGACCTGCCTTTACATTTATTTTAACCCTTGTTATTCATTTATAAAGATGTGCAATTTCTCTTTAACAAATAATTTTATGTTTGTCGAGATAATTTAATTATGTTAGTGTTAAATTCTCTAATTAGATACCCTTATCATTAGTCATTTTCACTCAAAGATTTGTGATATTCTTTCATAGATCGCAGCTCAGGAAATGAAGCTGGCAGAGTTTGTATTGGTTCATCAGAAGCCTATTAAAGATATGGCCTTTCATTCTCATGATGGTTTAGTGTTGACAGCTTCACTTGACAAGACTGTGAAAATCACTAATGTTTTGACAAACTCGGTAGTTCAAACGTAAGCATCAATCTTTTTAATGTAAATATTAAATTGCAATTTTTTGAATTGGAGTGGTAAAAAGAAATCTTTCTGTTCTAACTATTTTCTAAACATTTGACTTGGTGCCCTCTCTCTTCCTGGCGACATAGAAATACTTTAATTCTTAGGAAATTTGAAAATGCCTGTGGGAAGCATAGCATTCTCTGCAAAATTTACACCAATGCTGGGAATTTTGAAAGTGTTAGTAATTAATAATATGATGATCACACATAATTTCACAAGTTGCTTTCTATCTATTATTCGATATTAAAACTGTTTTATTTTGCTAGTCATTTGGTATAAACATTGATCCAGTGATACTGTAATCGGGGCTATGCTTTTCAAAAATTCCAATTACTAATTTTGTTATTTCTAACAGACAAGCATTTCTTTATTTATATTGAATTTCTTAAAGAATAAATATAAAAAAACGTATGAATTGATTATCAAAAATATCTCCAACTTTTGATAAAATTAATAGTTTTTTTTTATGTCATGAAATTTTTAAGTATGTAGCAATAAACAATTTTAGATTTAAAAGTTAACAATTAACTAATTTACTTATTTTGCATTTATACTTCAACTCTCAATACGTCTAAACACATTGGTAATTTTTAAAATTTTGATTAAAAACTACAGTGATACTATATTCAGTGCTATTTTTTTTTTTAAAAAATTCCTATTAATAATTTTGTAATTTCTAACGAACAAGCATATCTTTTTTTAAATTGAATTCAATAATAAATTTAGGAAAAACAGCTATGAATTGATTTTCAAAAATATCTCCACCTCTTGATAGAATTATGTTATACTTATTTTTGTCATGACAATTTTAAGTATATAGAAATGAACAAGTTCATAAAGATAGTTTAGATAAATAAAAAAAATTTTGTGCTTTAATTCTCAATGCTCATAAACACATTGGTAATTTTTTTAATTTTAATTAAAAACTACAGTAATTTAAAAAAAGAAGTATGAAATTTGACAAAAAATTGCAGGGAATTTATTTCTGACCGGAGAGTGTTTTTATTTTTTTTATCTTTAATTAACAAGACAACGGTTTTGGATTTAATCAAGATCTAAAGAAGTATTACCAGAAAACCACTTTCTGGTAATACTTCTGAAAAAAAGTGGTTTTGAGAGTTCAAATTAAGAAAACGAATACCAAATCTTGTCATGGCTTTCAATAATCTTTTAAAACTGCACTATCAGAGGTGAAGTTTCTGACTTTTGACAAATATATATATATTTTTTTTAATATCTTAAAACTGAGTGAATTATAGCAAAATAAAAATTAAGAAGTAATATTAAATAAGAAAGTCTGTTACTCTATCTTTAATACTTATATTGATATTCTTCTTTAAAAAATTTTTTTTCTCTGAGTGTTGATCATAATTTTATTTAAAAATTGAATGTTTTAAAACAAAAAGAACTTTTAAATCTGGGGTGAACACTGATTAACTAATTTTTTGAAAAATATTTTTAAATTTAATTTGCTTAGCATGTTTATATTGACGAGCAAAACACTCTTCATTTAATAATGAAAAATTACTGATTTATTAATAAAGAAAGATGAATAATTATGTTACTTAAGCAATCATATAGATATAAGTTTATATTTTTTATTTTAGAAAAAAATTGATAGTTTTTATTATTAAAATATTAAGATCCCCATTTAAATTTTGGTTTATTTAAAAGTTAAATTGTTTTAGAAACTTGATGACAATATTTGGCTATTTTACACTATGTTATTTGTTTTTTAAACTGCATTCATTAAACAATTTCAATAAAGTTATGGCCATTCTGATTGGTCTTGTTTATTTTAACTGTTTTTAGACCCCTAAATTGCTTCAAATCTACTCAAATTTTGCTCCAATTTGTTTTAAATGTCCTCCAAAACAAGACCTGATAAGTACTTTTCTTGGGAAAGTGAGTGATTGTTTTTACTGTAGCTTGTATTGCTTCTAAACTTTTACTGCTGCAATTCTAATTATTTAATAATTAATTTCCTGTTACAATTCCAATTAGGAAAAGATTATTGATTCTATCTTTCATCAAAAGAGTAAGTAATAGTTTGCTTATCAAAATAAAATAAAATAAATTTCTCATCAAATACCTTTTTTTTTTTTTTTACTTTTTTAAACACTATTCTACAATTAAAACAAATTTCACTTTTTCAACCCTCTCCTATTTATGTTATACTATATATGCTTTAATGTCGTTCAGTTGATTAAAGTTTAGTTTTGAAATTATTTTGTTTGTGCAATTTTTATAACTTTAATAAATGGAAGATATTGCATTAATTAACAGTTCATTGGTGTTATCTCTTGTGATGTTTTAACCCCATTTTCGTTAAATATGTTATTTCCAATGTGATGTATCTACATCAAAACTAAAAGCTATATTAAATTGTTCTTTTCTAAAAAGCTTTTAAACTTGTTTATTTAATTTATTTGTGCTAAAAAAGGCCCTTAATGCAGAACTTTGTGTGTTTAATGTCCTTAGCACTGAAATTCATGTGAGGAATATTTGAGAAGGGCAACTTTTATCATGCATATAATCCAGATCTACCTTAAAATATATTTTGCCAATTTTTAAAAAAAATATTTTTTTTGCTAAACACTTAACAAACTTTTTTGAAGCTAATTAGTAAATTTATTGAAATTCAATACCAACTGTTTGAACAAGAACTTCTTATTAAAATAATTTTTCTTAATTCATGTAAAACTGTTGTTAACAATGATGACAGAATTACATGCTTAAAATGAATAGCTATCAAAAAATATATTGTTGACTTTAAAAGTAGATTTTTTTTTTAATTCAGTAGTATGTAACAGGAACTATTTAATTTATATATTCTTCTGACTATCAAAGTGAATTTTTTTCTAAATTGTGACAATTTGTTGTTAAGATTTAGACTTAATTATATGCTGTGAGTACAAACTTCATAAAATCGTTATTGAAAAATTTTTAAACCTTGATTTTTAAATATTTATGATCATAATATTAACCTAACCAATAAAATTATTTAGGTATTCTCTTGATTGTGATGCATGGAGTTGTGCATGGGATTCTGATGATCCTATGTATTTCTATGGTGGTTTGAGGAATGGTGGAGTATTGTTGTTTGACATTCGTGTTACAAGCAGATCTGTGAATGAATTGCCTAGATTTGGTAGTAATACACCTGTTGTTGCTATTCAATGTCTCCGTAAACTGTCTTTATCTAACCCCAGGTTTGTCTTTAATTTCTAAATTCAAAGAAAAAAATTTAACTAACTTTAGTGGCATGTGATATGAATTTTTTTAATACTTTTTTTTTGTCTACCTTTAATGTTGATTGTTTTGTGATTGTATTGTAAATTATATGTTTTAACTGTTTGTTTTGTGGTGTTGGATTGAATGTTTAATATTCCAATTCTGTGTTGCAATCAATGAAATGTGTATTTCATTTTCAAACTATCAGTTATATATTTATTTTTAAATGTTTAAGTTCAATGAACTATTTAGTTTATAAAATTGTGTAAAAATTCCAATTAATTTATTTCCTTCAATTTCTCTAATTTTCTTGTTAAAAATTATAAGTACTAAGTACAAGTAAAAATTATAAGTATAAGTACTAAGTACATAATGAGATTAACATTACAACAGAAGGAAATTAAATTGTGTAATTATTACAACACTGGTATCTTGGTTACGTATACGCTCTGACTTTCTTGGAACCAAAATATTGTCTGCTTATGAGAGTTGCCCATTGCAGGACAGGTAGACTAATAACGAAGCTAAAGCCATAAATTTTTAAATATGATTCAGGGTTACTACAGGCGACTGAAATGCAATTATTTTTGGTATGAGGCGACTATTTTCGGGAAGAGGAGACTATTGGGAAACTTTTCTGTTCTCCTAGCAATGTTTTTTTAAGCATAAATTGGGTTTAAAATCTGCGGCTCGCGATAGCTTTAAAACACACTGAACTTTCTTTTTTTTCTTTTTTTTTTTAAAAAAAAAAAAAAAAATTTGAATTGCGAATTTGAGTCTTCACTTTTTATTTTGTTCAATCTGCAGATTCCTTTGTAAGTCTATTTTATTTCTTGGTCACCTTTTCAATGGTTATTGCTTCGAATAGCCGCATGATTTAAAAAAAAAGACATTTTTCAATATGATATTATGTAATCACTTTTCACAATATATATATTTGATATCTATCTATATATATATATAAGTTCAAAATGAACTTATTATTTTTCTTAACTTTCCTTGCGTTTTCTTGTATTTAGGCTACTAAAAGCAACTATTTCGCGAATTCTTTTTCTGTGGCAACCCTGATAATTGCTAAATATATTTACTCAAACTTAACAAAATTATATTATTTACAGGGCAAAAAAAAAACAAATATGTAGAAACTGTATATATATACATATAGGTTTATATACATGTATACATAATGGTTTTTTCATAAAAAATTCTCAAGGAATTAAAAAAAATGCCTGTAGTGAGAGGCATCTGTTTTGTAAGAGTGTCTGTAACAATGAGGTTTCAATGTAATACTTTTTTAGTTAAAATGAATAATTTTAATCTATACCTTACGGAATTTTAACTATTTTTTCTCTGATCTCTTAGTATATTTTTATATTTTGAAACAAAAAAAATATGTATATTTATCTATAAATTAGGATTTTCATTGAGAATCTGGAAAAAAGTTTTTACCTAAAAAGATGACTTTTATGTTAATAATATAAGTTTCGTGACCTAAGATTTACCAATCAAGTTTTCTAACAGTTTCTCTAACTAAAATAAAAGTGTAATTATCCTTACAACTTTAGCAGTAAAAAAAATGACACATCTTTTTTACACAATTTTTTTAACATTTTTTTATTTTTATGATAAAATATCTTTCTGTACTTCAGTAACATGCAATTTTTTTTTAAAACTCTTCTTTTGATGATCTTATATGTAGAAAACTATGCTTTGACTTGTATGTTTTTTCTCATAACAAACCAATTTCTCTCATCTTATGAATAAAGAAAAATTTTATATATTATTGAAGGAAGAATATTATTAAATGAATGAAATCGATTAGAACAGGTTTCGTCCTTCATTTTATCTAAGAAGGAATGGGAAGCAAACTACGCCAAAAATCTTCTGCTGTACCGAAGGCAATAATTAGTTTTCATTTACAGAAGGCCTAGGTCTATAAAGAGCTGTCGAGTCCTGTTTATAGAAGAAATTGTTTAGATGTTTCCTGCTTGTACCAGCATTAAATATAAAAAAAGAGCAATCTTAAGTTTCTTATTTCCTAATAATAGTATGAAGATAAAACTATATTTTAAGAATCATAGTGATGTATTGCATATTTAACTTGTATTTAAATGATTAATATCATTCAAACTAAATATATTGGTGCTATAATTAAATGAAATGAATATTTTTTTTAAAAAAATGTTTGCATTGAAAAACAATATTTTAAAATTAGGTTGTTAGAGAATTTGTGTCTCTAAAAATTTAAATATATTCATTTATTTGAAATTTATCCATGCTTTCTCATTTGTAGTAAAAGTGGACCTGTTGTTGGAAAGCTCTCTGATTGTAGTTTTTATCAAAAACTAGATGAAGTAGGAGACTACAAAATTCTTCCATTACCATGCTTTGGTAATTTTATAATTACATATTTTAAACTAGCTTTATATATTATCTAGTAATTTGTTTATTTAAATACTAAAAGTTTAATATTTCTATTCTAATTTTTAATATTTCTATTTTAATTTATTGTTTAATAATTATACATCATTAATATTTTATGTGTTCTTAGTAATATTAAAACCAATTCTTGTTTGAAGCTAATAAATAAATATTACTAGTAGTATTAATTCGCTGGCTCTTTTTAATGTTCATGCTTTTTTATTAGGTCCTTTTACATCACTTAGTTCAGAACTAACATCTGGCCATTTTTTGATTTCTTGCCGTCCTTCTGTCAAACAACCTCGTGTGTCGCACATGGTATGCATTCTTATTGTACTAATTTAAATTTCTGTTCTAGTAACTTGTATGGTATTCTTTCTCATTGAATTTCTCTCTTTTTTTTTTATTAATAATGAATTATTTAGTTGCTTATGTAATATTCATTCTCATAGAATTTACTTTCTCTTATTTTTATTATTGATTGGCTGAATACCCGTTCTTCATATAGAGTGGTAAAAAATATGCAATTTATATGCCAATACCGTACAACATTCTGAAATCCTGTTCATCTTCTAAATAGGTTAATACTTTTCTCCATTAATATTGCTTTTAACATAGCTTATTTTTAATTTCTTTTAGTATTTATTACCAAAATTAAGGAACAATAGCTTCAATAATGATATGGGCATTTTTTAACTTTTTTCCTAAACAATTTAGTAGAGTTAGATTTGTTTTATAGTACAGTAGGGAACCGATTATCCGGAATGGTAGAGACCATCGCTATTCCGGATAACTGATTTTCCCTGTTTTCAGAATCGCTACAAAAAGCCGTTTTTTTTTATTGTTAAACCCAACTAAAAAAAAAAGAAAATTGGAAATAATCTTAAAAATAAGAAAAAACGATGAAGTAATACATTAATGATTATTTCCAAAATGATGGTAAGGTAAACATCTTTAAAAAAAGAAAGAAAAATCGTAAAATCTTATGAGGAAAAAAAACAAATTTTTTTTAAAAATGGTGAGAAAATTTATAGAATTTCGTTCCGGCTTTTTGGTTTTCTGATTTCCGGATGACGGGTTCTGTACTGTACATAGCATATTTTTTTTCATTTCAGCTAGTACTTATTACCATAATTAATAAAGCATCTTTAGTGTGTATAATGTTATGTTTTTTTATGTTTCTCTTAAACGAATAAGTACCATTTCTTCATTGCTCTTTCTCTTTAGTGCGCAACTTATTTTTTTATTTGAATTTTTACTTCAATAACAAAATTAATTAAACTTCTGTGGAGTCAATAACAGTATGATAATTTTTCATGGTTTCTCTAAAAGATAAAGTTCCTTTTCTCCATTAATTTTACTTTCTAGACCCTAGCTATTTTTTAAATTAAATTATTAGTTAATCACAAGTTTATTTCGAGCATTAATGGTGTCAAGAGTGTCGATTTTTGTTATGTTTGTCTTATACAAATTAGTACTATTTCTTCTTTAATTTTGCTTTTGTATACATAACTTAATTTTTATTTGTTTCAATTACTGTTGATTTTAAATTATTTAGTTCTACTTTTCTAATGCATATCTATAAACAGACTAATTTTGTGATTTTAGATAACTTGTAAAATGCTAATTAAGTGACATTATCTGCCTATGCTATCATGTTCATGTTGTAAATTGTGTTTATCTGACCGTAATGAATAAAGAATATCTGACCATAATGAATAAAAAATAATTAAGTACTAATGAATGTGCTAAACTAAAAACTAAGTCAAAATTTTGATAGATTTTAAGATTCAGGGCTAAATTTACCCCTTGCAGCTGTTGTGTCCAAGTTTCATATTAATAATACAAAAAATTCTGGAGTTATAAGTAATAAGTACATATACATGTTTTAAATATGTTTAGACAATTTAGATGACTGAAAATTTCAAGTTGTGATAATTGTAATTTTTTATATAATGTTGGTTGAGTATCATAAATAATTGACAAAAATCATTGATTCTTTGCTGCATAAATAAAACTATATGAAAGCTAGGGCTAATATTTAGGTTGTTAATTTCAGTTTGTATAGATGTTATTAAATTACAGCTTAGTAAATTTCCGTTTATAATGGCATAGTTGCCGATTCTACTGGATTCACCTGTAGACTACTGGATTTTGCCAGTTTTTCCTGGTCTACTGGTTTAATAAAAATTCTTCTGGTTTATGTAAATTTTAAATAATTTCCTAAAATTGCTTAAGTTTTCTAAAATGAATTCCTATTGATATAAAATTTTTGCACAATTTATTGTTTGGAATATTTAAACAAGTGTTACTAATACATAATGTTTACTTTTATTTTGAACTCTTTTTTAAAAGAAATTAATTTTAAAATATTTTAACGGTCAGTAATAAATTGTCTATTACTATTTAAAATTATGAGGGAAACATTCAAATTTAAGTTAATTTAATATCTATCATAAATGTAAAATATTGTGAACCATTTATAGTTAGTTGTGTAATAAAGTTTTTGCATTTTAAGGACAATAAAAATCCCTAAGATTTCCTGTATGTAAAATACAGTACACTCTCGATTATCCGTGCTCCTTTCGGAGTCGCAAAATTTTTTTTTAAAGAGACACATTTTCAAGATTATCATGCATGTAAAATATACAAGGTCTGGCTATTAATTTCCAGGACTCCTGGAATAACTCAGAAGAAAAAAAAGTTAAACACATAGCCATTTAATATTATTCGAAGTAATCCCCATCAGCCGTAATGCACGTCTGTGCTCGGCTGTACAAATTTCGGAAAGAAGTTTTAAAGTCCTCTTTTGGAATGCTCTTCATTAGTGACGTTACAGTTTTCGTGAAGGCTTCGACATCCTGAAATCTTGTTCCCTTCAGTGAATTTTTCTGCTTAAGAAACAGGAAAAAGTATGTGCTAGGTCTGGCGAGTATGGTGGATGCTGTGACTCAACGACACCTTGCTGAGCTAAGAATCGCCTCACAGGCAAACGCAATGTGTGGACGCGAACTTTTTCAATTGCTTCCGGCTTGCGTACGAACTGTGTGCGGATCATCTTCCACGCTTTCGCGTTCGAAAGCGTTTAAACCATTCAAAAGTTCTTGAGCGAGATAATGCTTCCTTGCCTTAACTTGTTTTAACAATTTGTAGGTTTCTGCAGCTGTCTTGCCCAATTTGAAGTAAAATTTAATGTTAATTCTTTGCTCCATTTCACTTCGACAACAGGAATTTAAGAGCTCCGTTTTAATGCGCCTTTCCACGAGAACCATTCACTTCAGAATGGCGCCGATTGCACTGCACATGCGCAAGAAAACACTCTTCAATATGCAATCATTAGTGCCATCTTCCGGCTTTTCTTTCTCCTACAGTTACATCACTCCTGGAAATTATAAGATATAAGAATCCTTGTCAAATCAGCCTCGCCATTTATTAACAGAATATGAATCTAATGTTTTTTATTGATAATAATCTCTGCAATAGTAAGTTATGAAGTTATAACACTTTTTGAAAGCAATATTAATTATTGGATGCAGTATATTAGCAGCATGGTCAAAGGTAAAATCGTCTACGTTATCACAATCATGGAGAAAGATCATACCGCTTGATCTTCTTATATTGAAGAATATGATAACAGTATTTTTGAACAAAGAAAAGAAATCGTAGGTTTAGAAATTCTTGATGAAGAAAATTTAGAAGATTCGTTTCAAAGTGTATGTGAGCTTGACTTCCAGTATTTAACAGATGAGGAAATTGTTACTAACTGTGTTGTTAAATCAAAGAGTGATGATAGTACTGATGCAGAAGATGTAATAAATGAGGGAAATACAATTCCTGATTCTGCTGCTCTACAATCTGTGGAAACTTTATTAGATTATTATATGGGAGAACGAGGGTTTGATTATGGTGGCGTTACTACAGTACGTAAAATATGTGTCAATATACGGCAAGAGATGAACAAACAGCAGTAGCAAAGACGCATTACACATTTTTTTAAGCAGTAAATGTTAAATTCCTAATTTGATGTTATACAACATGCAAATGTAAGTAATTTTTATATTTTTTGTACTGATGTTAATTTTTTCTTTAATAAAAAGGAGTTTTTGGATTATCCGTGTTTTTCGATTGTCCGTGCGACCCGTCCCGGTGATTAATCCGGATAATCGGGAGTGCACTGTATTTAGTATATCATGCTGCAGTTATTAAGAAATTTAAATTTTGTAAAATCTACTGGATCTTTCCTATCTATGTTAGCGGCTATGGAATGATAATTTTCTTTTAGGTATGTGAACTGGGATGTGACAAAGAGAATGGTGATTTAATTTGTAATCCTGTACAAACTATACTAGGTGGGCGAACTCAACTACAGTTGACAAGGTCTAAACTCTTACCTAATCCGGCAGATCCCAGCTCTCTTCTTATTTGTGCTGGAGATGAAGATTCCCATGGTGTAAGTTTAAAGTTATTTTTTGCTATTCATATGAATAAAACGTCCAGGCTGATCAGATCAGTATTGATTAATAGACAGATTCCATTATACTAGTATTAATATTGTCTTGCAAAAACTAAAAATCAAAAAAGAGAAACACATATGGAATACTGGTTAATGTAATTATAATGAATATTATTTCCTGAAGCCAATATGTAGCCTAGGTCCCCTTGACAAGAAAGTCCTTGTCAGTGCATCCTTGACTACATTGCACAAACTATATTGATAACATTGCACATTGATAACTTGATTACATTGCACGAACTAACTTGGCTATTAAGGTTTTTCTAGTTTTGTTCCTCCTCTTTATTTCCCATTTTTCATTAGCAACTTTACATTTTATATTTCAAATCACTTGTTTCTTCTCATTTCTGGCCAGTCTTGAAAATGGGTGCCTATTTTTGAGTGCTTGAAACTTGTCAACTGCTTCCAATCTGTGTATTTTTGAAGCGAATGAAGTTTTTTTATAAAGTAATATCTTGCCACTTTAGTTTCTTGGGAATATTTATTTAATTGCCATCTATTTATATATGTTGTATATATACACTGCTGCTGCCATAAAAATGTCTAAATGGGTCAAAATACCCTTTTTTCTTCTTTTTTTCTTCCAGTTTTGTGCTAGTGTTGCTTTTTTTGTGGTTCCTAAGCATTAATTTCTGGGTTTCTTATTTACCCAACAAAAAGTGCAATTGCGCATATATTGTGCACAAATTGCTATGTAGTTTATTTTTCTTCAGCATTTAAAATATTATCCCAATCAAACATTAATTTGCTTGTTTAACTGTTACCTGTTTTTGCTCTTATGAGTTATGATATTTTGTGACCCTGTTTTTTGAAGTTATATTACGTTCCAGTTTAGTCCTTTCATGTCCTTGTTTTTTTTTACACATTATTTTGCCTCTATGCCTTTCCTGCATGCTAGCAAAGAGAGATTTAAAAATCAAATAGCATTAAAACTGGTAATCAGCTAATATGCAGCTAATGGGTTAGTTGTACTATAGTTACACTAAGGACATCACCTCCACATTTTTATCTTAAAGTGTGGCGTGTTGGTACAAATGTTTTGTGTGGAGAAGTATCAGTACCAATTTTAATATGGATTTATTCTAGAAGATGGGATAAAATGATTATCAAAGCGGCTAATGGTGGTCAAAATAGAGTGCTCCTGGTGGATTTTGTGGAGATTCAATATACAAAGCTGGATGTTTATCTTTGTTCTTGCAGTTTTTTTCATTTGCTATCTGATTCTTCTGCTGGTAGTGGTCAGCCTAATTGAGTATTTCTTCTAGATTTACAATGATAGATTAATTGTTCTGTAACTACACTAATGGACTAGTTGCTTTAGAACCATGCAAAATGAACTAATACTTACCTGAAGTCTATAATGAGCTTCAGGTAATTAGAAATTTTTTATTTGGAATAGATGTAGGCATTCTTATGCTCAGTACAAGAAGGATGTATGGAGTTTCATATTATTTGAATATTTTCTAGCAAATTACTCTTCTTTTATAATGCTTTGTTTTATCTTAGATGTATACATTACATGTCATATATTAGGGGAGTTCTTAGGTTTCTTAAATAGACATCATATTTTACAATTGTAAATAAATATACATCAATAACAATATTAACCAAGTTTATGTAACTTTTGTGAAAATCTAAACTGTCGTTGAAGTCTAATTTAAATCCTCGTCATACAATATTAACATAAAAAGTTGAAAGGGGATCTCAATCTTTCAAAATGTTCCCTCATCTGTCTTTGAAGTAAGGCAAGTTTTTTACTTGCAACCGTAATATTTTGAGAAATGGATGATTTTTCATTCAATAACCTGTTTCTGCCATTAGCCTAAAACATCAGGGCTCTCACGGGTCAGGGAAAACATGATATTGTCAGGGAATTATATTTTAACTCTTAAAAAGCAGGAAAAGTTGTAATTTTTTGCAAAAACCTGGAAAATTCCTATATCATACCTGGAAAATAACCAGTCTTAGCTAGTAACAGTAATCAATTATTGCAATTTAAGCAATTATTTTATAAAATTTCACTTTTTTAGAGAAACTTTTCCATGTTACCTTTCTCATTCTATTATATGTTTTTGCTCACAAAATCTGACATTGCAAATTTAAAAAAATCAAAGTTTTGGGATGAAAAATTGCACAGTATAGATTAAATATGGTATGGATTTTTGTTGCGATTTGCCTGATATGCCTGGAAAAGTCAGGGAAGTTTTTTTTTCTGTAATTGAGTGGAAAGCCTGATCATGTGTACATAGAAAAATCCACTCATTCCAGTCATTATGTAATTAATATTATACAATGTGAATTGACTTAATACATGCAATCTAATAGTTTAGTTAAATCAAGCGGTATGTGATGTGAATCATACAGTATGAAAAATTTTGTTAAATCATACAACCCTATTTAATTTTGCCCATTTCCACTGCAATAGAAATTTAATGTATTACTATAGCATATTCTTTACATGTAAGGTGAAAAAGCATTTATTTTGATATAAAATCATTTTTCTACATAAATTTGAAATGATTTGTCAATAACTCCTTGTGTAACTTCTTTAAATATATGTTTATGTTTCAAATCTTCTTTTAATTCATTTTTTTACTCTTTATGTTTTTGGAAAATTTTAACTTTTGAAACTATTTTTATTTCTCTTTCATCTGTAAATAAAGTATTATGTTTTCAGGCTCTAGTGTGGAATAGTAGCAACGGTGAGTGCATAGATAAACTTCGAACAGAGTCTCCAGTCTTAGACCTTGCAGAGTTAAAAATGAATCAAAAATCTTATTTGTTAGCTCTAACTGAAAAAACTTTAAAAGTTTATGGCTGGAATTGTTCATGAAAATTATTTTACTTAGTGATTATGAAAAATAAGTTTATTTTTTTATGTATTTATGTCTTTACTAGTTAAATTCTTATGCAATTGATAATGCTCAAAGCTAATTTGCATGCTTTTATGCAATATTCCTCATTTTCTATACATTTAGGTATCAACGTTTTTTAATCTGTACATTTTGTAAATATACATCTAAATTGTAAATAAAATTCTCGACTATTTTTGTAATTCAGAAAAGATATTTAGTTTGTGTCCTTCCTTACATAGAATAATGTTCGTTAATTTTTATTCAGCTTTATACGATTGTTCTAAATTCTAAGATTATTGAATGCTTTTTTTTTTACTTTAGGTAATTTTAAATAAAAATTATGAAATTGTTCATCAGTTATATTCCATCCTAAACTATACTTATGATGAGTTTACCTATTACTCTTAAATTATTTAGATTTCGCTACAGAGTTCCCGTGAAATTTTCCATTTTGAGAAACAAAAAGTCAAGGAACAATAAATTTTCACCCGATACCTGGAAAAATGATGCAAAAAAAGTTTATGAGGTTCAAAGTAGTTAAGCATAATATTCACCTTTAAGTTCTTGTAATAAACATGGTTAAATTCTATATTTAACATGTCTGAATTTATTATAATTATAATTAGGTGTATGAAATATTCTTAGTTAGAGAGTTTTTTCTTTCTTCAATAATACTATTCATAAGGATGATAATTGTTTTTAAAAACTAAGCTTTCTGTATAAATTAATTTGAGCTCTTTATCACTATTAAATATATGATTAGTATGACTCTTGTGTTAATGACTTGTTTTTCGTTAAGATTTTGAAATTTACTGATTTTTGTATTATATGCAGGGTTTGTACTAACTGGGATTATCGGGAAAACCTCAATCGTTAGGGAAAACAAGATTTGAAAAGGAAAAAAAGAAGTCAGGGGAAAATGTAATCCCCCCCCAAAAAAAAACCCAGAAATTATCAGCGAATTTGACATTCTATCAAATTGCAGGATTTTACCCTTCTATTTTCAAAACCGAACTCAAATTTTTGTTCCAAACCAACCGATATTAGGTGCTTCCTCAAGATTCTTCTATCATTCTTAAGCGTTTCAGGAGTGTTGTTATTTGGATGTCTGAGTTAAGGAACTTGAAACTTCTGCCCTGTGACTTGTTAATTTTTTTTTTTTTTTTTAAGTTCAATTTTGTTTCTTAATTTTTGTTATCCTTGATTAAATTAAAAAAACATTATTTTTTAATTGAATGAATTCTAATTCTTCAGAGGTGCAGTATCATTTGCAAGTTTTGCCTGATGTGGAATCACATCAGTTTTGGCTAAAAATTGTCTGCTTTCGTAAAGAAATAAAAGAAGATTGTTTATTAATGTAAGAGCATACAATTATTTATTACCATTTTTTTATGAAGCAGATGGCAGCTTTCTCTTTTTACTAGTGATACTTTTCTAATTCCTCTACGTTTTGCGGGGCTTTTTTTCGTTCACAATAAATTTTGTACTCAAATTAGTTCTTGTTCATGGATTTACAGACAAAGGTTTTTTTTTCTCATTCAGTTGATTTCATTATTTCCTACCATGTCCTGGGTTTTGATATGCTATAGCTTCTTTAACTATAATTTCTGTTTGGTAATTTTGAAGTGTTTTTATTTAATTTGATTAATAATTTTTTTTTGTTTTTATCATTTTCTTTTTTTAAATTTATAATTAGGTATGAAATACATTGTGTTTTTTTCTTCATTAATTTTATTTTATAATCTATAGTTTAGTGATTTTAATAAATTTTTAGTTTATTGTATATTTGTTGTTATTTAGTTAATCATAATTTGGCTTAATTTCACTTAAATGCATATCTTCTATAAACTTATTTGTTAGTTTCTTCCTGTGTTGATTTTGCATTTATGATTAAAATAAATTTTTTTATTTCTCGGTTTTACCATCATAATTTGTATTTTTTTTATTTTATTTATTTATCCATCTTGTTAATGGTTCCTTTTTTTTTAAATAGAAAATCTTAACATGTTTTATAATTATTTTTCTTTTGTTTCTAAAAAACGTTTGTCAGTTATATGATTATCAGTTATATGTTTATCGTAATATGATCTAATTTCCATTAAATACAGATTATTATATTATTGTTCTTCAATATTGTTAATATTATTGTTCTTCAATTTTATTAATTAATAAGTTATCCTTTAATTTTTTGTTTTCATGCAGCTTTGTTTTATTTTTTTTGGATAATTTTATTATTTATTTTATAAAGGTTAAAAATATTATGTTTTTATTGTTTATTTATTAGTTTTATTTTTTTTAATTGTCTGCTTAAAACATAGTTTTTTTTTGGTCAATAATTCTATTTTATTTAATGATATATGTATTGTTTTTGTACACAGGGCTTCAAGTGCTGCGCATTTTGCTCCAAATTGGTATATTTGTGCAAAAACTGCATTTTATACTATAAACTATACAGTATAGTTTCTTTTTAGGATGGTTTGATATTTAGTGATAAATTTTTTTATTATTTTTATTTATTTATTTTTAACTCTCTTATTTTAAATAAGTATTACTCAATTAAGTTTTACAGTTTTATTGTTGCTTATTTTTCTTATACATAGTATTTTAATCTATAATATATTAGGTTTTAATTGTTAATTGTGTTATTATTTTCAAAAAAATGCTTTTAAATTGATTAAATAGATTTTAGCTTTGATTATACATAGATTAATTGTATTATTATTAATTTTTTTTTGCATCAACTTCATAGTTATTTGTAAAATATTGCTTTTAAAAAAATATTTCCTAGTTAATTCCTTTAGTCTTATTTTTCTTTTCAGTCGAATTCATTGTTCTGACAATTTATTATTTCTAATCAGAGTTGATATCATTGAACTCACCTGATTTTTTTTTTTTGAAAATAAAATTACCTTATAAATGTTTACTTAGAGTAGCGATTTTATTTATAATTCTAATTTACATTTTTATTTCATTGATTTTTTTATTAAATATAAAATCTTTTAATTTTACATAAATCTACCTGGAATAGTCAGAGAATTTTTTCTTTTTCAGTATGAACCCTGTATGTATTGCTCTTATTTTTAACTTTTATGCTTGTGTGTTAGAAAGTCCATATGTTAAACCTCTCCCTAATTTAAATTTGCTTAATTTTGTTGCTTACAAAATGTATGATTTGGGATTTTTTTTTATTAATAAGTAAGTTTCTCGGCTTAAACAGAAAGAAATAGTTTCTGATGGAATATTTCCCTGTTGAACAAAAATGTCAACTAAAGTTTTGGTGACATTTCATAAGGTCATTTTTAAATTGAGTATAAACACTATTTGAAATATTTATCAGCAGAAAACCATAGTAGGCTCTTGTCCATATGTTTTGTTCTGTACTAGAAACTTAATTCATGGGGATTAAATATTACTTATCTTTACATATTAAATAGATTTTGTTAAATAGAGTAGTTAATTTTTTTAAAATAAAACAACTAAGCTCTATATCAAATATTTACAATTAAATCTATCAATAATGATTATTTTCTGCCTAAATATATTTTATTCTATGCAACATCGTAAGAAAGTATAAACTAAGCAAAACATACTTTTTTGATGTTTTTATCATATATTCTATTCCATATTGCTCTGCACTGTTACAGTGTTTTTAGAAAAATTTCTGCTAATAAAGACTCATTTTATTTGACTTATTTTTTTGAACTTATAATGTTTTAATTTAATGAAAACAGTACAATTATCTGAAAAAAATTCTGTTTATTAGAAGGAGCAAATTTATACTCTTGTTCATCACTGTTATAAGATAACCTAAATATTTAAAGTGCAGTAATGTAGTTTTTATTAGATATATTACAATTTAATATTAATGTTTCAAAAAAAATATTCACAAAATTCTTTTTTGTATGTAAGTTAATATTAAATTTACAAAAAAATAATTTTGTTCCATGTGATATTTGCAATCAGAAATTTCTGTATTTATAATTGGTATTAGAAGATATAACTATTTTAAGAATAAAATGTAACTTACATCATTATTGACAAGCTTTTAATGATCAAGTTACGAGAAGATATTAATTCATTATTTTGTTTTTCTCCTTTATCATACTGTTTAAAATATCTTAATGAACTGCTCTAAAACATAATAAATTAAAGAGTTCAGTGAAATAACATATTAAATCTGCATAAATAATTTAAAAATTCGGAATTAATTTTTTTAAGAAACAAATGTAATGAATTGATGAGGTTAGTTGAAGATTATGTGTAACATTTTAATGACTCTCAAGTTACTGTATTTATAAAAGTGTTATGGTAGGATATTACTTTAGAAAAATATGTTTTTAACTAAGACAATTTGCAATTAAAAAAGAAATTTTGTAATGATTTTTTGTAGATTCTCAAGCAGATTTTCACGAATTTCTAAAACCTTAATTTAATACGTTTCCTCACTAAGCTCTGTAATCAATTGATACTAATACTAAAAAAAACACTATTTAAAAAATTTCTATACAATATTGAATTTTAAGAATTTAATGAGAGAACATGTTGAGTAGCATTTTGAAGAATTAGCCCCTTAACGATCAGTTAATTTTCAAGAAAACGGTGATAAAAGTGCCTATTTTTTTGGCTTTTGTATTTGTATTACGTATTTGCTTAGTGCTGCAATTAGTTTAAAATAAACTATCTGCAATGAACTTAAAAATGTCCTGGTACTGCCATCAGGTGTGTAAAATGAGAAATAAAATGTTTTCCGGGCAAAAGAAATGAATTAGTTTTATTCTTATTGGCGTGTTACTACCGAACACTCCAGCCTGTCAATATCACAGGAACGAGAAATAGCGGGCGAAATCGCACTCAGTCATTTTCACGGGAGCAAGAAGGAAGGGGTTGAGGATTTTGGATTATAGGACATTTTGTGTTAAATACGGAAATAATTTTTTATGAAGTTGAAAATTTACAATTTCAGTAGAGTAAGTTTGCAATTACAGTAAACTTTAAATAAAAAAATTGTTAATAGAATACCAATATTCCTATATATTCTAAAGATGATTTTTACAAATTGAAAAAATGTTAACTTGTTCCACCAAAGGTCTTGAATTGGTTTGATATTGATGTTATTTAGGCTGTATTGACATTGTTACATTTCTAAATAAAAAAAACAGTAGTGTTTTATTTACATTTTATTTAAAACCAGTATCAAATACAATCCAGTGTGCATAACCATTATTGGTCCATTTAGAAATGAGCACAAAAATACAACTCAAATTACAAGAAAATAAATATTTTACACATTATATAACATTACAAATAAATAACTAGTTGAAACTCTTTATCCCTTCTTACATGTATAAAATAAATATTTCTCAAGATTTTGAGGTCAAACAAGAAACTTACAGAAAACATTTTGTTCCTTGAAATTCAGAACATAAACACTAAATGCAGATTAAATGCAATGATAAAGTGTGTTTCATATTATTCACCTCATATTTTTTATATGGTTATTTCTGTAATAAAATTAACTATAAACGCCTACATTTGTCAATTTCATTGTTTGTTCCTAATTTGCCATAAAAGTTTATTACTTTGAAAAATTATTCCTGTATTTATTAGGGTAATAATATTTTCAGGGTATCCGCGCACCTGGAAAGTCATGAAAAATCATGGAAAGTCATGAATTTTGGTATTGAACAAAATTTGTCATGAAATGTCATGATTTTTACTATTTTTCAAAAAAAATCATGGAAAGTCATGGATTTAGGTCTCCGAAAAATCTCATTTTTAAGATGGAATCTCCCTCCCCCCAATTTCATCCTGTTCCAAATATCTGAATTTCTAACAAAATCACCACTCAGTCATATTTTATTTGAATATAAAATGATTTTATTATGTTCTTTACAAATTATGGTGTTCTTTCAAAAATGAAAGGAAAAATATCATTTCTAGAGCGAATTATCCTTTAAACTCTCTTCTGTAATTTAAGAATTTTTATTATTATTTTTTTTTTTTAATTTTATCAATTTAAAATTCTAGTTGAAGCAAACCAGTTATTGGCAAATTTTTTTATTCCGAAATAAACAGAAAAATCAGGAGTATTTCTTTCCTTTCTGATGAACAAGAAAAGTATCTTTAGAATATAATTCTCATAAAAAAATTTTTTTGCTTTAGTATTTTTTTCAGCTATTTTATTGTTTCAACTCTTTCCTTACTCTGTTTTTTAAGTTTAAAATCTATAAATATGAAGATGAAGAGTTTTGGTTATACCTATTTTGAATAATGTTATTATAATGCTTTTTTAAATTTATTGTTGTGATTTTGTTGGAGAAAATAGCAACTTCGTTAAGTCATGAAAAATTCTTGGAATTAGTCATGAATTTGAAAATCTAAAATGTAGCAGATACCCTGTATTTTGTTATTCAAAATGTTATTAGCATAATAAATTCTGAAGAATTAAGTATTTGTTACAGTATGGAGATTCACTTCTTTGAACTCTATTTAGTTCAAAATAGTTTAAAAAAATTAATTGCACTGATAAATATGATATTCATCATATATTTTGAAACAATTTTATTTCTGAAATGTTAGTTATTATAACTTAGAACATTTCAAGTTCAGTTAATTTTGTATGTCTCTAAGTTTTATTTAAAATGTTTTCTCTTAAATAGCAAACTGATAATGTTAAATTTAAAAATATTATGAACTAAACCTAATATGTTTGAAATTGCTATTGTCTAGCTTTTTGAAAAATAAAAATTCTACATAGCTATTGATCATTACTTTACATAAATTTTAGCATTAGTATAATCTATTTTTCATACGAAAAGAATTTCTATTTGTTTACAGATGTTTAATTATCTGCTAACTATTTTTTAAACTAATTAAATATTTTGTTTGTTCGATTCTTAAGACTTGTTTGTAAAATTTATGAAATTATTAAAACTAATCAAATTAATTATTAATTTGATTCATATAATTGATGTTTGAAAAAAACTAAGACTTATGAATGGACCCCTATCCTTTTATATTCTTTTCACCCATCACTATTTTATTAGTTAAACTTTAAAATGTTCGAATATTTTGTTACATTCGAGGAGGAAATTTACTATTAGAACACCTAAAAATAGTGCATAAAACATGCAAGATATTTATGTGTTCATTTAAATCAACTTGGTGTAGTGAATATTTCCTCTAAAATATGCTTAAGAAACTTACGTTATTTTCTTTTCATATAAAAATTATCCAGCAGGGTATAAAATTCCTACATTTCATGGAATTGAGAAAAATACCACAGTATATCGCTGAAATTCCATTAAGCTGTTTTCTGTCAATCGTGTAACTTTAAAATACAGTAAACTCTCTTTAAGACGGAATCAATGAGTACAAAAAAAAAAAAAAATTCTATTTTAGACAGTTATCTGTTTTAAGCAAATACATTTTTACGAAATATAAAGATTAGGATGCTTATCACTCTAAAATAATAACTATTTATAAAACTTGAAAATAAACTGTAAAATAGAAACTATAAAAAAGAATAATTTTAATCTTTCTTATTATTAAATTAAACAATTTAATTCCAATTTATATAAGGTATAAGTAATGTTTCCATTTCGGAGAATAAGCTCATAATCAATGTGTTTTCAACACATCTTATTGTTGCACTGAGTTTAACAGTTAGACATTGTAATATGTATATTATGAACAATTTTTTGTCATTTCAAGCCACTTAACATCTTTTTAAGTGTATAGTTAACTTTTTTTGTTCCCATCAACTAAGTGTAGAATATCATTGGATTTCTGTTTTACTTGTCTTCCTATTCATTACAATTGTATTGTTGAATAAATGCACTTACCCAAATATTCGATTGATCAGCACAGTTTGCATCATCAGTGTTTTAAATAAATAAACATTCATGTAAAATAAAGATTATGGCACAAATCGGAGAAACGTTTCTGTCAGTGATTAAATTTCAAAACTTCTATATCAAATTTAGATTTCGCCCTTTGGGGATTAGTCAGGACCGTTTTTATTCCATTATTTTCCCGGATTAAGAATTTGTTTTGCACAGTGTCCGTCTTAGACAGAGTTTACTGTATAAGAGTTATTTAAACCAAGTTTAAGTTCAGTCATTTTATTTGCTAAGTGTACATCAACTGCAATTTCGCTTTATAAATTTATTTAGTTAAAAAATGGACTATAATGGTTGGTTATTGAAAAAGTATTTAAAAAAGGCAGGAGAAGTTTGTTGGCAGAATTAGCATAAATTCTTTTTTATTTTCTCATTATTGTTTTGCTTTAAGGAAATTTATAATTTTTTAATGTAATTTTTTCAGTGTAAAGTGATGTAAATATGAAATATAAAACAGGATTTTACAATAAAAACTTAGTTTGAAATTAGTAATTAAAATTATTTAAAATTTTCCTCTTGTATAGGGAAAGTCAAATTATAAAACAATTGTGAAAAATGATACTAGATTACTCTTATTGCTGCATACCAATTTAATATTCTGGAATATACAGCCATAGGTTCAAACCTTCTGCAATTACAAACAAACTTTACTTACAAACTTTGGTTGAGAACTGATAAATTAAGTTGAAATTCGAGAATGATTTTTACATTAGGAATCTAATACTGATAGTTTTCATTGTAAAAAATACTATATTTTTCGTTACAAAAGTAATCATATTTAATAAAACAAGAAAATTCAAATTTAGTATCTTGTCCCAAATTGTAAGCAATCATAGTTAGATGCAAAGATTGTGTAAAATCCTAAATTTTGTTTTAGAGTTTTTTATCAATACTTTTAGATTAATATTTGAAATAGAAAACTTATTTTCATGCTTTAATAATCTGCTCTAAATGACACTATGGCAATAAGTTCAAATTTCAATGAATATTGGCTTAATTTTTGTTCTTGGAGTTTTAATGGTCCCCTCTACTATTTTCCTTAAATGCATGCCAATATTCATATCATTTGTTCTACATGCACTTACGCATTTCATTTTCTACAGGCCTAAGTAAAAATAAATAAATAAAATAAAAAATAGCATTATGCTATTAACTGTTTTAGAAAATGATTTAATGCTCAGAATTTTTTTTCTTTTCTTGAGAGTAAGAATAACCTTAAAGAGTAAGAATAATTGTTTATTCTCTTTTGAAGGAATAGAAATTTGGCTTTTATTTTTATACAAACATAAAGGAGTCAAAACTAGCTCAATATTATTTTTTTCCGTTTAAATTGGTGTCCAACAGTTTTAATTAAATAACTCTTTGAATTTTTGCTTGACTTGTTTCATTGTTTACCTTTAATCTAACTGCTAACTAATGCAAAATATAATAATGTCCTCCTGTATACTCTATGCTCCATAATTTTTTTCCTATAAAACATCTAAAAATCGATTGAGCAATTTTTAAAATCAAATGCCTCAAACTGAAAATTCTTTTGGTGACTCTTTTCTATTCTATTGAATAGAAATAGAAAGTTGGCTTTTTTTTTATACAAACATAAAGGAGTCAAAACTAGCTCAATATTATTATTTTTTTCCGTTTAAATTGGTGTCCAACAGTTTTAATTAAATAACTCTTTGAATTTTTGCTTGACTTGTTTCATTGTTTACTTTTAATCTAACTGCTAAGTAATGTACAATATAATAAAGTCCTCCTGTATACTGTATGCTCCATAATTTTTTTCCTATAAAACATCTAAAAATCGATTGAGCAATTTTTAAAATCAAATGCCTCAAACTGAAAATTCTTTTGGTGACTCTTTTCTATTCTATTTTTATTTAAATTTATGGATGTTTTTTTTTCCGTAATTACTATCCCAAATTTATATTCACAATAAATAAAAATTACATCTTAAGTGATGTATAATGATACTATTGCAATATCCACCTAGGATGCCAACTACTATAGAATTTTAATTTCTATCAGGAAAAGATAAGTTTAATTTATTTTTTCTATTGTTGAAAGGAACTTTTTTTGTTTGATGATAAATCTCAAAGCAACCTCTCCAACACCCTGTTTATCTATATTATTTATATTTAATTTATTATTTGTATTATGTAACTTATGAAACATCATTTAAATAGATTTTAAATTTCAATATCATTATTTAAGTACTATTCTGTTTGCTTCTTAATATCAAAGCAACCTTTGAGATGCCATGTTTATCTCGATAAACTTAATGCTTATTTTAAAAAAATTAACTTTATGCCGAATCATTTATGTTATTTATTTTGCATTTAAATATCTTCCATGTCGTGAAATATTATTCTGTTCAGTAATTAATTTCCAAGCAACCTTTTTGATACTTAGTTTCTCTTAACTGAAGCTTATTTTATCAATTTGTAATGAAATATTTCACTTATAATGTTATCATTTAAATGATTACTTGTGCATTTCAATTGCACATTGAAAAAGTATTATTCTATTTGGATATTATTTTAAAACAACTTTCACAATAATCTGTTTATCTCAAATAGTTAAAGCTTATTTTATCAGTTGGAAAAATATATCTTGTGAAATTTCATTTAAATGTTAAAATTTGCATTTCTGTATTTGCAATGAAAAAGTAATAACTCCATTTAGTTATTAATTTCAAAACAACTTTTTAGAAAATCTGTCAATGTCATTAAAATTGGAACTTATTACAATTTGGAAGAAATGTAAATTCACAAGGCTCCCACGGGTCGGAGAAAACCTGGAATTGTCAGGGAATTTTATTTTGACTCTTAAAAGCATGGAGTAGTGAGGGAAAATTGAATTTTTTTACAGAAACCTGGAAAATTCCTACGTCATACTTGGAAAATAACCCGTCTTAGAATTGTCAGTAGCCGTAATCAGTTATTGAGATTAGATTTAAATTATTTATAATTTACAACAAATAATTTTACAATTATTTGTTATAAAACTTCCACATTTTAATGAATGTTTCCATCCTCATTCAACGATATTTTCTTTGCTCACATAATATAATATTTGATATTATTAATAAAAAATTACATGGTATGAGTAAGATATGATCTGGATTTACATTGTAGTTTCCTACAATACCTTCTTGAAAAGTCGGAGACTTTTTTTTTATTCTGAAATTAACTGGGAACTATTATTCATAGAAAATTATATTTAGAATTATTTATTTTGCATTTCAATGTAACTGCAAAAAATTATCTTGGCTATTACAGAAAAATATTTCCGTGAGTGTTGAAAAACGTCATTAGAAGTTGACATCCCTGTATCCATAATTAATAAAAAAGAAGAAAAAAAATCATTAATACCATGATTGATTTTGTTTCTTGTCAAAAAATATTACTATAAATGTTTCTGTCATTTAAATGTTATAGCTGTTAACAATATCATATAAAAAAGCAATCTTTCTATGTTTCTAAAAGCACATTAAATTACCTCTTCCCATCTCACCGTTTGCAAAATACTGGGAATAAAGAGTTGTATATCTAAACCTTTTTTTCTTGTGGCAGTGCTAACTACTGGAAGGTTTCTTTATTTTTGAGTTTTTCAACATTGAAGAGTAACATGTATAGTAGATATAATACACTTCATGCAAATGGATTTATGAGTGAATTAATTAAAAAATATATTGACACGTGTACCCTTCTGTTGCTGAAATTGGATGCCATAGCAATTATCAAGCACTCTATTAACTTTCGATTTAAAAAATACTGCGTACTCTCTTTACCAGAAAAATTACATCTCTACAAAAATGGATAGATATATATTTATTGTGATTGGTTTCCTTTTTATTAAAAAAAAATCCTCTTGGTATTTTAAAATATGTTACACTGGTTGGTAAAGTTAAAGAGCAATGTTTAGCAAGAACTGATAGCTTGGGCAAACTGAAATTTTTATTATTTTGCATGACTAACACCATCTTTTTCTACATTGTTCAATCAATGGAATTATATTTTTTTATAATTAAAATATAATATTTCAATTTTAACTCAGATTGAATCAATCTTATTTGGTTTGGTCTTATAGTTGTATTTCTTCTAACCTGAATGAGATGTTTTATACATTGTCTAAAGATTACTTCATTAATTAATTGAAGATCTTTATGCAATATAATGATAAGCCATATTTTCAAATTGTTCAGAAATAGGGTATTTTTTTGAAAAATATTACAACTTCTATGTAGTCCACAGGTCCCTAGACATCATATTCTTTGAAAGTATTTTTATTCCTGTTTTCAAATGTCTCCTTTTGAATATTTGCAACCAATTTTTCTTCTTACTGTCAAGAATTTAATTTTTTTCTTCTTATATCTTATCTAAAATATCAAAACTTTTCTGTCATATGTGTAGATTTTAAACATATTTTTAAAAAAAATAAGGTTTGAATAAAAATTTCACAGATCTATTGCTTCTTGGGAGATTCTTATTTTCAAATTTTCCAAAAGAAAAAAGAAAGAACTTATTTTAAAATGCAAAGAATGTTTTTTTCCCCTTAATAACTACAGGGAAATATTCTGATCAAAGATAATTGATAAAATATTAAGGACTCAATTTAGAAGATAAATGGTAAAATTTCAATTTAAAAGGAGTGTTCTCCTGAAATATTAACTTTACAAAACTATTTTTAACCATGTGTAATTTTATTTATTCCTACTTGGATTGTATGAGGCATCATTTCTGCTAAAACATTTGTCTATTTTTACCAACCTGTGTAATATTCATATTTTTTTTTTTTTATCAAATAATGGTGTGTTAAAATAATATATGTCAAATTTTTAAGCTCAAACTAACCATAAATTAAAACACCTGTTAAGCACGTTTCCAGATTATCGTCAATAGTCCTCACTCTCCCAATCTCTCGTGTATGTGGGGGTGGGTCTTTCATGTGTTGGAATGTTTGAAGTGTTACTGTCCTCCCATACATCACCATTGTGATAATTATATGGAACAGGATATAAAGTTTTCTCTGCATTCTTCTGAATGAGTTGCTGATCATTCAAGCACCTGAATCTCTCCTCCAAGTCGGCTAACCTCTGCATTGTCATTTGCAATTCTCTGAGCATTTGATTCGAGGAGTCCTCCATCTCTAATTGCTTGTTCTCACTTAATTCCAAACACTCCTTTAGTTCCAGATTTTCCATCTGAATCTCGTACAATGATTGTTTAATACCACTAAGCTGTTCCTCTAACTGCAAAGCATTTTCAGCCGACAGTTTGAGCTGTTGTTCCTTGTCATTCAATAGCACCTCGAACCTGAGCAGTCTGTCTTCATTTTCTTTTAGCTTGTCCATCAGAGGGTTTGCATACACTTCTTGATTCTCATAAACGTGGTCTTCCGGTGTTTCGTTACCAGCTACATTATTACTAAACGTTGATTTGAAACTGTAACTTTGACTGGGACTTTCCCCAGTGCTTGTTTCCATCTTTTTACACAAGTCGTCAATGCAGTGGTCAATGTCTTCCAAATAGCCGTACACTGTTCTGTTCAATTCGTGCTTGTTCATGATCTCGCTGCAGTGTCTGTCTTTCAACTGTGCATGAAGATCTTTGATCATGTCCTGACAAGACATAAGGGTAGCGTGGTAACCAACTAACTGGGAATGAATGTCTGGATCTTCGTAAGTTTTACGCAGAGCCACAGCATCTATGTCTTCTGTATATGGAGGGGATGGATTTCTTTTGTTTGAATGTCGCCTTGAATGTCTCACTGGATGTTTTGTTGGTGTTTGTTTAACAACTAGCCCATTTTCTAGAATTGGCTTCTTTTGACCTATAAATAAAAGTAATATAATTAGCTAGTACTGATAGTTAAGTTTAGATACTTTTAACTGTTTACCTGGGAATTTTCCAATTGCAATAATTACAAACTTTTAAGGGGATAAGGCATCAAATTCAAAATTTTTTTTTAAATTTTAAAGGCAAATTTTTTAAAAATGTTAATGTCTTTTATTTCCATAATAAATTTATTGTTACAGAATGACTTAAAGAAAATTTGTTTATGCTTGTGGTTCTTGTGATTAATACTATTGTTTCCATGATAAATTTGTTGTTATTGAATGACTTGAAGAAAGTTCGTTTATGCTTTTTTAAGCACCATGCCTAAGAAATGATAACAACAAACAATACCCCTGTTAGAAACATTTTCTGATTCAGATTTGGAGAAAGTAGATTTTTGATGCAGAGAGCATGTTTGTAGAATATTGTTACTCTTGGTAATATTAGAGCAGATGAAGTGAAAAACTAAATTCCAGAGCCAAGTTCGTGTAAAAAAACTAATAAGCGCAATAATTAAGTCGAATACAAAGGGAAAATTTAATGAGCCAATAGAATTGGACAAAGCTGGAAACAATTTTGCAAAAAATGTCTTGATTGAGTGAATTGAGCTATTCGTGACACATTTCATAAACTATTCCAGGGGAATACGTAGAATATCTCGTCATAGTATGCTTTATTAAAGTTAAAACCTCTAAATCGTATTTTGTTCTGAACAAAGATGTAGTGATAGTGAGTACCATCAGTAAAAAAACTCTCCAAAAAAAGGAACATTGTTAAAAACATGCTTAAAGCATTTTTTCTCTCTATTTTTTTTGCTTTTAAATACTTTTTAGAAGTTAATTGAGTAAATTTGATGTTATTTTGTTTATTTAGTTATCAAATGGTTAATTTTATCAGAGATTCTTTTTGTTATAAACCGTCACAAACTTACATAATATTTAGAGGTCTATCAGACTATCTGTTTAAAAGTTATGCTATGTATATAATTCATTTCTCTGCTTCTTGTTCTTAACTTTTAATAAGGTAACTGAAGGTAATTTAAAATAGTATAAATTACATAGTAGTATTATATATTAAAATAGTTCTTATGAATTCATTTTCTGTCTACAATTTTTTCTCAAGCTATTAAACTGATCAGCGCTGCGAATAGTTTATTTGGCGAAAGTTAATTATTTCATTTCTGGTTTTAATTCATGTATCTTCATGCAGTATTAACATAAATGTCACTTGATTACGTTTTAAAGCATTAAAAAAAAAATCTTAGAAGCATTTTCATATCAAACTTGTTTGCTTTTCTACAAAACGTATCAAAAATTTCATTTAAATATTTGAAACTATCAAACAAACGTTTCCTTCCAAGATTACATCTCAGAAATATTTGATACCATGCGCAAGTTGTATTTTTTGTTTTTAGAATGTCAAAAGTATAAATGGAATGTTTTTGTGTTGCATGGAACGAGATATTCATCTTTCACTTGATTTTAATGAAATCCCTTATAAGTTAATTTATTAGAGTATTTAAAATAAAGTTCTACTCACAAGAAATATTCCTTTGGAAGACATCAATGAGCTGACGATTAAAATGAATGGATTTCTCTAATTTTTTCTGCATTAGGAAATTCAATCGAATATACTCAGAGAGATCGTAAAGAATTGATTCTGAGTTTTCAACCTAAGGAAAACAAAATAATAGAATTATTTTCTATCTTCTATATCATAAGTCATAGCTTTTGTCATTGTGAAAAAATATATATTTATAAGAAGTAAAACTAGTGTTTCTAATATCTACTAATAATATCTATATGTTCTAATAATATCCATTCTATACCTAAATACAATTGAGTTTTCTTACTAAAGGTGTTGTTTGATACTATATGCTTTGTAAAAGTGTATTCATTAAAAATTACACTCCTTTTTGAACTATGCTAATATCATTAAGTTATACTAGTTATATATTATAATATTATTACCGTCGTTGAACAGCCGACCCAATTTTTGAGTTTACGACTTCTAAAGTTCAACTCCGTAACTTTATAATTTTAAACCCAATCCAGAAGACAAGGGAACTTCTGGATCAAGTATTAGGAGATATTTGCTTTCGTGGAGGACTTTTTGATGGAACTGACCCGCATTTACGTTGCATGGAGAGGAAGACCATGAGAACCTCCCACGGTTAGCCTAACGGCAAGGGGACTCGAACCCATGATCTGTCTACCACTCAGGATATTTTGCTTCAGTACTGTGGTCGGTGCGGAATTCAATGCGAATTCGGAATTCGTATTGCCAAGCCATCTCTGGGATTCGAACCCAGTTCACCTCATTGGAAAGCGAACACTCTATTCCCTGAGCCATCGCGACTCATGCTAGTTATATAGATCAAACAGATGGATTTATTATTAAAAAAATATTTTTAAAAAAATTATGAATACATTTGTTCTAATTTACCGATTTTCACATACTAAATGCCAATCTTAATAATTGAAGGGTTGACTTCAAATATTAAAATGTAAACTTTATGAATAAACATGCCTTTCTTGGATTCTTTCGAAAAAGTTTAGTCTGCAGAGCAGTTGAAGTTTGGACCCCTTAGTGTTAAGTTCACTTTTTTACCAAAGAGAATTAAAGATTTTTTGCACACTGTTATAAAACTACTTCATCTAAAGGTTGCGAAAAATAAAAAACGGTTGAAAAAATTTAATTTTGAAATATACAAATTTTTATATCATTTTAAATTGTGTAATTTTGAATGGCAAAATTTGACGAAATTGATATGAATTATTATTTTTTAATAAAACCAATTTTTGTTCAAATTTCATATTTTGTCATTTAAAATTACTTAGATAAAAATTTGTTATGATGTAATATCCAAATGATGTAAAAATTGAGGTTACAAAATTTAAAGGTTAAATATATGTGTATTTTTGACGTAAAACTAATGCTGGATGAGCATGATGTGTATACAAAATATTGGCTTTTCAAGTGTTCATTTCCGTTGCAAATCTAAACTTTAGATTTGATTTTACGACTGCGAAATAAATAATTTTTACCTTTTCTTCAGATGAAAGAATAACATTCATTTGGTTCCTTACATCGCAGAGATTATTTATTTCGTCTGTTAACTGAAAATTAGCCTCTTCAAACATTCGCAGATAATTTTTCAACTTCTCCAGCCAACGTTTCACCTTGTTCGCTGAAAGAAAAAACAGAAAATGAGTACTAAACACATGGTGTTCAGTTTGTGGGATCAACTCCCTTGAACTTATAATAAATCGAAAAATAAAATACCGATGTACAGTGCGCAAAACAAAAAACGGATCACCCTGAATATCTTTTGATCTACTGATCGGATTTTCTCGTTCTAGGACTCAATCTAAATGGTCTGACGGGGTGGTAGGGCGTTTAGCCCATGTCTAAGAGGTTGTGAGTTCTATCCCCACCGGACGAAGACTTTCCGTGTTGTAAATGGTTACTGGTGCACGTTAAATCAGTCGGCTAGAGCCGTGGGGTTAGAGAGTTTGCCTTTCAAAGAGGTGAACCTGGTTCAAATCCCAGCGATATCTGGCCGTTACGAATTCCGCACTGATAATGGGTTAGAGTCCCTTAGCCGTCAGTTTTCCTATCCATGTAACGCAAATACAGGTTAGGTTAGTTCCATCAAAAAGTCCTCCGCGAAGGCAACTTTCTCCCAATACCTGGAGTTTCCTTGTCTTCTTGATTGGGTTCAAAATTACAAGGCTACGGAGTTGAAAATTGGTGGTCATAAACCCAAAACTTTTGTAGGCTGTTCAAAGATTGTTACACCAACTGATTTTTTTTTTTATATATAACTAAGTCCTCCATGTTCCATAAAAATACTTCTGGGGGTACTGAATTAGAGATTTATCCTTCTCTGATTCCGCTCAAAATTGCGATCTGTGGATGCATGAATAGGTCCGCCCTATAAACGGGCTATGACGTGTGTGTGGCTAACGTCGTATTCTTGGCCATGGATGGCCCCACTGAAAAACAAGAAACGTACCCTCTGCCTTAAATTCGCTTGGTTTCACTGATCAGGATTGCTGGTAATGGCAAGTGACATTCGAAGCAACAGCAACTTCCATATGCTAACTTAAAATATCGTTCCTAACTTAAAATATCGTCAGTGCAGACGATATTTGAAGTTAGGAAATCAGGCACAAAAACGTACTTTCTATGAATAAACATATCTTTTTTTTCCAACGGATTCAGATTTTTGTTTGAGCTCCTTAATGCTAATTTTATATTTTGCATATTTCCCCGTATCTCGAGAACTTTTTAAGTGAATTATAAAATTTTTGCACACATTTCTAAAATTCGTTTATCCAAATATAAATCCATGCAAAAATAGCTTTTAATAAATATTTATTTCTTTATTAAAAAATAATTAAAAAATTTTTGAATTGTAAAGTTTACAATTTTTACATCATTTTAAAAAAATGTAATTCTTTTTGGCAAAATACAAAATTTCGGCGAAATCGGCAAATTCTGTATTTTTCCAAATGAAATTACATCTTTTAAAATGATGTAAAAAAATTTATACTTTACACTTCAAAATATTTTCGACAATTATTAAATAAAAAAATAATAAATATTTGCATGCATAGAATTATATTGGATAAACGAATTTTATAATTGTGTGCAAAAATTTTTCAATTCGTTTAAAAAGTTTCCGAGATATGGCGAAGTAAGCAAAAAATAAAACTAACAGTAAGGTGTCCAAACTTTTGACCTTTCTCCTGATTAACTATGGGGACCATACTTACCAATTTGCGGCTACCAACTATATTTTGGAGATTAGAAATCCGAATTCGTCGAAAAAAGTATGTTTATTCAGAAAAAAAGTACTTTTTTGTATCTGATTTCGTAACTTACCCGTAGCAATAAGTCCTAGAACGTGAAGATTCGATCATTAGATCAAAAGTTTTTCAGGATGGTCCGTTTATGTTTTGAAGCGCTGTACATTACTTTCATTTATAATCTAAATAAACTTTGAATTTTTTCGATCAAAGGTATACGCAACTTATGTAAAAATACAGTTATTAAATTACAGTTACACCTTCATTTTTATGAATAACTGAACTTTTAAGATTTTTACTAGCATTAATTTTTAATAAATATATTTTTATGTAAATAAATTCATATTTAAAATTGTATTGATTATTTTAGTTTTATAGAATTTTGAGCCTGTGCTCTTGTGGGTTAAAAATTAATTAATCGTGATAATATTGTTCGTTTAAATATATTTACCAGTCTTTTTTGTTGCTACATGTATTACACGATGCCTACTTCTCCTAGAATCACATCTGCTTTGAGGACAAACAACCTTTCGCTTGTGTTGTTCATCAGAAACGTAAGTTGTCGAATAATCTGAAGACAAACTTGTCTCTTCAATACCAAAACCCATTCTTTGTCTGGACAATGTTGTATCTGGCTCTGACCAAATGTCCGAATCAGATGAAAGAAAAATTCCTCCTTTCATTTCGATATTTCCAACAGGTATAAGGTCCATCATATCGATGGAACGGACACATCGGTTGTTGACCATCCCACTACTTTCGTCTGATGCACCCCTCTCAGATTGCTCATAAGACATGAGGACAGAGTCGCTGAAGCTTCCAAAACTGACTGACCGTTCTATGACGTTGCTGGAGTTCTCTCTGGTGTTGATGCTGCCATCAGAACCGTAGTTTTCAGTGATCTTCAGTCCTCTGGGAAAAGGCGGAGACACTACGGATGGTCTTGATCTTTTTTTCAGTTTTGTGGCTTCGCTGGACGTGTTGTTGCCTTGGGTCACTTCGCGGTCGTTCAACAGTAAGATTATTTCATCGCTGTCAGAACTGGCTCCTTGGATCGATACCTAAAAGTGAGATGAGAATTAATTTTATAAAAGAAACTAAGATCGTTACCGAAAAGTTATAAAAATGTTTTTAAGATAACGAGGAATATGTCATTTAATTTTATGTTTTAACTTTATAAAGAAAAATGATTTTAATAATTTAAAAATTCTGCGAGGAATATAGAGCTACTTAAAAAAGTATCTGATAATTGCATAGTAGGTAAAAAGAACAAGTAAACATGTTCAAACTAAGAACTGTTTAGGTTAGTAAACAAGTACATAATAAACTGAATCACAAGAAATAAATGCAGGAAAATTCAATGAGAATGCAAGCGTGGTGGAACTTTCGATTAAAAAAAAAATGGTGAAGAAGTAGAGTAAGAAATGAAAATACAACAACAAAAAGATTGAAACACATCAACAGACGCGGAGAAGTATTAAATGATTATAACGGAAGAAAATTCAATGCTTAGAGCTCCGAGAATGTTTTGAATCAGGATTTTGTTCATATCTTGCATGTTTTTAAATTTAAGAGTACATTTAGTTTGACTGCATGCCCTAGGATGCCTAAAAAGAGAACTCTCTTTTAGATAAGAAGGTGGCCCAGGTTTGAAACTCGATGGTACTGCTCTTAGCTTGCATCGACTATAGTGTTGGCGTAAAATGTGTTAAAATACTTTTCCCTGACTAACATTGGAAGTTTTGTGGTTTTCTTCTCCGTTTACTGCAAATGTGGGTTACTTTTACTCAACAATCTTTGAACAAGGAATACACAATCCAATGCTTGATTAACCCCTTAACGATCGGTTGATTTTCAAGAAAACGGTTATAAAAGTGCCTATTTTTTAACCCTGAAAATTATACACGTATTTGATTAGCGCTGACATCTAGTTTAAAATAAACTAACTATCTACGATTACCTTAAAAATATCCTGGTACTGCCATCTGTTGTGTAAGATGAGAAATAAAATGTTTTCTGGGCAAAAGAAATGAATTAGATTTATTCTTATTGGCGGATTACTACTGAACACTCCAGCCCGGGAATATCACGGGAGCAAGAAATAGGCAGCGAAACCTCACCCCGTCATTTTCACGGGAGCAAGAAGGAAGGGGTTAAAGAGGTCCCTTGTTTTCTGGGTTGTGTCATAAGACTACGGATTTGAACATTCATAGCTGCAAAACCTATAAGAATCGCTTATTTAAAGCTGAGCTTGAAATGCTCAAGAAATTTGATAAATATCCTATTTATTTTTGTTGTATGTCCTTCAAACTGTTATGTTTCTACGATTTTTAATCAACAGCTTGAAGAGAACACTAGTTTTTTTTAATTTAGTGAAAACTTTTTACGCGATTTTCTAAATGTGGGTTTGGCTGATGGGGCATGGACAAAAATCTTACACCATATCTTCTCTTACAAATTACACACCAAAAGTTGCAAGTTTAGTTTACTATTTTTCCTTATTATTCCATAAGTGAATTCTTAAAGTTTAAGCACATTCATTCTTTTCATTAATTTTATTGTTTGATTGAAAAAACTTGTGCCTGATATGAATATCCACCAATGAAAATTACGTGAAAGGGGAGGGATTAAAGAGAAGTAAATTTGCACAAACTTTTTCCACATGAGCAAACAATTACCATGAAGAAGTAACAGACACTGCAAGAGCTAAAGGAAAGTTTTCCCTAATATTCGCTCCTGATTGTTATCTATTCTCTTTGCAAAAATAAATAAAAAATAATACAGGAGAAGTCAACAACTTCCTTGAAACGTTCCATTTAAATTCAATTATTAAAAAAAGATATTTAAAAACTTATGAAGACACCGTTTTTGAAGTTTATAAAAATTATTATTTTAAAAACTGTCTTTGATTTCGTTTAAAATTAAGCATGATTCATAACTCAAATTGTCTTAAAGAGAGAGGGAAAAAAACAAGCAATAAAATGCAGACTTACGGAGATTGGAACCATATCCGATGTTTCTCTAATTTGTCCACCGATATTTGTTGTTGAAAGAGAGAAATGATTGCTTTCCTTCAAGTTTTCGGCTGACAAAGATTTATTATTCACGTAATACTCTCTGCATTCGGAATCATAGTAGTTCATATTTTCGTAACTACCAGGACGATCGGACATTTTATAATTATGTGAAGAATTGATATTGGAGTTGTCTTGACACCTGAAATACAATTTGAATTTGCGATTAAAACATGTTCTAGTGCTTCATTGATTGATAAAATACATCGTTTTTCAAATGCTTTCTCTAATTTATAACGAATGTACCAAAAATCATGCTACAAACTTTTAAATAAAAGCACTTCATAAAGGATTGAGAATTGCAAAGCAACTGAAGACCAAAAATATCATTGATTGACTCTTGAAACTGCTCTATATCCCATCACTGTTATGCCATTGTTCACCGACCAGAACTGCGCGGGTTCTACGTGGATGGAAAAAATTCTCAAAACGATCGTGAATCACATGCCTGAAAAATTTACTATGGACCTCGTGGCGACATTCGCCTGCAATACTGCTATAGTAAAATAATTAATGACCAAAATCATAGCATCACGTGGTTCAAAATTCGAGTATCTGTTTAAAGATCTACATATCTAGTACATTACATATCTAGTACACTATTTTCTTGTGACTTATCAGACCTTTTACCTCTTCAACCACTTATCGTTACCTTTCTGGTCATGAATTGCTATGCAATTCACTGTGTCACGGCTATTATTTTTGTGACACCCTATAAATGATATTTTAGATAGTTCTATTGATTTATTTGAAAATCTATTACAAATACAAAAAGCTTTGCGAAGATATTTTTGTTTACAAATTAAGAACTTTTTTTTCTTTTCAAAAATCATCTTTTTTTTGTTGTAATTTCTGGAAGCTATACAGTGTTTAAAATAATGTTTTAAATTGAAATTTGAAGTTTTTGCAGCTGCAACAAACAAAGCGCAGAGTTAATCAGTTATTTTTCTAATCGGCAATTTAAATACTTACTCCTCATCATCTTCAAGAGTAGTCTGTCTTGAGAATTCCATATCGAGTTGGCTATTAGATGATATTCCGTCTGGTGCTACTCGCTCTTTAGCTAAAATTATTAAATTTCACCTTTAATAAAATGTTAGTACACAAATAATTTTACTTGATTAAATGTAAAAGTTATATAGAGCTTCATCTCCAAGATTGTTTATTCAAAGATCGTAAACATTTATTATTCTAGGGACTACTGATTCGATTTGTATTCATTCCAACACACTCAAACGAAATAGAATTTGAATAACGTAAAGACATCATGAATAAAGCACAAATGTTGTGCCGCTGTCCTTTAATATTGTTGTTTTTGCTTTATTCATATGCAGCTCAAAGTACTACAACCTATCCTCATTTGTTAAATAGTATATTTGTTTTTAGAATGGAATTTCAATGAAGGGCGAACCACGTTTTACCACAGCTGAAAAGAAATATTCAATATAAAAAAAAATACTTGTTATATGAATTTTTTGAGCTTAATTACGTTCTTTGTAAATAATAGAAATTATTCTAGCTTAAATAAACTGTTTAATTTTGTATTGTTTAACATCAGTTACTTAATAATTCTGCACCCATGACAAATAAATATTGCTGTTTGTTGCAAATGACTGTGGGGACTGAAAAAAACTACATCTTTCTTCCCAACTAATATTCTTATATAATGCATATCTTTTATCTACTTAAATAATTACATAGCTAAATGTTAAAGAATATTAAGGAAAATAAAAAGTAAAATTATTCTTGCTTAAATAAACTTTTAATTTTGTATTGTTTAATATCAGTTACTTTATAATTCTGCACCGATGACAAATAAATATTGCTGTCTGTTGCTAATGACTGTGGGGAATAAGAAAAGACTACATCTTTCTTCCCAACTAATATTCTTATATAATTCTTATCTTTTATCTACTTAAATAATTACATAGCTAAATGTTAAAGAGTATAAAATAAAATAAAAAGCAAAATTATTCTTGCTTAAATAAACTGTTTAATTTTGTATTGTTTAATATCAGTTACTTAATAATTCTGCAGCGATGACAAATAAATATTGCTGTTTGTTGCAAATGACTGTAGGGAATAAGAAAAGACTACATCTTTCTTCCCAACTAATATTCTTATATAATTCTTATCTTTCATCTACTTAAATAATTACGTAGCTAAATGTTAAAGAGTATAAAATAAAATAAAAAGCAAAATTATTCTTGCTTAAATAAACTGTTTAATTTTGTATTGTTTAATATCAGTTACTTTATAATTCTGCACCGATGACAAATAAATATTGCTGTTTGTTGCAAATGACTGTAGGGAATAAGAAAAGACTACATCTTTCTTCCCAACTAATATTCTTATATAATTCTTATCTTTCATCTACTGAAATAATTACGTAGCTAAATGTTAAAGAGTATAAAATAAAATAAAAAGCAAAATTATTCTTGCTTAAATAAACTGTTTAATTTTGTATTGTTTAATATCAGTTACTTTATAATTCTGCACCGATGACAAATAAATATTGCTGTTTGTTGCAAATGACTGTAGGGAATAAGAAAAGACTACATCTTTCTTCCCAACTAATATTCTTATATAATTCTTATCTTTCATCTACTTAAATAATTACGTAGCTAAATGTTAAAGAGTATAAAATAAAATAAAAAGCAAAATTATTCTTGCTTAAATAAACTGTTTAATTTTGTATTGTTTAATATGAGTTACTTAATAATTCTGCAGCGATGACAAATAAATATTGCTGTTTGTTGCAAATGACTGAAGGGAATAAGAAAAGACTACATCTTTCTTCCCAACTAATATTCTTATATAATTCTTATCTTTCATCTACTTAAATAATTACGTAGCTAAATGTTAAAGAGTATAAAATAAAATAAAAAGCAAAATTATTCTTGCTTAAATAAACTGTTTAATTTTGTATTGTTTAATATCAGTTACTTTATAATTCTGCACCGATGACAAATAAATATTGCTGTTTGTTGCTAATGACTTTAGGGAATAAGAAAAGACTACATCTTTCTTCCCAACTAATATTCTTATATAATTCTCATCTTTTATCTACTGAAATAGGAATTACATAGCTAAATGTTAAAGAGTATAAAAGAAAATAAAAAGTAAAATTATTCTTGCTCAAATAAACTGTTTAATTTTGTATTGTTTAACATCAATTACTTAATAATTCTGCGCAGATGACAAATAAATATTGCTGTTTGTTGCAAATGACTGTCGGGAATAAGAAAAGACTACATATTTCTTCCCAATTAATATTCTTATTTAATGATTTTCTTTTATCGACTTAAATAATTACATAATAAATGTTAAAGAATATAAAGGAAGAGAAAAAGTAAAATTATAACTAATAATAATCCTTTCTTGTTTAATATGCGTTGATACTTTAATTCAATTTTATTTATGTGAGTTTTCAACTTTCGATGACAGCAACATAAATATTTAAATTTCTGTATTAAAACTATCTCAGACAATCAATCATAGTTCTGACATCTTTTGCCTATCAATTTTAAAATATTTTCTTGATATGTTTATTAATTATAGTACTGCCGGTGGACAAATCTAATCATAAATTCTATTTCAGATTTATACATTTTTAAGTGTTATCTTTAATATGCTGTACTTAATTCAATTAAAATTCACTTAATTCAACTATTTTCTTTTTAATTTAACGTTATTGCGTTAACGGAGAAAAATAAAATTGGAAAACAGAATACCTTAAACTTCCAATATCTTTGATCTGGAATCAATATTTTTTTTCAGTTAGTTCTTTTGTCTTTTCAATTCTGAAGAAGCACTGGAGAGAATCTTAATTTATTCATTTAAGGTTTTTTCTTCTTCCTAATATTAAGCACTATTGTCTCATCCTTTCTCATTTTCGAAAAATTGAATTGAATAGAGAAAAATAAAATGTGCCCAAATCAGATTAAAATACAAATCGCATGACTACTAAGAAAAAGAGAGAAAAAAATGACAAATATAATAGACATAGTATATTTTTTAAAAATGTATTATTTATTTATTTTTTGTTATTTTTATTTTATAATTAAATTCATACTGCTACAAATCTAGACCTCAGAAACTAATAAAAATTGTAATAGTTTTAAATACTTTAACGCTCTTTTGCAGTACACATTGCTAAATGATCTATTGAGTTTATAAACTTTGATTTTATTCGAAGCTTATTTATATAAAATTTATGAAATTTTGATCTATATCGTATCGTAATGCATATATAATAGTAACATAATAGATATCGTATATAAAATTAGTTTTAGGGTTTTCATGTATGCTCAAATCCACCCTCTTCACCCTTTACGTCCAAAAGATTTTCATTTGTTTATTTTTATAATAGTTTCTTGTTTTGTTCCTGTGTTTTTGCTTTTTAACATGTCAATTCACCTCTGCCATTTGAAATAAATAAATTTTTATAATCGAAGTTTTGTTCCAATGTTGCTGTAAGTTATGATAAAAATTTAGTGTTGGTATACTCGAATATGATTCCCTCTATTTCAAAAAAGCTTTTGCCAAAACCTTTACTAAATCGCTAATTCGTTTCTAAGATGTTTGAAATAGCAGCATGAGCATCTTGAAATGTATCATTGGATAAAATTTAGCCTCTCCATCTATCAAGACATTTGCATTGTTAAAATTGTGGCTGAACCCTTCCCTCTCTAACTTTGATGACTTTTAGTTCAAAACCATCAGGGTAAGAAAGACATGCTATTAATTTTGTATTAATTTAATGTGCCCTTCGTAACTGAACTAATAGTTCACTAATAAATTGATTTATATGTTGACCCATTAAACTACGAAGCTAATTAGATTATTTTTACGCCATTGTAATCGCAGACTTTTTTCTAATCCAACAAAGGATAGGGCACTCATCGTGCCATGTAGACTAAAGCAAAAAACAACGTGAATGAAAAATAAATGAAAATACGTAAATGGGCATACTAAAAAAGTAGGACCTATAGTAAATCCATTTATACGTTTCATTTGCACTTTATTCACGTTTTTTGCTTTAGATTTATTCTTAATTTAACAAAGGATAGGGAATTTATCGTGCTACGTAGACTAAAGCAAAAAACAACGCGAATTAAGCACAAATGAAAGTACATAAATGGACATACTAAAAACGTAGGATCTATGGTAAATCCATTTATGTACTTTCATTGGTGCTTTATTCATGTTTTTTTTTCTTTAGACTTTTCCATAATTCTTACTTTTGGATTAAGGTTGAAAAACCATCCCCTTATTCTGTGGAACCTAACTACTCAACCAACAATTATTTTGTGCGCGATGATCGTTTACTTCGAATAATTTTCAGATCCTATATAGATACCGTGTTTTTCTTGCGAAGAATCAGTTAATCGCATACGATGTGTGCTTGAATGATTCGTACAAATTGCTAGCATGCTTTGTTTTGTCTGAAGCTTTGTGTTGCTAGTTCATGAAAAAATATGTGAGTCTGTACTTACATAAAATGCTAGTGGGAGTTTTCAGGTGTTTTCCATAATGCTTGATAAGTGACAGAGCAGGAAGATTTTTGGGTGAGATATCTATGTGAAGAAGTTGGTCCAGAAAATCGGTCACTTCCTTCAGCTGTTCCTGTAAAATACTACACACTGCTTGCGAATCATTCACCTGCTGTTGAAGCTCTGCCAACTGTTGCTTATGAATCTGCAATTAAATTTTTATAAGTAAATTCTCATGCACAATAATATTGAACACACATTTTCTGCCATTAAATATTTTATAACCGTCGTTGAACAGCCGACCCAATTTTAAGTTTACGACTACCAGTTCATATTAAGTTGTTTTTGGATTTCTTTTCTCATGCTTTTGATTAATTAGTTTGTTTTAAACGTAGTACCTTTGGAGACTAAGCCATGATAACTCAGTGGTTAAAGGCATTGAACTGCTATTGTGTAAGACTGAGGTTCGATCCTCAGTGGCAGCCTGAAGCCCATTCCATCGATGGGCACCAGCTTGTCTGAGAAGAAAAGGCAGTTTATGCGCAATGCTGATCATATTCCTACACACACTGCTATGCTCACAAAATTTTGGAGCCCTTACCTTCATGGCCCTCTCCCTGTGGCCCACAAAGAACTGTGGCAGGAATGTTTTTACCTTCGGTACCTTGTGCTTAAGAGTCTACTTGCTTGGTACTCGTGTTGTCGTGACAACTAATTTTCTTGCTTTTTTCCGTATCGGCCTTCAGCCTGTGTCAAAGGTTAATTAATCCTTAAAATAGTTATTTGAAGAGCGTTATCTTTAATTTTAATAACAAACATTGTATTGAATGGTTATTGCTACAGCAAGCAAATAAAACCGAGAAAAACTCGAAAGTAGACCATTAAATGGGTATATTAGAGATTCAATGGCTGGATATATTGTTGCAAACGTAAAGAGCGACAGCTTCAGTGAGCTTTTTGCTACATTAAGTTTTAATAGCGTCTTGAATAGAGTGTAAATTTGCTGTAACCATTGTATGGTGACACGGTGATGTGTAAGTCAACCTATACATCACTGTATAAGTTGATACTCCTTACACTATATTATGTTTAAACTCGTCACATTTTTGTGTTTTAAAGCAGTTAAATGCTTTCAGCCATTCAATCTTATGCCGATTTTTTTAGAATTTAGTAAATTAAACAGGAACGGATGCCAGACACAGAGGCAGTTCTGGTTTATTATTTTAATCACAAGACTGTTCTTTGAACTCTCAATTCGGAATAATGTTTTTTAGATAATATTTTTATATCTGTAATGTGTTCCTATTAGTAATTCATTAATGAAGATTAAGAGGAAAAAAGGTCTGCATCCATAAAAGCTGGATCTGAGAAATACGAATTTCATGGTTTGGGAGTTTTTAGGAGGAAGCATTCGATTGAAATAGTAAAAATTAAAAAAATACACGAGTGTAGCAAGTATATATTTACATCCTAAAATTAAAAAAAAAAATTTACAATTGTTGATGGTGGAGAAAAAAAATTTGAAAACTGGGTTGGACAAGATCCGGTTTTTCATCAAAATTTACCCACCATCATTACTTCTTCACTATGCTTTTCTTTGTTCTTTTTTGTCTACGCGTGAACACAAACAGTTTTTCTCAGCACGGTTCATATTCTTTGTATAATAACTCTTGGAGTCACGCTATTGAGTTTTTAAAAATTTAGAAATCCTAAAAATGCAACAGATGGAGATGCAATCGTCATTTTTGTGAAAAATGGGCATAAACTGTTCTTCTATCTTGGTCAATTTTCATATCGGTGGAAACTCTTGTCAAATTGGTAATTTTTTAAAGTTATTATATAATTTAAAAATATTTTAAGCTGGTAATCCATTTTAAAGTCCAGGGAATTCTTTTCATTGTGGTTGTATATATAATTTTATAATTAAAGCTTTACTTACTTTAAGGCATTTACACTGTAGCTTTTTTATTTTTCCTCACAAAAATACTTTGATGAATAGCCTTAATTATTTTTTTTTTCTATGACCCAAAACTTAAATGAAATTGTTCGTTAAATAATGATAAAAAGAATCATGTAGCAGTTTAAAAAAATTGTAACAATGTGACATTTTATTTTTATAGCAATTATATTCTTTAAATTCTAATTTCGCGGATATAGGCCTGAAAGGTAGGTACTTTATTTACATTGCACTAGAGCTGCACAATTTTTGGAGATAGTCTGTGAAACGTAGCTGGGGATGATCCGAAGACATACCATTATAATTTTGATCCTCCGTAGAGGATCTCATTCGTGAGACTACTTCCTCAATTTAGACATAAATCTGAAGGGGAAGGAAATTTTCTCTTGATCCCTGTACCCATGGTTCTGCTCAGCAATCGACTACAGAACTTTTGATTCCACAGATTTTACAAGCACATACATCTACCTCATGTACTCGGTGAATCTTAGCGGAGACGAGGATCGAACCACGGCCCTTGCACTCCGAAGTTCGACTCTCTAACCACTGGGTTATCACGGCCCTATTGGTCTGGTAAATTTAAAATATTTACGATACCTGTTGATTTGCAACAGTTCCATGTTTTCCTTTATTTTCATGCCTCATGTTTGAAATGAGTATTTTTTCAAACACATCCTCTTCTGACAGAACTTTTCTTCCCGTATACTGTATAAAAAATAAAAATAAAAGATGCAGCAAAAAACACATTTTAGACCCCACTCTTACATAGTAAAAAAGTAAATAAACTTTCCGCTGAACACTGGCAATGTTGTATTAAATTTAGGTAAATGTTATGCAAAAGAGTTTATCCGGAGTTTTACCATTTGCATAATATTTAATGTATAGTAAGATCTTTGTTGCCGCAAGGTGAAGAAATAATTTTCTGGAAAAAATATGGTTACGAAACAGTAAGTAGCTTTTTAACTTTGGAATCATTTTTTATGTCATATTATCTACTTGAATAAGTATATTAAATTTTTTAGATGGGTTGAAAAAATATATATTTGCATTTTATTTGATGTTTGTGTCGTAAATAAATTGAATAATCCTGTTCTTTGCATATAGCCGGCTTCACCTTGCAATGCGCCATGTTAATCACAAATTCTTTATTTTCTAATCAGTTTTTTACTTTTTAGACTTATTACAGTGAGCCCACATATCTAGGCTAATTAGAAAATATATCATTCATTATCTTGATTTATTTCTGGCAATTTGCAATAAGCCCAAAGTAGTGAAGGCTTAAATATCTTTATTAAATATTCATAGCAGTGAGTCGAAGCAAATTTAGTCTGATTAAGTATTTTTTCACAAATTTTCAATTAGCCTGAAGAAACAGACTGAATGTAATAAATCCAAAAAATATCAAGCAAATTAGAAAACACTGGAAACTTTTTCAATAATCGTGACTCATTGCAAAGTGCCGGAGCCGAATTTTTCAGTTAGCTTCTGATGCATGCCTATGTGTGTAAAACCTGCATAGTGAACGTCTATTATTTAATACACAAAAGTACGGTAAGCGAATGCATTTACTTACAAAATAAAATTTCCACTTAGAGAAGATGAAGATCCTAAGTGACATTTTAGAGAATTTTCAGTTTAATAGCATTTAAGTTCATAAGATGACAACTGGGTACTTGTAACTCGAGAAAAAGAATACGTGATTAGGCTTAACTATGGGATTTAAATCACATTGTTGGGTCTAATCTTGTGGTTGTGCCTAGCGTGTTGAGGTTACAGTTTTAAGGCTTGGGTTCATTACCACGCTGAATCAATTTTCAGATCAGATTTAATTGGATACCTGTAAGTGACGACACGCGTGTGTGTCCAACCTGATTAGCTTTTTTTGCAGATTGGCTTTGATTGGCACGATTTACTCATGATGAAGTCGCATGCTGGTATCCTATTGGATATCAAGATTATAACTTGTATTTATTTCCTGGCCACTAGCTTTCTAAATATTGATGTTTGTAAATCCCTAATATTCATGTTTGCACTCTTGGTGTCTTGGCTAAAGATTACTCATCAAACATTTGTTGCTAAATGTACACGGAATCTTATTTCAACTCACTCAAAATAATTCCATCCCGTGAGATCTCTGAAATTCAATGATTTGACAAAATAAATCTGTGTTTTATAGTAAAATAGGACAAGAATTATGCCTTTCTCAGTTTTCTTTTTCAACTCTTAACATAATTACCACTTAACTTACGTAATAGTTATAGCATTTAAGCAAAATTAACTTTTTTTTTACCTCTCGTCTAGATCTATATAGATGTTTCAACTTCTCCGTCACATCTTGGTCACTTAAGAAAATCAAATACATTTCCTGAATCTTCTTCTGCGTGTTTTTTAACCTCTCGTCTTTTTTGTGATACTCTAATTTTGTGGCCTCCATTTCCTCCACTGCTTTGGTCAGTTTATCCACCAGTGAGTTAATCTCCTCCGACATCTTGTTTAGGCTGCATTTTTCCTGGTTTAGCTCGATTTTGAGGGATTCACTCTCCATTTGACTCCTGAAAAAGAACATTTCAATTACAGTTAAGTCTTTTATGAAATATCAGCTTCATTTTTAAAGCAATATAATAAATTACTGTATAGCTTATAAAAGTTTTTTTTAAATGTACAATGCGCCCACCCCCCTAAAAAAATGGACCACCCTGAATAACTTTTGATCAATGTTCGGATTTTTATTTTCTGGGACTCAATGTTAATGGCTCGAGAGGATGACTTCAAATATGCTAATTAATAAGTTAATTTTAAGTTATAAAACCAGACACAAAAATGTATTTTCTCTGAATAAACGTATCTTTTCTTCGACAGATTCGGATTTTTAACCCCAAAATATATAACTAATTCCGTGGGGTCCACTGTTGTTGCATTTAATAGGTAAAATTTTTAACTTTAGTTACTAAGTACATAGTTCGGATTACAAAAATCTATGAATTGAAAAAGCTTTTTTTATTTTTTTTAAAATATTAATTAGTTTTTATCTTTTCAACAATATTTTCCTTCGCAAAATTGAACTGAAATAATTTGTGTGGTGTTTTGCTTCAAATGTGAAAATACATGATAATTTTGATAATAAGTAATTGCAACAGAATAAAGTAACAATTTATGCAGATTATTTTTCCAAAAAAATGAAGTTGGAATTAGCTTACAAACTCCATATTTTATATACTTCAACTTTACTTCGTTCATACAAGCCAAAATACAATTATATAAATACAAGGATAAATCACGTATCAACCTTATTCATACCTAAATAGTGAAGAAATGTGATAACAATGTACACCGAAGAGCCATTACATTATGACCACCTTGCTAATGACATGTAGGACCACCTTTAGCCCTCAAAACTGCTAGCACCCGCCGTGGTATTGATTCCACAATGTTCTGATAGATAGTCTGAGGTATCTGGTACCAAGCGCTCACCAACTGGTCCTGCAATTCCCTAACATTGTGAGGGGGTAGCGTGGCAGCACGAATTTGGTTTTCCAAGTAGGACCATAAATGCTCTATTGGATTAAGGTCAGGTGAATTTGGGGGCCAAGACATGACTTGAAAGTCACTGGAATGTTCCTCGAACCAATCCATGACGATTCGACCCTTATGACATGGTGCATTATCCTGTTGGTAAACACCATCCCCCGCAGAAAAAACTGTTGCCATGAATGGGTGATCTATGTTCACGTAGCTTACAGACGTCAGGGATTTTTCTATGAGGATTATGGGTCCTAATGTGCCCCATGAAAACGTTGTTCCTGGGCGAGAAACCATGAAAACCTGGGTGAGCCCATTGTTATAGATGGAGGGTGGTCATAATGTAGTGGCTCTTCGGTGTATATTTGAATACCAAAGTTAACAATAACGAAACAAAGATCTGAGGACGTGCCGTTAGAAGCAGCGGCGCAGTTTTAAGGGACAATACCCCCTCCGGTATCAAACATTATTTGATTAATGAACTAACTACTCTACGGTAAGTAGGATGTAGATATAAAAAAGTTTTCATTATTCCTTTTTCGTCATTTAAATGTTTAGAATAGCCGACCAGCCTGTGTAGGGGTCAGGACACTGGCCTTGCAATAGAAAGGTTCTGGGTTCGAGTCCCGGGCAAGGCTGGTTGTTCTTTCATTCGCGGTACTATCTGTCCTCACTGTGGGAGCAACGTTGGTGCACCTAATATGGTGTCTCTGAAAGGCTGCCAAACAAATCTGCTCTTCAGATGTCTGTATGACGAAAGGTCATTCTACAGGTGGGCATTGGAAGAAAAAAAAACGTTTGGAATATATATATATATATATATATATATATATATATATATATATATATATATATATATATATATATATATATATATATATATATATATATATATATATTAGAGGGAGATAACTATCTCGAACATACAAACTATGCCACAAGTGGAAGTGAATTACCTTCTTATAGCAAAATTTCATAAAGCATGGATATTCTCATATAAAACATTTACTCAACAAGAAATAACAGCTCGCACTAGCTGATACTTTAAAAATAAAACAATGCAATCTGTCTCTTATTGCCATAATTATTCTAAAGTGTAAATTATCCAATTATCCTACTTAATTTTTCAAATAGATAATACAAAAATAATTTCGATAATTCAATTTTCTCAAGAAATTACCAGAGCATAATTAAATGCATAATGTATTAGGATGTTAACAGACTAATAACTGAAATGATTAATGCAATTATTCAATACACTTAACGAATAATTAAAACAATCTATTCAAACCAAGAAAACACACTAAATTCAAATTGTGTTTCTTAACTTCAGGTAATTATTGTACTTTCAACTTTCTTCCATTTTTAATAAATAATCCTTTTCATCATCTCCTTTTATATTCACTTCTGTCAGCAATTTCTAAACTGCGGCATAAAAATAAAAAAAAAATCTTTGGGAATTGAAAGTGAAATTACCATGATTTTGCTGATTTTAATAAGCGTCGTTTCCACTTAATGAAATAAGTATGCTATATCGGCTTATTCGCTGAGAAATAAGCTTGTAAAAAGAATGAAAATTTCCCTCTTCGCAAGATTTTATTAATTAAAGTTAATTGAATGATCAAAAAGGAGAATAATTTATTGCATTCGTTTATTGTGTGAAGGTAACTGTACTTAGAACAAAAGAATCAAGTTTAAGTTTTTTTTTCTTCTTCTTCAGCCATATTGATTTTAGAGATAAAACTATTTGTCAGAACGATTCTTAGAATTCTTTTAAACTTACCGAAAAAATACTAATTAATTAGAAAATGAATTAATATGAAATGCTATTTAACATAAAATGATTTTTCGACCTAACTTAATGACTTGATATTAATTTATTAGAAAAATGAATTAAATATACTTATGTTTGTATTATTTTTGAAATCGAATTCCGATTCGCTTTAAACGCCAATTCATTGCATGGGTAGTTTTAACAGTTTGACTCAGCCCAGGAGGTGAAGAGAATTTCAGGATCAAGCATTGAGCCAGCATTTTGTATTATTTTTGAAATCGAATTCAGATTTGCTTTAAACGCCAATTCATCGTATGGGTAGTTCTAACAGTTTGACTCAGAGTATTTAAACTCAGCCCAGGAGATGAAGAGAATTTCTGGATCAAGCATTGAGCCAGCACCTTGTATTATTTTTGAAATCGAATTCAGATTTGCTTTAAACGCCAATTCATCGTTTGAGTAGTTCTAACAGTTTGATTCAGCGTATTTGAACTCAGCCCAGGAGATGAAGAGAATTTCTGGATCAAGCATTAAGCCAGCATTTTGTACTATTTTTGAAATCGAATTCAGATTTGCTTTAAACGCCAATTCATCGCATGGGTAGTTCTAACAGTTTGATTCAGCGTATTTGAACTCAGCCCAGGAGATGAAGAGAATTTCTGGATCAAGCATTAAGCCAGCATTTTGTACTATTTTTGAAATCGAATCAGATTTGCTTTAAACGCCAATTCATCGCATGGGTAGTTCTAACAGTTTGATTCAGCGTATTTGAACTCAGACCAGGAGATGAAGAGAATTTCTGGATCAAGCATTAAGCCAGCATTTTGTACTATTTTTGAAATGCGAATTCAGATTTGCTTTAAACGCCAATTCATCGTTTGAGTAGTTCTAACAGTTTGATTCAGCGTATTTGAACTCAGTCCAGGAGATGAAGAGAATTTCTGGATCAAGCATTAAGCCAGCATTTTGTACTATTTTTGAAATCGAATTCAGATTTGCTTTAAACGCCAATTCATCGTATGAGTAGTTCTAACAGTTTGATTCAGCGTATTTGAACTCAGCCCAGGAGATGAAGAGAATTTCTGGATCAAGCATTAAGCCAGCATTTTGTACTATTTTTGAAATCGAATTCAGATTTGCTTTAAACGCCAATTCATCGCATGGGTAGTTCTAACAGTTTGATTCAGCGTATTTGAACTCAGCCCAGGAGATGAAGAGAATTTCTGGATCAAGCATTAAGCCAGCATTTTGTACTATTTTTGAAATCGAATTCAGATTTGCTTTAAACGCCAATTCATCGTATGAGTAGTTCTAACAATTTGATTCAGCGTATTTGAACTCAGCCCAGGAGATGAAGAGAATTTCTGGATCAAGCATTAAGCCAGCATTTTGTACTATTTTTGAAATCGAATTCAGATTTGCTTTAAACGCCAATTCATCGTATGAGTAGTTCTAACAGTTTGATTCAGCGTATTTGAACTCAGCCCAGGAGATGAAGAGAATTTCTGGATCAAGCATTAAGCCAGCATTTTGTACTATTTTTGAAATCGAATTCAGATTTGCTTTAAACGCCAATTCATCGCATGGGTAGTTCTAACAGTTTGATTCAGCGTATTTGAACTCAGCCCAGGAGGTGAAATTAATTTCAGGATCAAGCATTGAGCCAGCACTTAGTATTATTTTTGAAATCGAATTCAGATTTGCTTTAAACGCCAATTCATCGTATGAGTAGTTCTAACAGTTTGATTCAGCGTATTTGAACTCAGCCCAGGAGATGAAGAGAATTTCTGGATCAAGCATTAAGCCAGCATTTTGTACTATTTTTGAAATCGAATTCAGATTTGCTTTAAACGCCAATTCATCGTATGAGTAGTTCTAACAATTTGATTCAGCGTATTTGAACTCAGCCCAGGAGGTGAAATTAATTTCAGGATCAAGCATTGAGCCAGCACTTAGTATTATTTTTGAAATCGAATTCAGATTTGCTTTAAACGCCAATTCATCGTATGAGTAGTTCTAACAGTTTGATTCAGCGTATTTGAACTCAGCCCAGGAGATGAAGAGAATTTCTGGATCAAGCATTAAGCCAGCATTTTGTACTATTTTTGAAATCGAATTCAGATTTGCTTTAAACGCCAATTCATCGCATGGGTAGTTCTAACAGTTTGATTCAGCGTATTTGAACTCAGCCCAGGAGATGAAGAGAATTTCTGGATCAAGCATTAAGCCAGCATTTTGTACTATTTTTGAAATCGAATTCAGATTTGCTTTAAACGCCAATTCATCGTATGAGTAGTTCTAACAATTTGATTCAGCGTATTTGAACTCAGCCCAGGAGGTGAAATTAATTTCAGGATCAAGCATTGAGCCAGCACTTAGTATTTTTTTTGAAATCGAATTCAGATTTGCTTTAAACGCCAATTCATCGTATGAGTAGTTCTAACAGTTTGATTCAGCGTATTTGAACTCAGCCCAGGAGATGAAGAGAATTTCTGGATCAAGCATTAAGCCAGCATTTTGTACTATTTTTGAAATCGAATTCAGATTTGCTTTAAACGCCAATTCATCGCATGGGTAGTTCTAACAGTTTGATTCAGCGTATTTGAACTCAGCCCAGGAGATGAAGAGAATTTCTGGATCAAGCATTAAGCCAGCATTTTGTACTATTTTTGAAATCGAATTCAGATTTGCTTTAAACGCTAATTCATCGTATGAGTAGTTCTAACAATTTGATTCAGCGTATTTGAACTCAGCCCAGGAGGTGAAATTAATTTCAGGATCAAGCATTGAGCCAGCATTTTGTATTATTTTTGAAATCGAATTCAGATTTGCTTTAAACGCCAATTCATCGTATGGGTAGTTCTAACAGTTTGACTCAGAGTATTTAAACTCAGCCCAGGAGATGAAGAGAATTTCTGGATCAAGCATTGAGCCAGCACCTTGTATTATTTTTGAAATCGAATTCAGATTTGCTTTAAACGCCAATTCATCGTTTGAGTAGTTCTAACAGTTTGATTCAGCGTATTTGAACTCAGCCCAGGAGATGAAGAGAATTTCTGGATCAAGCATTAAGCCAGCATTTTGTACTATTTTTGAAATCGAATTCAGATTTGCTTTAAACGCCAATTCATCGCATGGGTAGTTCTAACAGTTTGATTCAGCGTATTTGAACTCAGCCCAGGAGATGAAGAGAATTTCTGGATCAAGCATTAAGCCAGCATTTTGTACTATTTTTGAAATCGAATCAGATTTGCTTTAAACGCCAATTCATCGCATGGGTAGTTCTAACAGTTTGATTCAGCGTATTTGAACTCAGACCAGGAGATGAAGAGAATTTCTGGATCAAGCATTAAGCCAGCATTTTGTACTATTTTTGAAATGCGAATTCAGATTTGCTTTAAACGCCAATTCATCGTTTGAGTAGTTCTAACAGTTTGATTCAGCGTATTTGAACTCAGTCCAGGAGATGAAGAGAATTTCTGGATCAAGCATTAAGCCAGCATTTTGTACTATTTTTGAAATCGAATTCAGATTTGCTTTAAACGCCAATTCATCGTATGAGTAGTTCTAACAGTTTGATTCAGCGTATTTGAACTCAGCCCAGGAGATGAAGAGAATTTCTGGATCAAGCATTAAGCCAGCATTTTGTACTATTTTTGAAATCGAATTCAGATTTGCTTTAAACGCCAATTCATCGCATGGGTAGTTCTAACAGTTTGATTCAGCGTATTTGAACTCAGCCCAGGAGATGAAGAGAATTTCTGGATCAAGCATTAAGCCAGCATTTTGTACTATTTTTGAAATCGAATTCAGATTTGCTTTAAACGCCAATTCATCGTATGAGTAGTTCTAACAATTTGATTCAGCGTATTTGAACTCAGCCCAGGAGATGAAGAGAATTTCTGGATCAAGCATTAAGCCAGCATTTTGTACTATTTTTGAAATCGAATTCAGATTTGCTTTAAACGCCAATTCATCGTATGAGTAGTTCTAACAATTTGATTCAGCGTATTTGAACTCAGCCCAGGAGGTGAAATTAATTTCAGGATCAAGCATTGAGCCAGCACTTAGTATTTTTTTTGAAATCGAATTCAGATTTGCTTTAAACGCCAATTCATCGTATGAGTAGTTCTAACAGTTTGATTCAGCGTATTTGAACTCAGCCCAGGAGATGAAGAGAATTTCTGGATCAAGCATTAAGCCAGCATTTTGTACTATTTTTGAAATCGAATTCAGATTTGCTTTAAACGCCAATTCATCGCATGGGTAGTTCTAACAGTTTGATTCAGCGTATTTGAACTCAGCCCAGGAGATGAAGAGAATTTCTGGATCAAGCATTAAGCCAGCATTTTGTACTATTTTTGAAATCGAATTCAGATTTGCTTTAAACGCTAATTCATCGTATGAGTAGTTCTAACAATTTGATTCAGCGTATTTGAACTCAGCCCAGGAGGTGAAATTAATTTCAGGATCAAGCATTGAGCCAGCATTTTGTATTATTTTTGAAATCGAATTCAGATTTGCTTTAAACGCCAATTCATCGTATGGGTAGTTCTAACAGTTTGACTCAGAGTATTTAAACTCAGCCCAGGAGATGAAGAGAATTTCTGGATCAAGCATTGAGCCAGCACCTTGTATTATTTTTGAAATCGAATTCAGATTTGCTTTAAACGCCAATTCATCGTTTGAGTAGTTCTAACAGTTTGATTCAGCGTATTTGAACTCAGCCCAGGAGATGAAGAGAATTTCTGGATCAAGCATTAAGCCAGCATTTTGTACTATTTTTGAAATCGAATTCAGATTTGCTTTAAACGCCAATTCATCGCATGGGTAGTTCTAACAGTTTGATTCAGCGTATTTGAACTCAGCCCAGGAGATGAAGAGAATTTCTGGATCAAGCATTAAGCCAGCATTTTGTACTATTTTTGAAATCGAATCAGATTTGCTTTAAACGCCAATTCATCGCATGGGTAGTTCTAACAGTTTGATTCAGCGTATTTGAACTCAGACCAGGAGATGAAGAGAATTTCTGGATCAAGCATTAAGCCAGCATTTTGTACTATTTTTGAAATGCGAATTCAGATTTGCTTTAAACGCCAATTCATCGTTTGAGTAGTTCTAACAGTTTGATTCAGCGTATTTGAACTCAGTCCAGGAGATGAAGAGAATTTCTGGATCAAGCATTAAGCCAGCATTTTGTACTATTTTTGAAATCGAATTCAGATTTGCTTTAAACGCCAATTCATCGTATGAGTAGTTCTAACAGTTTGATTCAGCGTATTTGAACTCAGCCCAGGAGATGAAGAGAATTTCTGGATCAAGCATTAAGCCAGCATTTTGTACTATTTTTGAAATCGAATTCAGATTTGCTTTAAACGCCAATTCATCGCATGGGTAGTTCTAACAGTTTGATTCAGCGTATTTGAACTCAGCCCAGGAGATGAAGAGAATTTCTGGATCAAGCATTAAGCCAGCATTTTGTACTATTTTTGAAATCGAATTCAGATTTGCTTTAAACGCCAATTCATCGTATGAGTAGTTCTAACAATTTGATTCAGCGTATTTGAACTCAGCCCAGGAGATGAAGAGAATTTCTGGATCAAGCATTAAGCCAGCATTTTGTACTATTTTTGAAATCGAATTCAGATTTGCTTTAAACGCCAATTCATCGCATGGGTAGTTCTAACAGTTTGATTCAGCGTATTTGAACTCAGCCCAGGAGGTGAAATTAATTTCAGGATCAAGCATTGAGCCAGCACTTAGTATTATTTTTGAAATCGAATTCAGATTTGCTTTAAACGCCAATTCATCGTATGAGTAGTTCTAACAGTTTGATTCAGCGTATTTGAACTCAGCCCAGGAGATGAAGAGAATTTCTGGATCAAGCATTAAGCCAGCATTTTGTACTATTTTTGAAATCGAATTCAGATTTGCTTTAAACGCCAATTCATCGTATGAGTAGTTCTAACAATTTGATTCAGCGTATTTGAACTCAGCCCAGGAGGTGAAATTAATTTCAGGATCAAGCATTGAGCCAGCACTTAGTATTATTTTTGAAATCGAATTCAGATTTGCTTTAAACGCCAATTCATCGTATGAGTAGTTCTAACAGTTTGATTCAGCGTATTTGAACTCAGCCCAGGAGATGAAGAGAATTTCTGGATCAAGCATTAAGCCAGCATTTTGTACTATTTTTGAAATCGAATTCAGATTTGCTTTAAACGCCAATTCATCGCATGGGTAGTTCTAACAGTTTGATTCAGCGTATTTGAACTCAGCCCAGGAGATGAAGAGAATTTCTGGATCAAGCATTAAGCCAGCATTTTGTACTATTTTTGAAATCGAATTCAGATTTGCTTTAAACGCCAATTCATCGTATGAGTAGTTCTAACAATTTGATTCAGCGTATTTGAACTCAGCCCAGGAGGTGAAATTAATTTCAGGATCAAGCATTGAGCCAGCACTTAGTATTTTTTTTGAAATCGAATTCAGATTTGCTTTAAACGCCAATTCATCGTATGAGTAGTTCTAACAGTTTGATTCAGCGTATTTGAACTCAGCCCAGGAGATGAAGAGAATTTCTGGATCAAGCATTAAGCCAGCATTTTGTACTATTTTTGAAATCGAATTCAGATTTGCTTTAAACGCCAATTCATCGCATGGGTAGTTCTAACAGTTTGATTCAGCGTATTTGAACTCAGCCCAGGAGATGAAGAGAATTTCTGGATCAAGCATTAAGCCAGCATTTTGTACTATTTTTGAAATCGAATTCAGATTTGCTTTAAACGCTAATTCATCGTATGAGTAGTTCTAACAATTTGATTCAGCGTATTTGAACTCAGCCCAGGAGGTGAAATTAATTTCAGGATCAAGCATTGAGCCAGCACTTAGTATTATTTTTGAAATCGAATTCAGATTTGCTTTAAACGCCAATTCATCGTATGAGTAGTTCTAACAGTTTGATTCAGCGTATTTGAACTCAGCCCAGGAGATGAAGAGAATTTCTGGATCAAGCATTAAGCCAGCATTTTGTACTATTTTTGAAATCGAATTCAGATTTGCTTTAAACGCCAATTCATCGCATGGGTAGTTCTAACAGTTTGATTCAGCGTATTTGAACTCAGCCCAGGAGATGAAGAGAATTTCTGGATCAAGCATTAAGCCAGCATTTTGTACTATTTTTGAAATGCGAATTCAGATTTGCTTTAAACGCCAATTCATCGTTTGAGTAGTTCTAACAGTTTGATTCAGCGTATTTGAACTCAGTCCAGGAGATGAAGAGAATTTCTGGATCAAGCATTAAGCCAGCATTTTGTACTATTTTTGAAATCGAATTCAGATTTGCTTCAAACGCCAATTCATCGTATGAGTAGTTCTAACAGTTTGATTCAGCGTATTTGAACTCAGCCCAGGAGATGAAGAGAATTTCTGGATCAAGCATTAAGCCAGCATTTTGTACTATTTTTGAAATCGAATTCAGATTTGCTTTAAACGCCAATTCATCGCATGGGTAGTTCTAACAGTTTGATTCAGCGTATTTGAACTCAGCCCAGGAGATGAAGAGAATTTCTGGATCAAGCATTAAGCCAGCATTTTGTACTATTTTTGAAATCGAATTCAGATTTGCTTTAAACGCCAATTCATCGTATGAGTAGTTCTAACAATTTGATTCAGCGTATTTGAACTCAGCCCAGGAGATGAAGAGAATTTCTGGATCAAGCATTAAGCCAGCATTTTGTACTATTTTTGAAATCGAATTCAGATTTGCTTTAAACGCCAATTCATCGTATGAGTAGTTCTAACAGTTTGATTCAGCGTATTTGAACTCAGCCCAGGAGATGAAGAGAATTTCTGGATCAAGCATTAAGCCAGCATTTTGTACTATTTTTGAAATCGAATTCAGATTTGCTTTAAACGCCAATTCATCGCATGGGTAGTTCTAACAGTTTGATTCAGCGTATTTGAACTCAGCCCAGGAGGTGAAATTAATTTCAGGATCAAGCATTGAGCCAGCACTTAGTATTATTTTTGAAATCGAATTCAGATTTGCTTTAAACGCCAATTCATCGTATGAGTAGTTCTAACAGTTTGATTCAGCGTATTTGAACTCAGCCCAGGAGATGAAGAGAATTTCTGGATCAAGCATTAAGCCAGCATTTTGTACTCTTTTTGAAATCGAATTCAGATTTGCTTTAAACGCCAATTCATCGTATGAGTAGTTCTAACAATTTGATTCAGCGTATTTGAACTCAGCCCAGGAGGTGAAATTAATTTCAGGATCAAGCATTGAGCCAGCACTTAGTATTATTTTTGAAATCGAATTCAGATTTGCTTTAAACGCCAATTCATCGTATGAGAAGTTCTAACAGTTTGATTCAGCGTAATTGAACTCAGCCCAGGAGATGAAGAGAATTTCTGGATCAAGCATTAAGCCAGCATTTTGTACTATTTTTGAAATCGAATTCAGATTTGCTTTAAACGCCAATTCATCGCATGGGTAGTTCTAACAGTTTGATTCAGCGTATTTGAACTCAGCCCAGGAGATGAAGAGAATTTCTGGATCAAGCATTAAGCCAGCATTTTGTACTATTTTTGAAATCGAATTCAGATTTGCTTTAAACGCCAATTCATCGTATGAGTAGTTCTAACAATTTGATTCAGCGTATTTGAACTCAGCCCAGGAGGTGAAATTAATTTCAGGATCAAGCATTGAGCCAGCACTTAGTATTTTTTTTGAAATCGAATTCAGATTTGCTTTAAACGCCAATTCATCGTATGAGTAGTTCTAACAGTTTGATTCAGCGTATTTGAACTCAGCCCAGGAGATGAAGAGAATTTCTGGATCAAGCATTAAGCCAGCATTTTGTACTATTTTTGAAATCGAATTCAGATTTGCTTTAAACGCCAATTCATCGCATGGGTAGTTCTAACAGTTTGATTCAGCGTATTTGAACTCAGCCCAGGAGATGAAGAGAATTTCTGGATCAAGCATTAAGCCAGCATTTTGTACTATTTTTGAAATCGAATTCAGATTTGCTTTAAACGCTAATTCATCGTATGAGTAGTTCTAACAATTTGATTCAGCGTATTTGAACTCAGCCCAGGAGGTGAAATTAATTTCAGGATCAAGCATTGAGCCAGCACTTAGTATTATTTTTGAAATCGAATTCAGATTTGCTTTAAACGCCAATTCATCGTATGAGTAGTTCTAACAGTTTGATTCAGCGTATTTGAACTCAGCCCAGGAGATGAAGAGAATTTCTGGATCAAGCATTAAGCCAGCATTTTGTACTATTTTTGAAATCGAATTCAGATTTGCTTTAAACGCCAATTCATCGCATGGGTAGTTCTAACAGTTTGATTCAGCGTATTTGAACTCAGCCCAGGAGATGAAGAGAATTTCTGGATCAAGCATTAAGCCAGCATTTTGTACTATTTTTGAAATCGAATTCAGATTTGCTTTAAACGCCAATTCATCGTATGAGTAGTTCTAACAATTTGATTCAGCGTATTTGAACTCAGCCCAGGAGGTGAAATTAATTTCAGGATCAAGCATTGAGCCAGCATTTTGTACTATTTTTGAAATCGAATTCAGATTTGCTTTAAACGCCAATTCATCGCATGGGTAGTTCTAACAGTTTGATTCAGCGTATTTGAACTCAGCCCAGGAGATGAAGAGAATTTCTGGATCAAGCATTAAGCCAGCATTTTGTACTATTTTTGAAATCGAATTCAGATTTGCTTTAAACGCCAATTCATCGCATGGGTAGTTCTAACAGTTTGATTCAGCGTATTTGAACTCAGCCCAGGAGATGAAGAGAATTTCTGGATCAAGCATTAAGCCAGCATTTTGTACTATTTTTGAAATCGAATCAGATTTGCTTTAAACGCCAATTCATCGCATGGGTAGTTCTAACAGTTTGATTCAGCGTATTTGAACTCAGACCAGGAGATGAAGAGAATTTCTGGATCAAGCATTAAGCCAGCATTTTGTACTATTTTTGAAATGCGAATTCAGATTTGCTTTAAACGCCAATTCATCGTTTGAGTAGTTCTAACAGTTTGATTCAGCGTATTTGAACTCAGTCCAGGAGATGAAGAGAATTTCTGGATCAAGCATTAAGCCAGCATTTTGTACTATTTTTGAAATCGAATTCAGATTTGCTTTAAACGCCAATTCATCGTATGAGTAGTTCTAACAGTTTGATTCAGCGTATTTGAACTCAGCCCAGGAGATGAAGAGAATTTCTGGATCAAGCATTAAGCCAGCATTTTGTACTATTTTTGAAATCGAATTCAGATTTGCTTTAAACGCCAATTCATCGCATGGGTAGTTCTAACAGTTTGATTCAGCGTATTTGAACTCAGCCCAGGAGATGAAGAGAATTTCTGGATCAAGCATTAAGCCAGCATTTTGTACTATTTTTGAAATCGAATTCAGATTTGCTTTAAACGCCAATTCATCGTATGAGTAGTTCTAACAATTTGATTCAGCGTATTTGAACTCAGCCCAGGAGATGAAGAGAATTTCTGGATCAAGCATTAAGCCAGCATTTTGTACTATTTTTGAAATCGAATTCAGATTTGCTTTAAACGCCAATTCATCGTATGAGTAGTTCTAACAGTTTGATTCAGCGTATTTGAACTCAGCCCAGGAGATGAAGAGAATTTCTGGATCAAGCATTAAGCCAGCATTTTGTACTATTTTTGAAATCGAATTCAGATTTGCTTTAAACGCCAATTCATCGCATGGGTAGTTCTAACAGTTTGATTCAGCGTATTTGAACTCAGCCCAGGAGGTGAAATTAATTTCAGGATCAAGCATTGAGCCAGCACTTAGTATTATTTTTGAAATCGAATTCAGATTTGCTTTAAACGCCAATTCATCGTATGAGTAGTTCTAACAGTTTGATTCAGCGTATTTGAACTCAGCCCAGGAGATGAAGAGAATTTCTGGATCAAGCATTAAGCCAGCATTTTGTACTATTTTTGAAATCGAATTCAGATTTGCTTTAAACGCCAATTCATCGTATGAGTAGTTCTAACAATTTGATTCAGCGTATTTGAACTCAGCCCAGGAGGTGAAATTAATTTCAGGATCAAGCATTGAGCCAGCACTTAGTATTATTTTTGAAATCGAATTCAGATTTGCTTTAAACGCCAATTCATCGTATGAGTAGTTCTAACAGTTTGATTCAGCGTATTTGAACTCAGCCCAGGAGATGAAGAGAATTTCTGGATCAAGCATTAAGCCAGCATTTTGTACTATTTTTGAAATCGAATTCAGATTTGCTTTAAACGCCAATTCATCGCATGGGTAGTTCTAACAGTTTGATTCAGCGTATTTGAACTCAGCCCAGGAGATGAAGAGAATTTCTGGATCAAGCATTAAGCCAGCATTTTGTACTATTTTTGAAATCGAATTCAGATTTGCTTTAAACGCCAATTCATCGTATGAGTAGTTCTAACAATTTGATTCAGCGTATTTGAACTCAGCCCAGGAGGTGAAATTAATTTCAGGATCAAGCATTGAGCCAGCACTTAGTATTTTTTTTGAAATCGAATTCAGATTTGCTTTAAACGCCAATTCATCGTATGAGTAGTTCTAACAGTTTGATTCAGCGTATTTGAACTCAGCCCAGGAGATGAAGAGAATTTCTGGATCAAGCATTAAGCCAGCATTTTGTACTATTTTTGAAATCGAATTCAGATTTGCTTTAAACGCCAATTCATCGCATGGGTAGTTCTAACAGTTTGATTCAGCGTATTTGAACTCAGCCCAGGAGATGAAGAGAATTTCTGGATCAAGCATTAAGCCAGCATTTTGTACTATTTTTGAAATCGAATTCAGATTTGCTTTAAACGCTAATTCATCGTATGAGTAGTTCTAACAATTTGATTCAGCGTATTTGAACTCAGCCCAGGAGGTGAAATTAATTTCAGGATCAAGCATTGAGCCAGCATTTTGTATTATTTTTGAAATCGAATTCAGATTTGCTTTAAACGCCAATTCATCGTATGGGTAGTTCTAACAGTTTGACTCAGAGTATTTAAACTCAGCCCAGGAGATGAAGAGAATTTCTGGATCAAGCATTGAGCCAGCACCTTGTATTATTTTTGAAATCGAATTCAGATTTGCTTTAAACGCCAATTCATCGTTTGAGTAGTTCTAACAGTTTGATTCAGCGTATTTGAACTCAGCCCAGGAGATGAAGAGAATTTCTGGATCAAGCATTAAGCCAGCATTTTGTACTATTTTTGAAATCGAATTCAGATTTGCTTTAAACGCCAATTCATCGCATGGGTAGTTCTAACAGTTTGATTCAGCGTATTTGAACTCAGCCCAGGAGGTGAAATTAATTTCAGGATCAAGCATTGAGCCAGCACTTAGTATTATTTTTGAAATCGAATTCAGATTTGCTTTAAACGCCAATTCATCGTATGAGTAGTTCTAACAGTTTGATTCAGCGTATTTGAACTCAGCCCAGGAGATGAAGAGAATTTCTGGATCAAGCATTAAGCCAGCATTTTGTACTCTTTTTGAAATCGAATTCAGATTTGCTTTAAACGCCAATTCATCGTATGAGTAGTTCTAACAATTTGATTCAGCGTATTTGAACTCAGCCCAGGAGGTGAAATTAATTTCAGGATCAAGCATTGAGCCAGCACTTAGTATTATTTTTGAAATCGAATTCAGATTTGCTTTAAACGCCAATTCATCGTATGAGAAGTTCTAACAGTTTGATTCAGCGTATTTGAACTCAGCCCAGGAGATGAAGAGAATTTCTGGATCAAGCATTAAGCCAGCATTTTGTACTATTTTTGAAATCGAATTCAGATTTGCTTTAAACGCCAATTCATCGCATGGGTAGTTCTAACAGTTTGATTCAGCGTATTTGAACTCAGCCCAGGAGATGAAGAGAATTTCTGGATCAAGCATTAAGCCAGCATTTTGTACTATTTTTGAAATCGAATTCAGATTTGCTTTAAACGCCAATTCATCGTATGAGTAGTTCTAACAATTTGATTCAGCGTATTTGAACTCAGCCCAGGAGGTGAAATTAATTTCAGGATCAAGCATTGAGCCAGCACTTAGTATTTTTTTTGAAATCGAATTCAGATTTGCTTTAAACGCCAATTCATCGTATGAGTAGTTCTAACAGTTTGATTCAGCGTATTTGAACTCAGCCCAGGAGATGAAGAGAATTTCTGGATCAAGCATTAAGCCAGCATTTTGTACTATTTTTGAAATCGAATTCAGATTTGCTTTAAACGCCAATTCATCGCATGGGTAGTTCTAACAGTTTGATTCAGCGTATTTGAACTCAGCCCAGGAGATGAAGAGAATTTCTGGATCAAGCATTAAGCCAGCATTTTGTACTATTTTTGAAATCGAATTCAGATTTGCTTTAAACGCTAATTCATCGTATGAGTAGTTCTAACAATTTGATTCAGCGTATTTGAACTCAGCCCAGGAGGTGAAATTAATTTCAGGATCAAGCATTGAGCCAGCACTTAGTATTATTTTTGAAATCGAATTCAGATTTGCTTTAAACGCCAATTCATCGTATGAGTAGTTCTAACAGTTTGATTCAGCGTATTTGAACTCAGCCCAGGAGATGAAGAGAATTTCTGGATCAAGCATTAAGCCAGCATTTTGTACTATTTTTGAAATCGAATTCAGATTTGCTTTAAACGCCAATTCATCGCATGGGTAGTTCTAACAGTTTGATTCAGCGTATTTGAACTCAGCCCAGGAGATGAAGAGAATTTCTGGATCAAGCATTAAGCCAGCATTTTGTACTATTTTTGAAATCGAATTCAGATTTGCTTTAAACGCCAATTCATCGTATGAGTAGTTCTAACAATTTGATTCAGCGTATTTGAACTCAGCCCAGGAGGTGAAATTAATTTCAGGATCAAGCATTGAGCCAGCATTTTGTACTATTTTTGAAATCGAATTCAGATTTGCTTTAAACGCCAATTCATCGCATGGGTAGTTCTAACAGTTTGATTCAGCGTATTTGAACTCAGCCCAGGAGATGAAGAGAATTTCTGGATCAAGCATTAAGCCAGCATTTTGTACTATTTTTGAAATCGAATTCAGATTTGCTTTAAACGCCAATTCATCGCATGGGTAGTTCTAACAGTTTGATTCAGCGTATTTGAACTCAGCCCAGGAGATGAAGAGAATTTCTGGATCAAGCATTAAGCCAGCATTTTGTACTATTTTTGAAATCGAATCAGATTTGCTTTAAACGCCAATTCATCGCATGGGTAGTTCTAACAGTTTGATTCAGCGTATTTGAACTCAGACCAGGAGATGAAGAGAATTTCTGGATCAAGCATTAAGCCAGCATTTTGTACTATTTTTGAAATGCGAATTCAGATTTGCTTTAAACGCCAATTCATCGTTTGAGTAGTTCTAACAGTTTGATTCAGCGTATTTGAACTCAGTCCAGGAGATGAAGAGAATTTCTGGATCAAGCATTAAGCCAGCATTTTGTACTATTTTTGAAATCGAATTCAGATTTGCTTTAAACGCCAATTCATCGTATGAGTAGTTCTAACAGTTTGATTCAGCGTATTTGAACTCAGCCCAGGAGATGAAGAGAATTTCTGGATCAAGCATTAAGCCAGCATTTTGTACTATTTTTGAAATCGAATTCAGATTTGCTTTAAACGCCAATTCATCGCATGGGTAGTTCTAACAGTTTGATTCAGCGTATTTGAACTCAGCCCAGGAGATGAAGAGAATTTCTGGATCAAGCATTAAGCCAGCATTTTGTACTATTTTTGAAATCGAATTCAGATTTGCTTTAAACGCCAATTCATCGTATGAGTAGTTCTAACAATTTGATTCAGCGTATTTGAACTCAGCCCAGGAGATGAAGAGAATTTCTGGATCAAGCATTAAGCCAGCATTTTGTACTATTTTTGAAATCGAATTCAGATTTGCTTTAAACGCCAATTCATCGTATGAGTAGTTCTAACAGTTTGATTCAGCGTATTTGAACTCAGCCCAGGAGATGAAGAGAATTTCTGGATCAAGCATTAAGCCAGCATTTTGTACTATTTTTGAAATCGAATTCAGATTTGCTTTAAACGCCAATTCATCGCATGGGTAGTTCTAACAGTTTGATTCAGCGTATTTGAACTCAGCCCAGGAGGTGAAATTAATTTCAGGATCAAGCATTGAGCCAGCACTTAGTATTATTTTTGAAATCGAATTCAGATTTGCTTTAAACGCCAATTCATCGTATGAGTAGTTCTAACAGTTTGATTCAGCGTATTTGAACTCAGCCCAGGAGATGAAGAGAATTTCTGGATCAAGCATTAAGCCAGCATTTTGTACTATTTTTGAAATCGAATTCAGATTTGCTTTAAACGCCAATTCATCGTATGAGTAGTTCTAACAATTTGATTCAGCGTATTTGAACTCAGCCCAGGAGGTGAAATTAATTTCAGGATCAAGCATTGAGCCAGCACTTAGTATTATTTTTGAAATCGAATTCAGATTTGCTTTAAACGCCAATTCATCGTATGAGTAGTTCTAACAGTTTGATTCAGCGTATTTGAACTCAGCCCAGGAGATGAAGAGAATTTCTGGATCAAGCATTAAGCCAGCATTTTGTACTATTTTTGAAATCGAATTCAGATTTGCTTTAAACGCCAATTCATCGCATGGGTAGTTCTAACAGTTTGATTCAGCGTATTTGAACTCAGCCCAGGAGATGAAGAGAATTTCTGGATCAAGCATTAAGCCAGCATTTTGTACTATTTTTGAAATCGAATTCAGATTTGCTTTAAACGCCAATTCATCGTATGAGTAGTTCTAACAATTTGATTCAGCGTATTTGAACTCAGCCCAGGAGGTGAAATTAATTTCAGGATCAAGCATTGAGCCAGCACTTAGTATTTTTTTTGAAATCGAATTCAGATTTGCTTTAAACGCCAATTCATCGTATGAGTAGTTCTAACAGTTTGATTCAGCGTATTTGAACTCAGCCCAGGAGATGAAGAGAATTTCTGGATCAAGCATTAAGCCAGCATTTTGTACTATTTTTGAAATCGAATTCAGATTTGCTTTAAACGCCAATTCATCGCATGGGTAGTTCTAACAGTTTGATTCAGCGTATTTGAACTCAGCCCAGGAGATGAAGAGAATTTCTGGATCAAGCATTAAGCCAGCATTTTGTACTATTTTTGAAATCGAATTCAGATTTGCTTTAAACGCTAATTCATCGTATGAGTAGTTCTAACAATTTGATTCAGCGTATTTGAACTCAGCCCAGGAGGTGAAATTAATTTCAGGATCAAGCATTGAGCCAGCATTTTGTATTATTTTTGAAATCGAATTCAGATTTGCTTTAAACGCCAATTCATCGTATGGGTAGTTCTAACAGTTTGACTCAGAGTATTTAAACTCAGCCCAGGAGATGAAGAGAATTTCTGGATCAAGCATTGAGCCAGCACCTTGTATTATTTTTGAAATCGAATTCAGATTTGCTTTAAACGCCAATTCATCGTTTGAGTAGTTCTAACAGTTTGATTCAGCGTATTTGAACTCAGCCCAGGAGATGAAGAGAATTTCTGGATCAAGCATTAAGCCAGCATTTTGTACTATTTTTGAAATCGAATTCAGATTTGCTTTAAACGCCAATTCATCGCATGGGTAGTTCTAACAGTTTGATTCAGCGTATTTGAACTCAGCCCAGGAGATGAAGAGAATTTCTGGATCAAGCATTAAGCCAGCATTTTGTACTATTTTTGAAATCGAATCAGATTTGCTTTAAACGCCAATTCATCGCATGGGTAGTTCTAACAGTTTGATTCAGCGTATTTGAACTCAGACCAGGAGATGAAGAGAATTTCTGGATCAAGCATTAAGCCAGCATTTTGTACTATTTTTGAAATGCGAATTCAGATTTGCTTTAAACGCCAATTCATCGTTTGAGTAGTTCTAACAGTTTGATTCAGCGTATTTGAACTCAGTCCAGGAGATGAAGAGAATTTCTGGATCAAGCATTAAGCCAGCATTTTGTACTATTTTTGAAATCGAATTCAGATTTGCTTTAAACGCCAATTCATCGTATGAGTAGTTCTAACAGTTTGATTCAGCGTATTTGAACTCAGCCCAGGAGATGAAGAGAATTTCTGGATCAAGCATTAAGCCAGCATTTTGTACTATTTTTGAAATCGAATTCAGATTTGCTTTAAACGCCAATTCATCGCATGGGTAGTTCTAACAGTTTGATTCAGCGTATTTGAACTCAGCCCAGGAGATGAAGAGAATTTCTGGATCAAGCATTAAGCCAGCATTTTGTACTATTTTTGAAATCGAATTCAGATTTGCTTTAAACGCCAATTCATCGTATGAGTAGTTCTAACAATTTGATTCAGCGTATTTGAACTCAGCCCAGGAGATGAAGAGAATTTCTGGATCAAGCATTAAGCCAGCATTTTGTACTATTTTTGAAATCGAATTCAGATTTGCTTTAAACGCCAATTCATCGTATGAGTAGTTCTAACAGTTTGATTCAGCGTATTTGAACTCAGCCCAGGAGATGAAGAGAATTTCTGGATCAAGCATTAAGCCAGCATTTTGTACTATTTTTGAAATCGAATTCAGATTTGCTTTAAACGCCAATTCATCGCATGGGTAGTTCTAACAGTTTGATTCAGCGTATTTGAACTCAGCCCAGGAGGTGAAATTAATTTCAGGATCAAGCATTGAGCCAGCACTTAGTATTATTTTTGAAATCGAATTCAGATTTGCTTTAAACGCCAATTCATCGTATGAGTAGTTCTAACAGTTTGATTCAGCGTATTTGAACTCAGCCCAGGAGATGAAGAGAATTTCTGGATCAAGCATTAAGCCAGCATTTTGTACTATTTTTGAAATCGAATTCAGATTTGCTTTAAACGCCAATTCATCGTATGAGTAGTTCTAACAATTTGATTCAGCGTATTTGAACTCAGCCCAGGAGGTGAAATTAATTTCAGGATCAAGCATTGAGCCAGCACTTAGTATTATTTTTGAAATCGAATTCAGATTTGCTTTAAACGCCAATTCATCGTATGAGTAGTTCTAACAGTTTGATTCAGCGTATTTGAACTCAGCCCAGGAGATGAAGAGAATTTCTGGATCAAGCATTAAGCCAGCATTTTGTACTATTTTTGAAATCGAATTCAGATTTGCTTTAAACGCCAATTCATCGCATGGGTAGTTCTAACAGTTTGATTCAGCGTATTTGAACTCAGCCCAGGAGATGAAGAGAATTTCTGGATCAAGCATTAAGCCAGCATTTTGTACTATTTTTGAAATCGAATTCAGATTTGCTTTAAACGCCAATTCATCGTATGAGTAGTTCTAACAATTTGATTCAGCGTATTTGAACTCAGCCCAGGAGGTGAAATTAATTTCAGGATCAAGCATTGAGCCAGCACTTAGTATTTTTTTTGAAATCGAATTCAGATTTGCTTTAAACGCCAATTCATCGTATGAGTAGTTCTAACAGTTTGATTCAGCGTATTTGAACTCAGCCCAGGAGATGAAGAGAATTTCTGGATCAAGCATTAAGCCAGCATTTTGTACTATTTTTGAAATCGAATTCAGATTTGCTTTAAACGCCAATTCATCGCATGGGTAGTTCTAACAGTTTGATTCAGCGTATTTGAACTCAGCCCAGGAGATGAAGAGAATTTCTGGATCAAGCATTAAGCCAGCATTTTGTACTATTTTTGAAATCGAATTCAGATTTGCTTTAAACGCTAATTCATCGTATGAGTAGTTCTAACAATTTGATTCAGCGTATTTGAACTCAGCCCAGGAGGTGAAATTAATTTCAGGATCAAGCATTGAGCCAGCACTTAGTATTATTTTTGAAATCGAATTCAGATTTGCTTTAAACGCCAATTCATCGTATGAGTAGTTCTAACAGTTTGATTCAGCGTATTTGAACTCAGCCCAGGAGATGAAGAGAATTTCTGGATCAAGCATTAAGCCAGCATTTTGTACTATTTTTGAAATCGAATTCAGATTTGCTTTAAACGCCAATTCATCGCATGGGTAGTTCTAACAGTTTGATTCAGCGTATTTGAACTCAGCCCAGGAGATGAAGAGAATTTCTGGATCAAGCATTAAGCCAGCATTTTGTACTATTTTTGAAATGCGAATTCAGATTTGCTTTAAACGCCAATTCATCGTTTGAGTAGTTCTAACAGTTTGATTCAGCGTATTTGAACTCAGTCCAGGAGATGAAGAGAATTTCTGGATCAAGCATTAAGCCAGCATTTTGTACTATTTTTGAAATCGAATTCAGATTTGCTTCAAACGCCAATTCATCGTATGAGTAGTTCTAACAGTTTGATTCAGCGTATTTGAACTCAGCCCAGGAGATGAAGAGAATTTCTGGATCAAGCATTAAGCCAGCATTTTGTACTATTTTTGAAATCGAATTCAGATTTGCTTTAAACGCCAATTCATCGCATGGGTAGTTCTAACAGTTTGATTCAGCGTATTTGAACTCAGCCCAGGAGATGAAGAGAATTTCTGGATCAAGCATTAAGCCAGCATTTTGTACTATTTTTGAAATCGAATTCAGATTTGCTTTAAACGCCAATTCATCGTATGAGTAGTTCTAACAATTTGATTCAGCGTATTTGAACTCAGCCCAGGAGATGAAGAGAATTTCTGGATCAAGCATTAAGCCAGCATTTTGTACTATTTTTGAAATCGAATTCAGATTTGCTTTAAACGCCAATTCATCGTATGAGTAGTTCTAACAGTTTGATTCAGCGTATTTGAACTCAGCCCAGGAGATGAAGAGAATTTCTGGATCAAGCATTAAGCCAGCATTTTGTACTATTTTTGAAATCGAATTCAGATTTGCTTTAAACGCCAATTCATCGCATGGGTAGTTCTAACAGTTTGATTCAGCGTATTTGAACTCAGCCCAGGAGGTGAAATTAATTTCAGGATCAAGCATTGAGCCAGCACTTAGTATTATTTTTGAAATCGAATTCAGATTTGCTTTAAACGCCAATTCATCGTATGAGTAGTTCTAACAGTTTGATTCAGCGTATTTGAACTCAGCCCAGGAGATGAAGAGAATTTCTGGATCAAGCATTAAGCCAGCATTTTGTACTCTTTTTGAAATCGAATTCAGATTTGCTTTAAACGCCAATTCATCGTATGAGTAGTTCTAACAATTTGATTCAGCGTATTTGAACTCAGCCCAGGAGGTGAAATTAATTTCAGGATCAAGCATTGAGCCAGCACTTAGTATTATTTTTGAAATCGAATTCAGATTTGCTTTAAACGCCAATTCATCGTATGAGAAGTTCTAACAGTTTGATTCAGCGTATTTGAACTCAGCCCAGGAGATGAAGAGAATTTCTGGATCAAGCATTAAGCCAGCATTTTGTACTATTTTTGAAATCGAATTCAGATTTGCTTTAAACGCCAATTCATCGCATGGGTAGTTCTAACAGTTTGATTCAGCGTATTTGAACTCAGCCCAGGAGATGAAGAGAATTTCTGGATCAAGCATTAAGCCAGCATTTTGTACTATTTTTGAAATCGAATTCAGATTTGCTTTAAACGCCAATTCATCGTATGAGTAGTTCTAACAATTTGATTCAGCGTATTTGAACTCAGCCCAGGAGGTGAAATTAATTTCAGGATCAAGCATTGAGCCAGCACTTAGTATTTTTTTTGAAATCGAATTCAGATTTGCTTTAAACGCCAATTCATCGTATGAGTAGTTCTAACAGTTTGATTCAGCGTATTTGAACTCAGCCCAGGAGATGAAGAGAATTTCTGGATCAAGCATTAAGCCAGCATTTTGTACTATTTTTGAAATCGAATTCAGATTTGCTTTAAACGCCAATTCATCGCATGGGTAGTTCTAACAGTTTGATTCAGCGTATTTGAACTCAGCCCAGGAGATGAAGAGAATTTCTGGATCAAGCATTAAGCCAGCATTTTGTACTATTTTTGAAATCGAATTCAGATTTGCTTTAAACGCTAATTCATCGTATGAGTAGTTCTAACAATTTGATTCAGCGTATTTGAACTCAGCCCAGGAGGTGAAATTAATTTCAGGATCAAGCATTGAGCCAGCACTTAGTATTATTTTTGAAATCGAATTCAGATTTGCTTTAAACGCCAATTCATCGTATGAGTAGTTCTAACAGTTTGATTCAGCGTATTTGAACTCAGCCCAGGAGATGAAGAGAATTTCTGGATCAAGCATTAAGCCAGCATTTTGTACTATTTTTGAAATCGAATTCAGATTTGCTTTAAACGCCAATTCATCGCATGGGTAGTTCTAACAGTTTGATTCAGCGTATTTGAACTCAGCCCAGGAGATGAAGAGAATTTCTGGATCAAGCATTAAGCCAGCATTTTGTACTATTTTTGAAATCGAATTCAGATTTGCTTTAAACGCCAATTCATCGTATGAGTAGTTCTAACAATTTGATTCAGCGTATTTGAACTCAGCCCAGGAGGTGAAATTAATTTCAGGATCAAGCATTGAGCCAGCATTTTGTACTATTTTTGAAATCGAATTCAGATTTGCTTTAAACGCCAATTCATCGCATGGGTAGTTCTAACAGTTTGATTCAGCGTATTTGAACTCAGCCCAGGAGATGAAGAGAATTTCTGGATCAAGCATTAAGCCAGCATTTTGTACTATTTTTGAAATCGAATTCAGATTTGCTTTAAACGCCAATTCATCGTATGAGTAGTTCTAACAATTTGATTCAGCGTATTTGAACTCAGCCCAGGAGGTGAAATTAATTTCAGGATCAAGCATTGAGCCAGCACTTAGTATTTTTTTTGAAATCGAATTCAGATTTGCTTTAAACGCCAATTCATCGTATGAGTAGCAGTTCTAACAGTTTGATTCAGCGTATTTGAACTCAGCCCAGGAGATGAAGAGAATTTCTGGATCAAGCATTAAGCCAGCATTTTGTACTATTTTTGAAATCGAATTCAGATTTGCTTTAAACGCCAATTCATCGCATGGGTAGTTCTAACAGTTTGATTCAGCGTATTTGAACTCAGCCCAGGAGATGAAGAGAATTTCTGGATCAAGCATTAAGCCAGCATTTTGTACTATTTTTGAAATCGAATTCAGATTTGCTTTAAACGCTAATTCATCGTATGAGTAGTTCTAACAATTTGATTCAGCGTATTTGAACTCAGCCCAGGAGGTGAAATTAATTTCAGGATCAAGCATTGAGCCAGCACTTAGTATTATTTTTGAAATCGAATTCAGATTTGCTTTAAACGCCAATTCATCGTATGAGTAGTTCTAACAGTTTGATTCAGCGTATTTGAACTCAGCCCAGGAGATGAAGAGAATTTCTGGATCAAGCATTAAGCCAGCATTTTGTACTATTTTTGAAATCGAATTCAGATTTGCTTTAAACGCCAATTCATCGCATGGGTAGTTCTAACAGTTTGATTCAGCGTATTTGAACTCAGCCCAGGAGATGAAGAGAATTTCTGGATCAAGCATTAAGCCAGCATTTTGTACTATTTTTGAAATGCGAATTCAGATTTGCTTTAAACGCCAATTCATCGTTTGAGTAGTTCTAACAGTTTGATTCAGCGTATTTGAACTCAGTCCAGGAGATGAAGAGAATTTCTGGATCAAGCATTAAGCCAGCATTTTGTACTATTTTTGAAATCGAATTCAGATTTGCTTCAAACGCCAATTCATCGTATGAGTAGTTCTAACAGTTTGATTCAGCGTATTTGAACTCAGCCCAGGAGATGAAGAGAATTTCTGGATCAAGCATTAAGCCAGCATTTTGTACTATTTTTGAAATCGAATTCAGATTTGCTTTAAACGCCAATTCATCGCATGGGTAGTTCTAACAGTTTGATTCAGCGTATTTGAACTCAGCCCAGGAGATGAAGAGAATTTCTGGATCAAGCATTAAGCCAGCATTTTGTACTATTTTTGAAATCGAATTCAGATTTGCTTTAAACGCCAATTCATCGTATGAGTAGTTCTAACAATTTGATTCAGCGTATTTGAACTCAGCCCAGGAGATGAAGAGAATTTCTGGATCAAGCATTAAGCCAGCATTTTGTACTATTTTTGAAATCGAATTCAGATTTGCTTTAAACGCCAATTCATCGTATGAGTAGTTCTAACAGTTTGATTCAGCGTATTTGAACTCAGCCCAGGAGATGAAGAGAATTTCTGGATCAAGCATTAAGCCAGCATTTTGTACTATTTTTGAAATCGAATTCAGATTTGCTTTAAACGCCAATTCATCGCATGGGTAGTTCTAACAGTTTGATTCAGCGTATTTGAACTCAGCCCAGGAGGTGAAATTAATTTCAGGATCAAGCATTGAGCCAGCACTTAGTATTATTTTTGAAATCGAATTCAGATTTGCTTTAAACGCCAATTCATCGTATGAGTAGTTCTAACAGTTTGATTCAGCGTATTTGAACTCAGCCCAGGAGATGAAGAGAATTTCTGGATCAAGCATTAAGCCAGCATTTTGTACTATTTTTGAAATCGAATTCAGATTTGCTTTAAACGCCAATTCATCGTATGAGTAGTTCTAACAATTTGATTCAGCGTATTTGAACTCAGCCCAGGAGGTGAAATTAATTTCAGGATCAAGCATTGAGCCAGCACTTAGTATTATTTTTTAAATCGAATTCAGATTTGCTTTAAACGCCAATTCATCGTATGAGAAGTTCTAACAGTTTGATTCAGCGTATTTGAACTCAGCCCAGGAGATGAAGAGAATTTCTGGATCAAGCATTAAGCCAGCATTTTGTACTATTTTTGAAATCGAATTCAGATTTGCTTTAAACGCCAATTCATCGCATGGGTAGTTCTAACAGTTTGATTCAGCGTATTTGAACTCAGCCCAGGAGATGAAGAGAATTTCTGGATCAAGCATTAAGCCAGCATTTTGTACTATTTTTGAAATCGAATTCAGATTTGCTTTAAACGCCAATTCATCGTATGAGTAGTTCTAACAATTTGATTCAGCGTATTTGAACTCAGCCCAGGAGGTGAAATTAATTTCAGGATCAAGCATTGAGCCAGCACTTAGTATTTTTTTTTGAAATCGAATTCAGATTTGCTTTAAACGCCAATTCATCGTATGAGTAGTTCTAACAGTTTGATTCAGCGTATTTGAACTCAGCCCAGGAGATGAAGAGAATTTCTGGATCAAGCATTAAGCCAGCATTTTGTACTATTTTTGAAATCGAATTCAGATTTGCTTTAAACGCCAATTCATCGCATGGGTAGTTCTAACAGTTTGATTCAGCGTATTTGAACTCAGCCCAGGAGATGAAGAGAATTTCTGGATCAAGCATTAAGCCAGCATTTTGTACTATTTTTGAAATCGAATTCAGATTTGCTTTAAACGCTAATTCATCGTATGAGTAGTTCTAACAATTTGATTCAGCGTATTTGAACTCAGCCCAGGAGGTGAAATTAATTTCAGGATCAAGCATTGAGCCAGCACTTAGTATTATTTTTGAAATCGAATTCAGATTTGCTTTAAACGCCAATTCATCGTATGAGTAGTTCTAACAGTTTGATTCAGCGTATTTGAACTCAGCCCAGGAGATGAAGAGAATTTCTGGATCAAGCATTAAGCCAGCATTTTGTACTATTTTTGAAATCGAATTCAGATTTGCTTTAAACGCCAATTCATCGCATGGGTAGTTCTAACAGTTTGATTCAGCGTATTTGAACTCAGCCCAGGAGATGAAGAGAATTTCTGGATCAAGCATTAAGCCAGCATTTTGTACTATTTTTGAAATCGAATTCAGATTTGCTTTAAACGCCAATTCATCGTATGAGTAGTTCTAACAATTTGATTCAGCGTATTTGAACTCAGCCCAGGAGGTGAAATTAATTTCAGGATCAAGCATTGAGCCAGCACTTAGTATTATTTTTGAAATCGAATTCAGATTTGCTTTAAACGCCAATTCATCGTATGAGTAGTTCTAACAGTTTGATTCAGCGTATTTGAACTCAGCCCAGGAGATGAAGAGAATTTCTGGATCAAGCATTAAGCCAGCATTTTGTACTATTTTTGAAATCGAATTCAGATTTGCTTTAAACGCCAATTTATCGCATGGGTAGTTCTAACAGTTTGATTCAGCGTATTTGAACTCAGCCCAGGAGATGAAGAGAATTTCTGGATCAAGCATTAAGCCAGCATTTTGTACTATTTTTGAAATCGAATTCAGATTTGCTTTAAACGCCAATTCATCGTATGAGTAGTTCTAACAATTTGATTCAGCGTATTTGAACTCAGCCCAGGAGATGAAGAGAATTTCTGGATCAAGCATTAAGCCAGCATTTTGTACTATTTTTGAAATCGAATTCAGATTTGCTTTAAACGCCAATTCATCGCATGGGTAGTTCTAACAGTTGAACTCAGAGTATTTGAACTCAGCCCAGAAGGTGAAGAGAATTTCCGGATCAAGCATTGAGACATGCTCCCAATAAGAGTTAAATTTTTTTTAATGAAAGTGACACACATTTGAGTTACACAAAGAAGGCAACTACGAAAGTTTGCTACAGCAAGGGGATTTTAATACATAATGTGCCTTCTCGTATAACGAGGAACATTTTACGTCAGTACTGTGATTGGTGCGAGATGTGAATCAGTGTACAAATCGACTAGTCCTGGTTGGGATTTTAACCTGGGTTGACTCAATGAGAGCGTAAACGGCATTCCGGATTAAGCGTGATACTAACTAAACCAAAAGGTATCTCAGAATTATGAGTATAAATTTTAAATGGCTAAAATAGAGCACCTCTTGATGAGGTTAACTAGGTTCAAATTTCAGTGATGTCTGGTTGATATGAATTATGCACCTGGCTCGCACCCACCAACTACACTGCTGACGTAAAAAATTCTCTGTGGTAGATATATCAAGGATAGATTACTCTTGCCGTCGGGCTAACCAAGGGAGATTTTCGTGGTTTTCCTCTCCATGTAACGCAAATGCGGGCTTCAAAAAGCATGAAAAGCTCTCTAGTCAAAGCATCAAAAAGTTCTCAATGGAGGCTAGTTTGTCCCAATGATCTAGTAGTTTCCTTATCTTCTGGATTGCGATCAAAATTACTAGCCTACGAAGTGAAACATTTATATTTGTAAATTCAAAATTGGGTCGGCTGTTCAACGCCGGTTATAAGTGGCAGAAATAAGAACGGGATGAAGTCATTCTTATTATAGCATTCCTTTAAAAATTATGCACTCCTACTACAGCCTGTTGTCAGTCAGGTCGTAAGAGTTGAGGTTTCACAACTTCAAAAGCAATGACATAAAGGTCGGAAATGTGGTTAGTATTGCACACCTGCCACCACTAAACAAGCTGGCGTCCATAGATCTGAAGCAGGACTGGCTTCAAAACATCTGGAGTAAAACTCCAGTCCTTCACGAAGACAGTGCAGAGCATTAAATTTTGTGCGTGGCTAGGGTACACCAATGGTTTGAGAATGTCCTCCATGTTCGCATAACAAATCAATACCTCTGGGGGTACTGATCCAAGAGTTTCCTTGTCTGCTGGATTGGTTCAAAATTGCAAGGCTACGGCTGTGAACATTAGTAGTCGTAAACCGAAAAATTGGGTCGGCTGTTCAACAGCGGTCATAAAATAAAATGTAAAAAATGGTTTGAGAATTGAAAACCAGCCCTCAGGATCCGGGGTTCGATCCTCGACTCGGCTAAGACTCACCGAATATATGCGATATACGTGCTCATAAAATATGTTGAATCGAAAGTCCTGTGGTCCGTCACTGACAGTACCATGGGTACATGGATAAAGAGAAAATTTCCTTCCCTTTCAGATTCATGTCTAAATTGAGGAAGCGACCTCAAATATGAGCAGTGTTGCCATCTATCCGTGTGGATCGGAGCTAAGACGTACTTTCACCCTAACGTGCTTTATTATCAAACGAAAGGCGAACTTTTCTATCTTAATTCGAAAGAGCACGGCGTGTCCAAGTGTTAATAGAAACCACAAAACTGTGCTGTCGTGGCCTTAAACCCTTATATAAACCCTTACATAACTTTAATATTATTTAAACAGTTTAAAAAATAGTTGAGCTTAAAATAATTCATTTTTCTTTTTATATATAAAACAAATTGAAGCTATTAACACATTCTTTGGACTGAAAAATATCCGCTATTTGAACATTATCATCAAAATAATATTCCCTATTGCAATACTTAGCGCAAATAATTTGTTAGCAAAGTTTTAAAAGTTTCTTCTGCATTTAATTAAAAAAATACCTTCGCAATTAAGGAGAACAATTTTAATAACGTATAATTTTTTTCATTTCTAGCGTAATTTCAAATTTAGGTTTGTTAACCTTATCTTCAAAAATCGACTTTGCTTTTTATCCGGATATTTTCATTAAGTTTAAGTTGGAGTCAATATTTTACTTGAATTCGTAAGAGTCTGTACTTTTCTGTATGTAAATTTCTTGAAGGTACTTTCATTTTCTTTAAACGTCGCAAACTAATTTAAATGCGATTCAAGTAAATTGGATCTTTGTCTCGATAGGGCCTTTCATTACTAAAAGTTTTTTTTTTCCATTTCTTGTTCGCTCGTTAATTGAATTTGAGAATTCCTGTTTAGAATATTGTAAAGGTTTGGATAGTGAAGAAAGAAGAAGGCTTTTCTGCTGAGTATTAGTATACCTTAATATAAGATCTTACTTTAATATAATTGTTTTAATATTTTCTAAGGGTTTTTTTAAATCGAATTATAAATCTTTAAAAATTTTAATAAAGTAAATGTGTCGATGTAATTTAATCGTATTTCATAAAATTCGAAGCACATAGATAATTTAATTTTAAAAGCAGATTTCCTTGACAATTGTGTTTTGTAAAAAGGGACAATGCAACTTTACTTTAATCACCATTGTTTATTAGTAAATTAAAAAAAAATAGCTTAAAGTGAATTTATTTAATTTTTATTTAATTTAATTTTTATTTAATTTTTTGTTTTAAAAAATATTAAATAAAAGGAAATAGACGGCGATTAATTAAATTGACGGTTATTTGTATTAAATTTCGTTGTATATAAAAAAGGCATTATTTGATTGTTGGCTTACTCTACTTTTGTTTATTTTGAAATAGAGAATCCTCAAGTTTAATGAGTGTATTGTTTTTTTCTGAAAAGAAAGATTTTTGGTGCCTTCGGTTTCGCACCAAAAATAAGTTAAATGACTTTTTAGAAATATTATTAATTATGTTATTTAAAATAAGATAAATGACTTTTTATGAATATGAAAGTGAAGCTAATACCATTTTTGAATTTGGTCCACTATTTCAATATAGCATTTGTGTATATATAGAAGTATTAAGTAGTTAAACACCCCTAATTGTGTTAGGAAATTTTGAAAATGAGTTTTTGGAAAATTTTTGGTAGGCCGAGGGAAAGTAAATTTAATCTTTCTTTTAATTAATTTTTTTTACTTTTTTGGCTGACGTATAATTTGTTTTGTGTTAAAAAATAATAAAAAGGTAGGAAAAAATAAAGCTGAATCTCGATATAACAATTACGGCACATTACGATAAGTTCACCATTACGACAAGTTTCTAAGTTGCTGTAAAGACACACAAATTATTCAGCTTCGATCGATCAAAAAGACTGGAGCACCCCGGACCAAGTCCGAATGCTGAAGCATTATCTCCTACATTAGAAAGCGGTCAGACGGTTTTTCATTAAGTAGTCTGCGAAGACTATTTAAAAAGTGAACCAGTTGTGCGCATTAATCTAAATTCCGTTTTAAAAGTAATTGAGAGAAATTTATCATATATATTTGTGAATTGAATCTGTAGTGATTGACAAGTAAATAAGACAAACCAATCATATTCAAAAATTAAACAAATTTTCAGACATATATTAGCTACCACTCCCTTATTTTTACTAGATTTTTTATTAAATGATTCTTTTGAAAACTTGTTTACCTTCATAGTGGTCTGATCGGACTACCTACAAAAAACCGTGTGGAGGCTTTTAGTTATAGGAGGCTGAAGTAACTCCCGTGCCTACTGATTTTATCAGGATGAAATGGGATTGCCTTCACGCCTAAGGTGGGTCTACCAGGAGAAAATCTTCCGACGTACTTCACCCATCTCATCTAGGAGCACCCTTCTGCCACGATGAGGAAATCAGCAGGTATTGGGAAGGTATTTGATTTTAGAACGACCACTGGCTAAGTTATATTCTTAAATATATATTAAAAGTTCTTCGGCTATTTTCAAAAACCCTACTCCCACTTCAAAACAATGCGTTTTTGTTGATCATATATCTATCATGCCCCCATCTTCCTTCTTGACTACTAAAATCATAATACACTGTTATCAACGACAGCTAAAAATATTGCACTTTATTTTTTTTTCTTCTTTTTTTTGTTGCAGAAACTTGTTCAGCCATTTCTGTCGTAAATGTTAGTGCCTGAATCTGAAGGCAAAAGCAGCTTATTTCAGATATGTATAATAATGTATATGTATAATCAAAATAGTTGTTCAAAATAAAGAAAAAAGAGGCAATTGTGTCGATTTCATTTTTTAATCTGTTTACTGCCATTCCATTATTAAATATGTGTTTGCTTATTGAGACAATAAGCTCGCTTAAACGGCAATTTCATCTACTGTTATGAATTAATGTTGTAACGTCCGGTAAATCGAAATAAATCCTGATGCAATAGTAGGAAATAACCCGGTAGCGACTCATTTAAGTCAGCATTTCAATACAACTGAAATAGTAGCTGACTTAGGATACAGCCCATCCAATTACGACCATGAAAATTTCGAAAAAGTTCTAGCAAAATTTTTGCGCTTGCTGACCGAAAGACACAAGAAAAACATTACGAAAACGGAAAAAAATTATGAATAAGTATTACCTAAAGAGTTCTTCGTGTGATTCCTCCAGATCTCGTTGTTTTGCATCTATATCTTTCTGCCTAGAATCCAAGGTGTCTCTAAGCTGTTGTAATTCGGTTTCCTTTGTGTCGAGTGCCTCCTCAAGTTGATTTTGTATCCTTTTCAGCATCACGTCTTTCTGCTGGATGATCTCTTGTAGCTCTTGTATCGTATTCTCACCTTCGATGACGACTTTGGTCTTCTCGCTCAGTAGACTCTGTGTGAAGAGATTATTAATAAAACATTTATCGTGATAAGTGTTTCTGAGTTTAATTATCTTCACGAAAAAATGTTTTTAGGTAGAATAAACAACTTAATTCTGATTGTTTTCAGGCAAAAGAGTTTAAGTTCACACAGTGGGCTATACATGGTTATTATCATATAAAGGCAGCTCCCATTAGGAGACAAAAATGATTTTTTTGAAAGTTACAGCCCTTTAATCTTATGGAATTATAGCTTATGAAAACTTCGAATCAAATAAATTGCTCAATTTCTATAAAACTTCGATTGTAGCCTAATAAAATATTATTATTTTGAAGTGTACAATTGTTCAGCAAAAGGGATAAGAATATAATGGAAATGCGTGTACTAATTTTTTGGCTTTTTAGATTGTAAAAAAATAAATACCCTTTTTATAAAATATTTTTTAATTTAAATTTTTTTAAAGGATTTTTAAACCTCGATATAAGAAGGTGAATTCATTCTCGGTTTGAGAAGGCTTTTTTACTTTTGGTTTGCGAAGGTTGATTTACAATTGACTTCAGAACGTTCTTCTAGCTTTGTTTTATGTAAAGGTATATGTAATTTCGATATAAAAGGATGTTTTTGCACTCTTAATTGTATCCTTATTGCACGGGAACTAGCATAGTTAAATTTAATTTAGTTTCAAGCTTGCATGGTTTATTTGCTAATCATTTTTAAACCTTGTTGGGATTACGTGATAAAAGCTGATGCTGAAATTTAAATCAACCTTATACTGCTATCTGGGTTGTGTAACACTGTTTTAACTTACTTTGACAGCATCCTCCGATTCTTTAAGTGAATTTTTCAGTTGAAGCATTTTACTGTTTTGATAGACTAGATCCATAAACGATCTACAGTTACTGATTAGTATTGAATATTAATGTTTTAACACAGTGGTCCCCAATACAGCGAACCGGTACCGGTCCGTGGATCAAATGATACCAGACCACCCAAAGAACATTAAATTATTTCCATTTTATACACTGTGGTATATTTTTCAGTTTGCACGGCTTTTTATGAACGAGAGGTTAACTGGGAGCTGTGAGATGTCACAGCACCAATATCGCTCATTTAATTCTATTTTGTATTGAAGACATGTTAAAATACAACTTTAAAATAAAATTACTGAATCAAAATCATCTAAAACATAAGCAATCAACGACAGCCCTCTCAGAAGATTGAGATAAAATTGTCAAAAGTTGACCGGTCCTCAGCGATGGAAGTGTTGGGAAGCACTGTTTTAACAGACAAGACCTGATTAAAAAATATTAAAATGCGATATGCTATATCGAACAGTTTCAGTCTAGTTTAACAGTATCTTCCGATTCTACTATTAAACGTTATAATTGCGATGTGACAATGTTTTTAAAAGACTAGATCTATTTATTGCAACTGATTAATATCAAATGTTAATGTTTTGGCAGGCAAGACTTGATTTTAAAAAAAAAAATTAAAATGCAATTCACTCTTTCAGCTTACTTTGACAGTATCTTCCGATTCTTTGAGTGAATGTTGCAATTGAGATATCATGTTATCTTTCTCTTGACAGACACTGCTGTGGTGTTGCGTGCTCTGAGTCAGCTGATCTTGTAAAACCTGAACACTGCGCTGGAGAATCTGTATTTTGTCTAGCCTTCTGGTACACTCCTCCTGAAGCCCCTGGAAAGATGAAACAATTAATTAAGCACCGTGAAGATAGTGCGGAAAATAGTAAACACATCTATTCGAATCGATCACCTTAATTGCTTCGTCTTTAATTTTTAGTCCATCGATCAGGGTATGAACTTCTTTCAGCATTTTATCGACAGATGCAGATGATAGGCTAGGACAATCTGTGTGGTCACTTGTTGAAGAACTCTGACAAAGAAATGGAAAATGGGACAGTTAATATATCACATCGTTCAATATATTGAACTGTTCTACTTAAATATATTTTATGTTTAATATTCATATGGACTAAGGCGAGGTCTATTGCTGATGGTTATATTTTTAAGGGTTATTTTTTTCTATAACTCAAATTTTTACATGTTAGTTGAAAACGATAAAGAAAGAGTTGTGTTGGATAATATAAATTTTATGTTTTATGCAAATTATGTTTATTATAATTTTATGTTTTATGCAATTTATGTTCTATAAATTTTATGTTTTATTTAAATTTTATGTTATATTATACATATTTTATATTATGATTAGCTGCGTCTTATTTTTTATATTAATTCAAATGAATGAATGTGAAAATAATGACGCATGTTTTTGCAAGTCATTTTTTCTGAAACACAAAGTTTTACAGCTTGTTTAATTGGGCACGGTGAAAAGAAAGCGAATAAAATAATAAACCAATATAGGATTAATATAAAATACCAATCGTATTGTAATTTAGGCATAAATGTCATGTTTATAGGCATATAAACTTGATATGTCATGCTCATAATGAGAGGCATGTCATATCATGTCAAAATGTCATGCTTATAATCAGCATAATAACAATCAAATCACTGAGATATAACTGGTTATAAACTATATTTTGCTGTTCAATTCCCAAAATAATTATCTGATTCACATACTTAGGTTGATAGATATCTAAATTAAGATTTTTATACACACTTTATATTAAAACATACATCGAAACTGATCTCAATCAGCTTCAAGATTGAATAAACGTGCGTTGCTTTGATAATTTCGTATTAGTAAACTAGTCATGATATTTTGCAATCCACTACCAATTATTATTTTTAGAATTCTTATAAACATAAATATAAAAATTACACATTAGGAGTAGAGAATTATTACTCAAAAGACATAAAAAAAATACTTTAACGAAATTTGACGAATGGATATTGATGTCAATCTCTGGGAAGATGAGATAGCAAAAATTTCTAAATCAGTTAGATGGAGAATAAAAATAACAGAGGCTCATAATAATTTTCTTTCATCATCTTTCAGTTTCATTGGACGTTCAAACTGGTTTTGACCATTTCCAATAAGCTCTTATAACCGTCTTTCAGTTTAATCTGACAATTTTACTGGTTTTGATCCATTAATGTCTCCTTCAGTGTGGTTGATTTCAATAAGGATTCGTTAAATTTCGATAACGTTTTTATTTTTCTACACCTTAATATTCCATAGAGACCAGCGTGTAATTTCTTTACATTATTTTTAAAAGGATATTAAAAATAAATATTAACGATGGCTATAAGTGAGAACAACCATAAAAATTTAGTTTTATTATTTCGATTTTAAGTTTCTGCAATTATTGTAAGAATCTCTATTATGATTCACAAACGCTCAATCGACGATTATTAACAATTATAAGCACAATCGACTATAAAGTAGGCTAAGTGGATTTAATTTCGTTTCCAATTTATCACATGAGCTTCAGCGTAATATAACAAAACGTAATTTAATTATTGCTATAATGATTTAAATAATATAACAATTTAAAGTTATTAAATTATATTACAACGTAATATAATTTAAAAACTCACTGAAAGAGTTATGTTTAATTATTTTTTACGCACATTAAAACGAATTTAATTATGTATGTACGCTTGGCTAAATTCTTCAGTAATTTTTAAAATTTAGTATGATATTCTGATTTAGTGTCATTTCGTATTTGTCTAACTATATCTTTTGGTAAATAAACATATAAACAAGTTTGGAACGACCGTCTTTAGTAAATGATTTGAAACTAATAGTTCCCATTAGTTGAAAGTTTGAATTAACTATTTTAGACTTTAGGAATAGTTTACATAAAGATTCGTAGTTTCTTAAAGATCGACAAGATATAAGATTCAGTGGTATACTTTGAATTTTACTTGATATGATGCATAAAAAGATATTTTATAGCAACTGTTAATCGATTTTGTATCTGGTGATTTATGTTCACTGCATCGATTTTTGACCAATGGAAAAAAGATTATTTTTAAATGTCATTCTAACACCTAAACAAATATAAATTCTTTGTAAATGTTATAATTTGAAATAAAAATAGGAGTAATTTTTTATATTAATTAAACTGGCAAAATAGCGGGTTCAAGAAAATTTTGAGGTAAAGAGTGTTAATCAAAGAATTACTAAAACTATAGAGAACTTTTTAAAACTTTGACTTTTTGATTTTACGCTTTCGGTAGTTCCGCTACGGTTCACAATTTTACTATTAAACTTTTCATTATTTAAATAAAATAAGCATAAAAAGAAAATTTTTAATTTTTTAATAATTATCGTTTAACTTTACTTATAAGTTCAGAAAACCCAAGCGTTCTCTTATAAATTAAAACAGTGTTTCGGAACTAATAAAATATCACCGCTACTACACTGAGAAAAAAAGTATGGTCAAAACTACCAGAATATGGTCAAATTTACCGTACTTCTGGCTTTATGGGAACACCAAAATGTTTGGTAATTTTTCTCAAAGCGTTTTGGTTATGATTTTGGAATAATGATTTTGATGATAATTAATGGTATTATACTACATGATAAAATTTCATCATGATACCTTAGAGCATGGTGTAAAAATCATTTATTCAGTTAAATTTACTGTTCAGGTTTGCATTTTTTACTAAAAGTGTGATAAAAAGAAGTAAAATTTTGAAAACCAGAATTTCCGGAAAACCGGGGCCATATGAGCAAAAATTATCAAATAAATAGTTTAAAAATTGTGTATTTTGATTTTTGTTGCCAAAATTATTAATATTATTTTTACCGGATATGCGAGAATTTTACCAGAATTATTTTTCTGTGTATAAATCAATGTTTTAATTTATTTTATTATTTTTTTATTCGATTACTTTGGTAAATATGTTTGTAACGTAAATTCTTAGTATTTAATCTACGCATGAAATTTAAGTTCTGTCGAATGCTCACCATAATAAACTAAGTCCAACTTCTTTCGAAGGGAACCATATTTTGTGTGAATCATTACTTTTGTCTTGTCAACAACAGTTACTTATATAATTACAATAACTGACAATCCATGTAATTATACGCTAGCAATCAAAAGTGCAGTACCATAGGCATAGACTATTTTATTTCTATATTCCAGATACTAAAGTAATTAAAATCTTACTATCTAAATCTTAGTAATATAATTAAATCCGTGTAAATTCAAGTTATTTTCCGGGATTATTTTGTAGGCGAAAATTACTAAGCGTGCTCCATAACATGGGGGGGGGGGGGAAAGAACAGATCCCTTTACTTTTTTCCGCGTAATTATTGCACACACATTTTTATGGAAACTGATATTTTTTAAACAATGTTTCTACCTAAGAAAGTATAAAATAAGCTCACAATAAAATTAATAAGATACCTATGATTTATATTTTTTTCCTTATTCAACCAAATTTCGCCACAAGCAGCTAATAATTAACTAAAGCTCCTGAAACCGCCCTTTTAATTATACACTGCTACTTCATTAAGCGACGTCCCAAACCTACATCGTGATATTTTTATCACATCAACAATTCCATTGATATTGAGTATTCCCAGAAGTATTGAAGTAATAAATTAGATCCTGCTCAATACTCCATAAATACTGAGACTTAAGCAAAGAATAAGAATGATGATGGCACAGAAGCTGAAGTGCAATTAATTTTTGCTAGATTCTCATCAATTCCGCTGTTCCTTGTATAATATGTAACGAAACATGTTTTCGCGTTCAAATAGCAAATAGATGGATGGACAAGGATCAGTTTACTTAGAATGATATCAGATGAGAATATGGATGATATTATTCTTAAGATTTGGATGACATTATTCACCAATCTAGGGGTTTGGCGAAAAGAAAGGAAGGCCATTTTATTCATACAAGCAGGAAGTTCGCTGCCTTAATTCTTTTTAAAACTAAGATGGGGACAATTTAAGGATAATTTGAGTTTACTAACGGCTTCTTCACAAAATATTTTATCCTGAAAACGGGCCCTTCACAAATTATTTTGTCCTAAAAACGGGTATTTTATAAGTAATAAGTAATTTTATCTTAAAAAAAGGAATCTTAATAAAATATTTTATCTCAGAAATGAAGTCTATGCAATATTTTAGTTTTAGAAACGAGCACTTCACCAAAGTGGAACTTTAAAAAATAAGTCGATGACGTCGCTAATTCACAATGTATCTTAAGAATAGGCCTTTCACAAATTATTTTTTCCTATGAATGATCCTTTTGCAAATTCCTCTATCCTTAAAACCGTCATTTCACAAATTATTTTATCATAAAAACTGAATCTGAGTAAAATAATTTATCTTAGAAATGGACCCTGCACAACATTTTTGCTTTAAAAATTGACACTTCACCAAAATCTGACTTTAAAAAAGGAGTCGATGATATCATTATCTCATAATTTATTCTAAAAATGGCCCCTTCACGAATTATTTTATTCTAAAAACGGGTCTTTTGCAAATTTTTTTATCCTAAAAACAGGACCTCTACAAGTTATTTTATCCTAAAAACGAGCATTTTACAAATTATTTTATCATAAAAGCTGAGTTTTAATAAAATATTTTGTCTTAGAATGGGCCATGCAAAATTTTTTTGTTTTAAAAATAGATCCTTCACAAAAATCTACCTTTAAAAAAGGAATCGATGACATCCTTAATTCATAATTTTAAAAGTTGATTCCGAGTGAACAATGTTTGTTTTTTTCGCATAATCATGATTTTTTTCCACACGCTTAACAAACCAACGCAATAAAAGTCAACCCAATATACTTTCTGAAATTTTTAAGGAGAGGTTACTATAACATAGCATTTAATTATGATTTTTCTTAGAAAAAGCTTAATTGTTGCATACAATGTTGAAAAAAAGTTCTTATTGTCAAACGCATTAAAATTTTCAAGTAAATTAAAAATTATTTAGAATTGCAGCAATTGGAATTGAGCTAATTTTGATTCGAGAACCGATTAATTCGTTATTTGTTGGTTTTGGAAGGAATTCAATCTGATTTATTTGGTGATTGAGTGGTATTTCTTCAAAAAGTTATAAGTAAATAAAAAAAGCACTAAGAGTAAAAAAATTAAAGCATTAATTTTTTAAATGTTATTGAACAAATAAAAAATTTTAAAAATGAAGAATATGGGAAGATTTGTTTTTGTCTTTTTTAATCGAAATGGTTCAAGGAGATTAAAAAATAGATAAGGATTCAAAACAAATAAATAAAATTAAAAAAAAAAGGTTATCAAGCTGATCTAGAAACTAAAGATACTTTATTCAAAACCAAAGCCTTCTGATTTTTTACTAAAAATTTTAAATTGAAGCTATTGTGACAGTTCTTCCATATTTTATAATAATTAAAGTATGCTAAAATTAACATTTTCTCTTAACCAAGCATGAGAACCAGAGATATCCAGAAGACCTATTTCTTGAACGAGTTTTCAATAAGCAGCAATTCTCGTTTATATACTTCGAAGAGCCATTACATTATGACCACCCTGCTAATAACATGTAGGACCACCTTTGGCCCTCAAAACTGCTAGCACGCGCCGTGGCATTGATTCCACAAGATGCTGATAGGTAGTCTGAGGTATCTGGTACCAAGAGCTCACCAACTGGTCCTGCAATTCCCTCACATTGCGAGGTGGTAGCGTGGCAGCACGAATTTGGTTTTTCAAGTAGGACCACAAATGCTCTATTGGATTAAGGTCAGGTAAATTTGGGGGCCAAGACATGATTGAAAGTCACTGGAATGTTCCTCGAACCAATCCATGACTATTCGTCCCTTATGACACAGTGTATTATCCTGTTGGTAAACACCATCCCCCGCAGGAAAAACTGTTGCCATGAATGGGTGAACCTGGTCTGTAACTATGTTCAAGTAGCTTACAGACTTCAGGGATTGTTCTATGAGGATTATGGGTCCTAAAATGCTCCATGAAAACATTGTTCCTGGGCGAGAAACCATGAAAACCTGGGCGAGCCCATTGTTATAGATGGAGGGTGGTCATAATGTAATGGCTATTCGGTGTTTACATATATAAAATATATATATATATATATATATATATATATATATATATATATATATTACCGTAGAATATTATACTTTAATTTTTACAGCAATAATTAATTTGTGTGATTTAGTGGTTTTAAGATAATTATTACTATAAAAATTACAGTATATCAGATTTTTAGTTCCGCAACATGCTCTGGTTAATAATTATTTTATGGTAAAAAGTACCCTCACCCTCAGTACCGTCTTTTACCGGAATTTTATCCGGAATTTTTCACAGTGTTGTGCAAGAAATTTAATAAAGCTTAAATCACAAACTAAAATGACGAAAATTGTAAAACTGTAAATTACGACTACGTTAAAATTTACTAGACAACATATAGTTCTGCTATATTCCTTAAAAATACATCTTTATAAACTAAAACATTTTAAACAAACTGTCAAAAAAGAGAAATAATAGCTTTCTGAATCGCTTTATATACTTAAAGTTAAATAAAAAATTTTAAAAGCCATATTTGTTTTCTAAAGATGTAGGAAATATAACGTTTTGTTTTATCTGCAGCAGCAGTTTTTCTCCTATTTTCTAGGAAAAAGGAATTCGGTAAAAAAGAAACTAAAAGTCAAAAAATCACTTCTCCGATATTTTCAGGTCATTAATTTCTTTTCCAATTACTCTTATCATCGATTTATCAATAACACTCCAAGAATATGGAGGAGATAAGATTTAAAAGTATTCATTTTAACCCAAAAGAAAAAACATTTATATTTTCCCGATTTCTTTCTAACAAGAATATTCAAATTAATTTTCATCGTAACCCGGTTTAAAAGAAATTTACGAACGAATAATTTTATTAATGGTTCAAACGGTTGAAATTGTTATAAAATGTTTAAACACGCAATTTCTGTTTGTTAAAGATAAGGTTTTATCAAAACCATTAATCTAAAAAACGTATTTCTTTAATTTGCAGAATGACACTGAACAAGCAGAAAATATCTCTTTCGCCGCTAAAGGAGATATGCAATATCATTTGTCTTTCCAAAAATACTTTCAAAAACGTTTTTTAGGTTTCCAATTATTGAAAGAATTTTTAAAAAGTTCTTTTAATTTTTTTTATGTGTATTCAATTTTTAAAGAGATTGCTATTATCCGGTTAGGTTGTTTTTTTATAACCATTGATGAAACAGAACTGATGAAAAGTTTCTGTATTTTTCTTCAAAAAGGTACATTTTTTGCAGTAATATCATTGAAAAGAATTTTTCCAGCTGTAAACTTATTAAAATTTTGAACGTTTTTGTTAGAAACATTCGTAAGCCATCTAATTATTAAAAGAACTGTTAGTATCAGTTTAGGTTTCCTAATAATCGAATGTTGAAATGATGTTTGCTAACTGAAGGGGGGGGGGGTAATAATTGAGCCAGTAGTCTAAAAAATATTCTGATTTTCAGAATCAAAAAAAATCTCGCGTAAAATTTTGCTAAAATATTGCGTGACAATTACGTGAATATCTGGTGTCTGTGGTACGTTGACCACAATACATCACAGTATGTAGATGTAGATATATTTTTGGTAAATGGCACAGTATTTAATAAATTACAAAATTGCACTAAAATTGATAACACAAACCAAAATAGGATTTTAAATATATTTTATTGTATATAAAAAAAAATTTCTGCTATTCCTAATAGCGCTGTTAATATCAGTTTTGGTTTGATAGTATTTAAATGCTTGGAAAAGACGTTTCGATATTATAGTATCTAGGTATGTTTTAAATAAATAACTCTGAAAAGTTTAAAGAACAAAATCAAAGAATTAAAAATTAAATATGCTCTAAAACATAGTTTTATTTTTAAAAAATAATTTTAGTTCTCTAGTTACGTAAATTGTCAGCTTACTAATGTTTAGGTTTTCTTCTGTTTGAAGAAGATGAAAATATTTCGATTTGCATAAATTATTGCAATTCAATCTCATAAAATATTTCCAACAAAATTGAGCAAACTTACTAAGAATAAAAATGATGAAAAAACTAATAACGATGAAATATAATGTATTTTCATTTAAATGACAATGATGTATTTTCAATGTAAACACGAATGATTTACAAAGGAAGAAAATTTGAATAGATTCTTTCAAGAATGTATCTTGTTTCTTTGTACTATCTGAATATTTGCACTTAATGATATGTTTTCCTTTAGAAAACACACAACAACACGACTCGGTACATGTTTTCATCATTATAAATTCTAGTTAGTGATTCTAGTTGAAATAGTTTTCTCAATTTTTGCTTCGTAAAGTTTGCTTGGTTATATTTTCCCTTTCACTTTCTTTGTATAAAATTTCTTTTCAAAATTTTTCATTTATCTCGGTACATATTTCTAGGAATAGATAACGTCTGACTCAAAGATCTTTTGAAATCTATAAAAATGAGAAATAATCTAAAATATTTTATTGATTTATTCGTACACAAAATATAGTGTCGCGTGCAAATATGAACAATTATTTTCGTAAGTAAACGCTAATTTCAGCTTGTGAGTTAGTAAAGGCTGATAACAAATTTCAGTAATTCATAGAGATATATGTACAATGTACAAAAAAAGCGCCCCCCCCCCCGAATAATTTTTGATTTAATGATCGGATTTTTGCCTTGCAGGACTCAATTCATTGCATTAGTTTGAGAAAATGACCTCGAAGATGCATATAATTTGGTACACTAAAAATATTTTTTTCGAATGTAGAGACTTATGGTGCGTGCCATATTGCGCCAAACACAAACTGCATTACGTTTTCAAAAAGGGAAAAAAACTGATGATACAAACAAAGAAAAGGAAACATAAAAAAGGAAAAAAAACATGGTAGGGAGCGATAACGGTTAGCTGAATAACACAAATACCCCAAGGAGCAAAGTGTCTGAAAAATATAATGTGTCGTAAATAGTATAATTTTTTTTTAAAAAAAGGGTTAAATATCAAGCATTGGAACAAATTAGCCTTTAGGGAGGATTTTTGATGGAACTTACCCGCATTTGCCTTACATGAAGAGGAAACCACAAAAACCTCCCACGGTTAGCCTGACGGTGAGAGGATTCTAACCCATGATTCATTGAGGACATTTTATTTTAGCACTGTGATCGGTGCTAGCCGGGAGCAGAATTCGTATCAATCAACCTCTGCTGGGATTCAAATCTGGGTTACTTCATTGAAAGATGAACGCTTTATCCCCTGAGCCACAGCGACTGAGGCAAAATATATTTTATAATCGTCGTTTAACAGCTGACCCAATTTTGAGTTTATGACTACCAGCATTGAACTCCGTACTCGAAATGTTACGTCCCCAAAAGCGAACAAAATAACCTTCAAAAACCCCCACACATGGACGTCACAGGGGTCACATGTGAATTTTCATATGATCATAGCATTTTTGGTACAATCTGGTAATGATGTTATTTGGGATATGATTATATGTTCAAGAAAACTAAATAAGTTCAAGAATTTGATAAAATGTGTAAATGAAAGTTAAATACTTGGAATTTGAAAGTAAAGTCAAAGTTTTTTTAGTATTTTTTTTCTTCTTAAAAAACGCCATCGAGCAGCCAACTTAATTTTGAGCTTATGACTACCAATGTTCAACTCCTTAACCTTGTAATTTTGAACCCAATCCAGAAGACAAGGGAACTCCTGGAACAAGTATTGGGAGAAATTTTGGTGAGGACTTTTTGGTGGAACTAACCTGCATTTGCGTTACATAGCGAAGAAAATTTCCCACGGTTATCCTGACGGCCAGGGGACTCTAACCCATGATCCGCTTGCCATTGAGGATATTTTACCTAAGCACTGTTTTTGGTGTGAACCAGGTGCAGATTTCGGATCGACAAGCCATCGCTGGGATTCAAATCCGGGTCACTTCATTGAGAGGCAAGCGCTCTATCCCTTAAATCACTGTTCAGCCAGACTATATTGTAAAGTTACCACTTTGAAATTTAAAAATTTACTTTTTGATATGGAAATCGGCACTGCTTTCAGCATGAAACCATCGTAACTAAACCTTTCCCAAGTGATCTTTCTCACTCTTTTTCAAACGTTTGAACTAATTTTTTTAAATTTTTAAAAATTTTTTGAATTATTGTGGCACAAAATGAATTCTACCAAACACTTGAAGAGTAGATTGGTTATATGATTCAAGCAGATTAGGAACCTCATATTGTTACTTTTGTTTTTTGTATATAAAAGCGCTTTTTATTATACTTGTAGATGTACATGTGTTATACGGTATTAGATACTTCAGCATACTTGTAATAAAATAGTAAATAAGTTCTTAAACTTGATTACATGCCACTACTGTTGATCTTTAGCGCCAACATGTTTCAATTTAACAATTAAGGTAACAGGAAATTTAATCTGTATGGTACTTCAAAGTACCGATATTATAGTTCAACATTGAGCTAGTTTTTATGAGAGTTCATCTTAGTCTTAATCTTGATTTTGAGGTAGATTTGAAAATTTTATTACTATAGCATTTAAAGTACGACGTTTTCCTGATTCTTTTTTTTTTTTTTTTTTTTTTTGAAAACACAAGTTTTGCTAAACAGGGTAAACATGTTTACCCAAATTCTAAACTCCTATTTTATACTGATAGAATAGAAGACACAGACTAGAAATATATTTCCTTTCATCATTATTCCTAGGACACAAAACATTGTAAACACAGAAAGATAGAAAACATTTTAAAGAAACCGCAAAACGTTTCTTTTTTTATTTATTCCTGCATTTCATGTTCCTTTAAACACTGAAGAGTAACTGTACCGTTTTCGACAAGAGTAAAATGCATTTGATTCTTTGATCTGGGAAGAAAAAAATGAAGAAAGTAGTTTCCAACTAAACTTACGTTTAGATTAATTTTTCTTTTTGATCCAACAAGATAAAAATAATATTGAAAGTCAAGTCTTATATCTGATCAGGGTACGTAGCGTTTTTAAAAAGTGCTCAAAGGTGCTTATTTTCAATTATGCTTTGTAAAAGCCCTTAAAGGTGCTTTTTTCATTTGGTGTTTTTAAAAAGTGCTTAATTTTCCCTTTATCATGTTGATTTTCTCCACGTATTATATAAAAAGACACTTCATATTGTTCTATTCAACGTTTTCACAATTAATTCAACCCCAATCTATTTCGGCGTACCGTCAGTCTGTAGCGTAGGAAGACGTCATTCGTTTTGCATGATTCTAAATTTCATGATTTTTGACAATTGTCAAAAACTATGCCAAAAGTTTTTTTTTCTTTTGACATGACGGTTAAAACCGGATAAAACAGTCAATTGTCAAAAACTTGCCAACCCTGCCTAATATATATATATTTTTTTAAAGTGCTTACAAATATTTTTGAGTGCCTGAAAAGTGTTTTAAAGGTGCTTATTTTTTGTTGAAAAATTTGTCTACGCACCCTGTCTGACATTAGTCCCGATTGAGATAATTCCTTTCATTTGTCAAAGATTCAAGATACACCCGTTTAAATATTTATTTCATATGTGGAATATTCATTTTCCTTGAAAGGGAATCAAAACAGCAAACACTTTTTATATGGGATGCCACAATAGGCATTATATATTTCCTAGCTTTTAAAATTTCTTTAATTTCTTAAACTTAACTTTTTAATCATTCTTAATCGAATATTAATTAAATCAAGTATCTATTTTTTCTTAAAATTTATAAAAAGCGAATATTAAATATTTTATTCTTTTCTCATAGATCAATGTAAACGCTAACTTTTTATTTCAATGCTAATGTAAGACTCATTAATTCACTGCCGTGACTAATCGATAACAAAATTCCATTTATAACTCTTGATTCTTTATTTCTTACAGCAAATATGTTTCAGTTTCATGGTTATACTAATTGTCTTTTCGGCGATTCACGATTGCCAAATTATTTTAAATCTAATATTGATCATGACGGGTTGGCTTTATTTTTGGCTATGTTATCCTTCGATAATTGGCCAACCTATCTCTTTCCATGCTCCTAACTGTCCATTGGGAACCATTCATTCACTTTCAATTTCCAATTTTGGCGACTGGGGGACTGGGCCTCTCAGTCTCAACCGTTGAATATGAATCTTAACAGAAATTCTCGATATGAAGAGAATGATTTTTCTTGATCCCTTTAAGGGATTTTTCTTTATTTTTATATTTTGAATTATGGTCATTTTTAATACTTAATAAATCCATTTTTCGTAAATGATTTTATTCGTTACTCTGAAATAATCATCATTATATTACATCCAAATTAAGACGTATTTATAACGGCCAAAAGTCAATGGCCATGCATGAACTACCACTAAAAATTTGGAATGATTATCATCGCTTCCATACCGTTTATAATACCATGAGCAGTATATTTACCAAAAGCTTCATAAATATCGATGGAAAAAAAATTTCCGACCTATTATTCGTGCGAATATTTGCTGATAACTTCAGAAGATGGCTTTGTTTACATAAATGTGGGTAACAGTAAAGGTCAGAGCAGCGATGGCTCAGGGGATAGAGCATTCGCCTTCCAATGAAGCGAACCGGTTTCGAATCCCAGTTGATCCGAATTTCGCATCCGGCTTGCACCGACCACAGTGCTGACGTGAAATATCCTTAATGGTAGATGGATCATGGGTTAGAGTCCTCTTGCCGTCAGGCTAACAGTGGGGAGTTCTCGTGGTCTTCCTCTCCATGTAACGCAAATGCAGGTTAGCTCCATCAAAAAGTTCTTCACAAAGGCAAATTTCTCCCAATACTTGATCCAGGAGTTCCCTTGTCTTCTGGATTGGGTTCAAAATGACAAGGTTACTCAGTTGAACATTAGTAGTCGTCAACCCATAAAATTGGGTCGCCTGTTCAACGACGGTTATAAAATTAAAAAAAAAAAACAGTTAAGGTCCGCGTAGGGTCAAGATTCTCATCGAGTTTATTTGTAATAATAAACACAGAATTTATAAATTCGGGTTTTTAAGCTTAGTAGTCAAATTAATGGACAACTTTTCACACTAAGTAAAATTTTCGAATTACACCTCGTTTCACACCTGTAAAAAATGGCCTTCAAAACCAAATTAATTATTGGTAAATCAGCTGAATGAATTTTTTTTATCAAAAAATCAATCCCAATCCAAAAAATATTTTAATATAAAATTACTAGAAAACTGACACTATTAAGAGTTATAAACAAAATATATCGATGTCGAGCAAACATTCCATTTTAAACAAGTAACTGTTCTACGCAAATATACATATTTATAAAATATAAATATTTAGATTCCGTTACTTTAAAAGAATTAAATTTTATTTAAAAACCTGAAAAAAAAGACCAATAGAGAATAATTTTCATTCTTATCACTAAATTAAAGGCTTAATTACAATATACACTGAAAAAATTTTTAGTGTAGAGCTCACTGCACAGTTACCGCCATTTTTGGTGCTGAGGAAACTAAAAACAATTTTAAGTAAAGAAGAGTAATAATCGTGTAAAAATTGAATAAAATTGACAGAAGAACTATTGTTTCAAAGAATTAGTGCTAATATATTGCTAAGAATGTGAATGAACATTTTTAGAAGGCACTAAAATGTTCAATTTAACGCTATAAATTTCGATATTATAAATTTATAAATAAATATTTGTCTACAGTAATAAAGAATCACTGCATAAAACAATGCATCCATTCATCGTCTTTTTTAACTTTGCGTCCCCGCGTTAGGCTGATTCTGGTTTGTTCAAATTTAAAAACAAAATAATGTTATTCACAATATAATTTGACAGGGCTTTTAAATTTTCCGCTTTATGCGGAAAATTTGAATTGCTTTTTACAGCTTTTATCTTAAACCGAGTATTTTATTTTTTTCATCGCAAGAGGAAATATTTTAGCTACTGCTGCTAGATATTTATTTGTGTTTTAAGGAAATTATTATTAATTAACGGCAAAATTAACGGCAAATGTACTAATGTAAAAATAAACAATTAATAAAACAAAAAGGGAACAAATCTCTTACTTTTTAAGGGATATTTAAATAAGAAAAGCAATTTTTTTTAAAAATCAAGTTGTAAAAAATAGGGTCAAAAGTGAGAGTTGGTTTACCAGGGTCAGAAATAAAGAATTACAATTAGAATCTTTTTATTTTTGAAAAATTCTACAGTGCCCACTCGAAATCATTAACACTAAAGACACTTTTTAAAGCCTCAAAACATTTTTATTTTAAAAAATTCCAGCGCTAAGTAACTAATTAGCGTGGCTTTATTAACAGATTGCGTGCAACTACTTTCATACATTCAAGCAATTTCCTCTTACAAGAGGCCTTCAAATCATTAATCCTCTTGAGTTTATTAAAACTCGGTTTTATTTTTACCACTTTTAATTAATTTGTTTACTTTTTTTACAGTAAATTGTCACTCATGAAAGAAAAAACTATTCACGAGATTGTAAAAGCTTAATTTTTATATCCAAAGTAAACTGATTATTCCTTTTTCTTAAAACATGTGGATTTACTAGTTTTCGTTCGTAATGACAAATCAATATCCTCGACAGCAGCTCATTTCAATGCACTGGAGTCCGGGCAATCTGTCAGCGAGAGTATTTGATGATGATGCTGTATTTTTGTCGTGTCATTGACAAGACCTACAAATGGCGGAGTGTGCAGATTGTTATGGAATTGACAAGTCATCTATCACGAACGCAGTCGCACTTCCTGTTCTTTTAAGAGATAGAATAGAATCGATTAAAGTTTCTTTATCAAGCAGGGCAAAAGGCCTTCATGGCCGGAATACGGGTGTAATTTTATGTCAATAAATGGTGTTGGAATTAAGCATTCAACTCGTTAATTTCATTTGTTGTTTCCGTAAAACGCGTATGTTTTATTAATTATCTGGAATTGGAATTTATGGATATAAATATTTATATTATGTTTCACTATTGTGTCCAACACATAAAAAAACGACTCAATAATGTTTTCATTTAAGCGAATATGATAGATAGCACAAGATCTGAAATTGAGACAATTATATTTTGTCATTTATGAATATAAACGGTCGTGTTTCGTAAATACTGACTAAATAATGTGTCTAATATTACATGCTTCAATAGTAAAATAAATAATCTCAAGAAACTGAATTTGTAATATATAACTTGATTAAGAACTTCATTCACTTCAAGAATATATAAGTAGGAAATAACAGTCGACCTGTTTCAAGCGTTCAAAAACAGATGCCCATTTTCAAGACTTGCCAGTCGTGAAGGAGAAGAAATGAAAGTGATTTGAATTAAAAAATGAAACGTTGTCAACGAAAAATTGAAAAAATAAAGGTGATAAACAAAACTAGTAGCAAGAGAAAGAAAAGATTGTAGTAGTTGTTCATTTACGTCACACTAGAGCTACACAATGGGCTATTGGCGACTGTCTGGGAAGCAGCCCTGAAGATGATCCGAAGACATACCATCACAACTTCTATCCTCAGCAGAGGGTATGGCCAACACCTCCTAAAAGAACGAAGGCCTCAGCACGGATCAATTTAGTAGTCCGAAGTGACGAACATAAACTGCGCAGTCGATGAAAAAGAAGATAGATGTCACTACATTCGGGCTACTGAATTGCGCAGTAATGGAAAATACGAAAGATGTCATTGCGTTCGGACTACTAAAGGATCAAATTTCTTGTTTATGGTAACCCGTGCTAAGGCCTTCTCCTTTCTAAGAGGTATTGGTATGGCACCCCGCTTCGGTAGCCCGACGACCTGCTTGTGGTGTCGAGCACTTTACGGTAGAACAGTTTAACGAGGACTAATACAGCACACTCTCGGACCCTTCACAGAATGATTCACTTGGATTGTACACTGGCAGTCAGTGATGTTTGACTTCGGTGATCTACTGGGAACCATGTCTAAACGATCAGTCCACTGCGGGACACAAAAAAAAGATGAAAAACGGAACAAGGCAAACCACTGTGGCCGAGAGGAGCAAATCAGGTAGAAATGCATTTACACGCGCTATGGAGAGGTAAAATAACTAATTTGCCCCTCTCAGCTACTGTGGTTGTCTTGTTTTTTTTCTCTCTCCCTTCTACTGTATTTTTTTCTAGTTTAGTTCCTCGCCTTTATTAACCAGTTTTTGTTTATAAGTTAACGTTTTATATTTCAAATCACTTTCGCTTATTTACATTCATGTTTGGCAAGTCTTGAAAATTGACGCATGTTTCTGAACGCTTGAAACATGTCGACTGTTATTTCCGATTTATGTATTTTTGAAGCGAATGAAGTTTTTAATCAAGTAAAAAGCTATAATAATACTTGGATATAATATGAACCAATAGATACTTCAAAATTGTGTTATAGACAATTATTTTTTTCAATACATGAATAGGAATGAAAAATAATTAATATTACGCTAATATTATTTTAATACTGTGACCAATGTAACCAAACAGTAAATAAAATATGAGTTTCGAGTTCTTTTATTGTTCCTGAGTATGAATAATCGTATTGCGTTAATATTGTCAAAATAATGTGTCTAACTTTAAACAATGCAGAATAACATTTCATACAAGTGAATCAATACTCCATGCAATTGAATAGTATATAAAGCTTTACTATTGTATACTTAATGTAACTACTAAATGGGTAGTAGTTAGGGCTTCAAAGAACGTTGAAACTTAAGAAGTAGAATAAAATAAGAAAAACTGTGTTCCTATTCAAGCTAGCATATTAATTATAGTCAAAATTTGTTTCAAAAACTTTCTAGCCGTATATTTCCTAATATACAATAAATATATAGAATAAATGCTAATATGTTTCCTAATTGAGCTATGAATTGTCAAGAGTGAAGCAGATGGATTGAAAATGTTTTCATATCTTGAACTAGCATCTTTAAACATAAAGGCAATCACTTAAAAAATCAAAAGAGCTGATTATTTGTGATTAGACCATCCTCTCATATATGTCTTGTGGTTTTTAAATATGTTTAACAATTCAACAACAATCTCTAGATGGTAACTGATTTCGCTGTAAAATTTTTGCCTTTGCAAGTGTAGTATTTCTTGAATTTATAGTAACATATCTTAAATCTTACTGATCTATCCTATCAACAAATAGATTCGAAAATGCAGACCCAAGTCTGCATATGCAGGCCACCTCGAATGTAGAAGGCTCATTCAAGCAAAAGTGGACAGATAATAAATAATATATAATTAAATGCGAGAAGGTATTTATATGCAAAAAACTATAGTGATTAGTGAGTGACATTTTCTATGAGACTGAGCGTAGTTTTCATAACCAAAATTCAAAGGAATACGAGTCTCATCCTTAAAATGCACGTTTTTTTTCCTCTAAAAATAGCGTGTAATTTGTGAATGTTTGACTACTAATCTGGTTCCCGATATTCGTATTTATTCCAGAACTAAATCAACGAGTTACAGTTTTGATTATGATCCGTATTGGTTAAATTTTAGCATGATTCAGAAACAAAACCAATATTTTGAGGAAGAATAATAAAAACTTACCTTTCTCCAGCAATAGACCTGCTTTGCTACAAGCATGGATATTTTGTTATTGGTTATTGGTTATTGCAATTACATAAATTTTCAGGCTTGTGTGCCCAAAATAGGCTTATAAACCTTCGTCAAGTAGAAGAGGACAGATAGCACAATAGGAGAGACAGCACCAAGTAGTACCTCCTCCAAGAGCACGAGATAAGATGGGATATTTTGTTTTAGCTATTAATCTATTAATATATTGGTACACATACATTCATTCTTGTATTCTCAATTACATAAGCATGGTAAATAAGCCTTTATCAAGTATAAAGACAGGTAACATAAAGCAGAGAAATGCAGCACGAAGATCTATGTTGAGATTCGAACCCGCTACCTCTGCTTACCGAGTGTTCGTTAGTCGATACCACACAGCGAGATTGGTGGATAGGTGTTTTATTTACGTCGCACTACAGCTGTACAATGGCTCTTGGTGACGGTCTGGGCAACATCTCCGAGGAAGATCCAAAGATAAGCAATCACAATTTTGATCCTCCGCAGAGGGGATGGCTCCCCCGATTTGGTAGCCTGACGAACTGCACGCGAAGTTGAGCACTTACCGATAGAACATTTTAACGAGGACCTATACCGGGCATCCTCGGCTTACTACGTAAGCTGATCAAAGCGGTCACCCACCCGCTTCCTGACCACAGCCAGTGATGCTTGACTTCGGTGTTCTACTGGAATAATCACCTACCTAATTTAAGTATGACGTGATGAATTAGTTTTTAGTTGTCTGTGATTCGTGGTATTTATGTTTGCTTCAGAAAGGATGAACTTTTTTAAATTTTGCATTAGTCATTACACCATGGTTTACTTTTTAGAGATCTTTGTTTTATGGAAATGGTGTAGTTAAGCTACACCATAGCAACTCTATGGGTTTACCGCGACTATGTGTAGAACTATATAGTCATTATATAATGTTCATCAGTAATTAAGAATATTCCATTTGCCTTCTCACCACCTCATCGATCGAGATCAGAATAAATGGATAAAATGCCGCCAACGGCCTTAGGCAACTTGATATTCTTATTCATTCCAAATTCAAAAAATTTTAAGTTTAAATTTTTGTTTCAAATCGGACGTCATGAGGAAATAAAAGTTTGTAAATTGCAGTGAAATCGCTTTAATAACCTGTTACGTGTTTTTGACGTAATATTACGCGATATTGTATTTTGTGCACCCTGTTTTCGAAGTAATAACACGTTCCGATTAGTTCTTCCATTTCCTCTTATTTTTGACGCATCATTTTGTTCCATACGTCTAACCTGCACGCTTGCAAGGAGAGATAGAAAATCAAATAGCATTAAAACAGGTTAGGGGTTAAGAAGCAATTTTTATCTTACCCTTCGCATTGATGACTGAAAATCATCTTTAGATGTTGATCTTCTCCTGTCTGTTCTTGCTGCTTTAATCATGGCCGCCTGAACGGCGGCTTCTGATAGGTTTTTAGTGTCTTGCCTTTTATTGAGTAAATTTTTTAGAGTTCGTATTTCTTGCTCTCGATCATGAATAATTCGGCCTAATTGCTCGGATAGATTTCGAGCGTTTTTCAGCTGCCTCTCCATAATTTCGGACATTCGTCTTTCCCTGACTAATTGAGATTTCGTGTCCTGAAAAATAAACATTTTATTCCATTACACCGAGTTATTAAGTGAAATGATTCGTTTGCTAAGTTATTTAAGAATGAGATTAATGACATACTTAATTAAATATAAAACGGGAAAATTAATAAATGCACTGTGTTTTATGACCATTAACCAAATATACATATTTTTAGAATCCTTTTCATGAAAGTTTACATAAAGGAAACAAAAACGATATTGGCATTGAACGAATTACAATTGAGGAAGCGGTACCGAAAATATCAAAAATTGTTCGATCGTCGAAGGGTACAGTAAGAAGACTTCTATGTTTCATTGAACAATTCGAACTTGATTTGATATTTAATGACCAAGATTTTCGCCTCTTGTGACTTGTCATATTTCAATAGAGTTTCTGTTTATGAATAATATTAATTTGAGACCCTTAACGTTTATACTTTTTTCACTTCTTTTTTAGCAAGATTACTGAAACAAAATGCATGAGTTAAATAAAGAATTATAGCAAAATTGTATAATAAATATAGCAAAATTGCAGTTGTGAGCTAGTTTTCAAAATCATCAGAATCCATACCAGCAATCGCTGATCCTTCTTAAGTTCTATTACAGTACTACTTTGACGGGACACTACATTTAAAGAATTTATATTTGTGAAGTCAACATTTAGTTAAAACATGTTGACCTAGCGTGACACTTACCTCATGCGAATTACTAGAATTCTTCTGATCTGAAACAAGACTGTTTTCATATCAAGCAAATGCTTCGTATTCTTTTCAAAAATCAAGTAGTAGATAGCAGAAGAAAATATTTATTAAAAAAATAACCACTTTTTTACTACAAAGTTTTTTTGTGTCCGTACATGTAAACACCTTTAGCGTTAAAAACGTTGTTTTTACATTGTTAAACTTTCAAATAATCCTTTTATATGCACATGACATAACCTTGTAAGACACCAACAATGTTTGACGCTTACATAACTATACTTTCGAATTTAGTCGCGCTAACTCTCTTCGGGGTATTCCTCCTGGGACAAACATAATTAATTAATAACATACAGAAAATTGAATTTTAATTCACTTTACGGTCCCTTAAGAATTGAGTTAAGGAAAATGGTAATTAATTCACTAAAGAAAGGGGGGTTAAAAGTTTATAGTGATTCGTGGAGAGGATTATTAAATATCTCACCTGAAACTTAGATTCTTTATCACAGAAAGCTTCTTGAAGTTTTTCTATAGTTGACTGCATTTTCACTTTTTCCTTTTCATGCTTCGTACAAATAATGCTTGCCTGGGAGGAAAAAATATAATTATAAGTTAATATGATGGTTATGATAAATTAACGTTTTAATTGCTTTTCGAAATATCTCAAATGCTAAAATTCTTTTTAAAAAAGGGATTAAATTGGGTGTGATTAATGCAATGTAAGAACATTTAGATGAAATTACAGTACTCTCTGAATGCCGGTACTTTGTATCGTAAAATTTTCCGGAACAGAAAAATATGATCTACCGTTATTTTTACAGTAATATTTACTGTAAAATCACTGCAATAAAATAAACATTACTGCAAAAATTACGGTATAAAATTTTACGGTAAAAATTGAGTTTACGGTAAAAGGGATCATACAAATGCTGCACTCGAGTACTCGAGTGAGTACTGAAGGTATGTTAGGGCCGTGAACTGAAAATATATGTCACTACTTCTGGTAAGATATACTGCAGTTTTCTGCCATTTTTTATTCGAAAATTCTACCATTTTACACACTACAAAAATAACTAAATTTTATTAAAAAACAACTAAAAAAACTAAAAAAAAATTATGTTTTTTGCTATTCCTGTTTTTTTTATAGACTTTTTCCATATATTTGACGGTTTAAAGCTGTTTTTCACTAAAGAGTTTTTCTCTGTGAAATAAACCGCTTTATAGCACACCAGCTGATAGTTTTTTTTTTTTGGAATAAATTTAGCAGATTTTTTTATAGTGTAAGGTGTGCTTTAATTTTTGTACTTTTAAGCATTGTAATGAGTTCGAGACTTTTTCATAGAACAAAATATTGTTTGTTTCTGAAAAAAGTAGTTGTTTTCCAGTGAAACATTGTGCGAAAACAAATAATGCATTACAAAAATAATATCATATTTTTGATTCAAATAATAAATTCCTGGTTAAATATAGATGCATGACACGATTCTTTAACTGATTTTATGTTAACGCATTTGAAAGACTGCATTTCTGAAGATTGCATTGTTTTAACAAAGAACCGAGTATTTCCTACACTTCGTGAAACATAACTTAAGATAATAATCTAGTCTTAGAATTATTTTCTGGCAGAGCACTTCGTATTAATCTTTATCTAGAAATCAGTCGCCTGTTTTAGTAGGTCCAACCTATTTCTCTCATATCACAAAAACAAAATAAAATGGCGAGTTCGTTGAAACCTTACTCCACGGAAGTTTTCTTCTTTCTCGATTTCCCGTACACTGATAGTGAAGGTCTTTTAATAGCCTATTACAAAGAAGAAGAAAAAAAAGTACCTTTAGTTGGTTTCTGATGTTCGTCCTCAGGAAAAGTTCGACGTAAGGGCCGCATTAAAAACTAAGAAAGCTATCTATTTTTCTTCTGGAATTTTTGTACGTGGCAGTGTAACAGTTAAGTTGAGGTGTTGCCACTTTTTATCGTTTGCTTCCTGAATGTACATTTATTTTAAATTGCTTCGCTGATTTTTTGACTCAAAAGTCTAACGAAAAATAAGGAGGAAAAGTTAGAAAGTAGGAGAAAAGTTTGGCATTTCTTTCTTTCTTAATATTAGGAAAGATTTAAAGATAATAATCTTAGAATACGAGTTTGTTAAGTGACGTCGATACTTAAAAGAGTGTATATAGTAGATTTTTTTTCTACTTGAGAAAATACGTGTTTAGTAATAAAAAATAAAAATGATTTTTCAAACCTTTTTAATTCACGTTCTGCTAATTGTTCCTTACTAAATATTTACTACACCGAAGAGCCATTACATTATGACCACCCTGCTAATAACATGTAGGACCACCTTTAGCCCTCAAAACTGCTAGCAATCGCCGTGGCATTGATTCCACAAGGTGCTGATAGGTAGTCTGAGGTATTTGGTACCAAGCGCTCACCAACTGGTCCTGCATTTCTCTCACATTGCGAGGGGGTACCGTGGTAGAACGAATTTGGTTTTCCGAGTAGGACCACAAATGCTCTATTGGATAAAGGTCAGGTGAATTTGGGGGCCAAGACATGACTTGAAAGTCACGGGAATGTTCCTCTACGATTCGACCCTTATGACATGGTGCATTATCCTGTTGGTAAACACCATCCCCGGCAGGAAAAACTGTTGCCATGAATGGGTGAACCTGGTCTGACTCTATGTTCAAGTAGCTTACAGACGTCAGGGATTGTTCTATGAGGATTATGGGTCCTAATATGGCCCATGAAAACATTGTTCCTGGGCGAGAAACCATGAAAACCTGGGCGAGCGCATTGCATTGATGGAGGGTGGTCATAATGTAATGCCTCTTCGGTGTATATATAACTACTGAATTAATACCATACTGAATTTTTGTGAGGGATTTGGAGAAAATTTAATTTTAACCTTATTCTTCCATGGTGTACCAAAAGTGACCAAAGATTTAAAAACGACGTAAAAAAGAACAGAAGAAGATAAAAATGTCCATTTTTCTTAGGAAACTAGTTTTATGCACAACAAGTGAAAAAGATAAATACAACTTTAATCAAAGACAGCTATGTCGAGTAAATATTTGCATGGACGTTTGCTGATTTTATCTTCAATTTAGGACATTTTGCTAAAACAATTGTTGGCGAATGTTGGATGGCTTAAAACTATTGTATTATAGGTAGTATAAGTTAGTAGTGCCATCTGTTGATGCATTTTGTAACTAATTTCTAAATTTAATAAAAAATAATTAGCTAGATTCCTAAGCAAAGCGTAACGTGGTGCATTTTTTTAAAAATCCCATTCTGATTTTCTTTAATTCGTTTTTATAATAAAATATATATATGTTTTCCACAATGAATTTTTTTATGTTATTGTTATCTAAAATAACAAAAAGGATAGAATTACTATCCAAATGAAGCATAAAATTATCTTATATTAATCTCACCAAACATCAAAAACATTAATAATTAGTTAAAAGTTTACATATCTAAACCATTGCTAAACCATTGCGCACTTTCATTTTTAATAGATTGTGCACAAGATAAAAATTACCAGATAAACAAATAATTAAAACTTTTAATGAGATTTTGAGTCTACTGTTATGATAATGATACCGAAAGTAAATGAAAGGAAAATTAAGAAATTCTTTATGGAAGTGATCTAACTTTCTTCCTGGCTTTCTATTATCTTACCTCATTTTAATCAGTATCTGAAGCGAAGCCTGACTGAAAAAAAGTGAAATAGAAATTAAGATTTTTCTATTTTCAGCAGCGAAAGTCGAAGTTTAGATATTTCGAGTAAAAATTATTTTATATGCTGATGAAAATAATATGTTGATGAAAGTATGTATATTTCTGACAAAATGTTTGCGGTCATGATTTTAAAGTAGCATCAGCTTTAAAATAATTTTAATTTATTTATTTACATTAAAAACTTTTTTTTATATTAAAACTTTTTTTAATGAGAATTCAAAAAATGTAAACTTTTTTAAATCATAAATTTCTTTTTAAAATTTCAGCTTCACTTTTTTTTTACATTTTTAAAAAAGTACACTTTTTCTAATTTTTTAAAGTCCCTTTTAAAGTTGAAGCAATACATTTCATCCTTTACAAAATAATAAGGTGTTTTTTGAGATTTTTTTTGAGGTTAACAGATGTAAAAAATGCAATTGGGGCAGAAAATGAGGTTATGTTTTGCACTAAAAATAATCATATCAATAAACTTCATCTACATCTCATGAAATCATAACCTCATATATAGCTCATCAATAATTTTAGTTGAGATCGGGTGAAATTATTCACCTCTCAAATGTGCTTATTTACTTGAAGATTAACAAAAAATAACATGTAAACCTCAAAAAGACCTCGCTTAGCTAGTTGTTCTGAGGTGGATTTTTATTAACTTCAAAACAACCTCAAGTAAATAATAGTAGTGAAAAAACAGTAGTAATAGCAGAAATAAAACAACTTCATTATCTTGATTATAAACCTCGGGAACTGACTTTTTAAAGTTGTTTATGAAAACAATTTGAAATAAGTCTCAATCAAATAATATCTCAAAACAACCTAAAAAAATCAAATAACATCTTAAAACAACCTAAAATAAACCTCAATAACACTTTAAATATTTGTAAGAGACATTTTTCTTCAAAATAAAATGCATAGTTGTAAATTAAACAAAAATACAAAACTTAGATTGCAAATAAAATGTAAACAATTTTCATAAATATTTGCAGTTAGATCTTATGCATGAGGAAAGTATAAGCAAACGAAGTATAAAATTACTTGGCAGTTCTTTGAAAGCAAAATTGAATTCATATATGCAGAATTTTAATTAATTTTAACTAAATTTTCTTTAAAGAAACATTTGAGAAGTTTCTGGTCTTTAATGATGTAAATTAAATTCACATTCAGCTGGAGAGAAAAAATTAAAATCCTTCCTTAATTTTAATTAAAATGCATACTAAATTAAGTATGTTTAAGTATTCTTATTCTAACTTTTAATTTCACATCGCTAAAGGATAAAACTAATTAAAACCGGAACAAAACTATATGAAATTGCAGTTTAAATTTAAAAAATGTATAAATTTATTCGTATATCCTGAAGAATTTAATAAAGTTTTATATATATATATATATATATATATATATATATATATATATATATATATATATATATATATATATATATATATATATATATATATATATACAGAGAGAGAGCTTTCGTATTATTTTCCGGTTATACAGAAATCAAGATTATTGTTTGGTTTAGATTTTATATTGAAATTTGGAAATGAAACCTGAATCTAAGTAGAAAATCTGAAATCTGTTTAAAATTTCTCAATATAATTTTATACAAAAGTAAGTAATTTCAATACATTCTTTAAATAAATTCAATTCTTTCAAGCCAAATTATTTTACTACCAACTAGCTTTCGTATTATTTTCCGGTTATACTGAAAACAAGTATACTATTTGGTTTCGATTTTACACTGTAAATTAGACTTAAAATTGAATTCAAGTCAAAAATTTGAAATCTGTCTTAAATTTCTCGATTTAATTTAATACAAAAGTAAATAATTTCCCTAAATTCTTTAAATAAATTTAATTCTTTCAAGCCAAATTATTTAACATCGAACTAGATTTCGCATTATTTTCCGGTTATACAGAAAACAAGATTACTGTCTGTTTTTGATTTTATACTGAAAATTGGAAAGGAGACCAGAATCCAAGAAGAAGATCTGAAATCTGTTTAAAATTTCTCAATTTGATTTGATACAAATGTACATAATTTCCCTAAATTCTTTTAATGAATTTAATTCTTTCGATCCAAATTATGTAACATCGAACTATCTTTCGTATTATTTTCCGGTTTTACAGAAAACGAGATTATTGTTTGGTTTCGATTTTTATTGAAAATTGGAAATGAAACCCGAATCCAAGAAGAAAATCTGAAATTTGCTTAAAATTCTCAATTTAATTTAATACAAAAATAAATAATTTCAGCAAATTCTTTAAATAAATCTAATTCTTTCGAGCCAAATTATTTATCTTCCAACTAGCTTTCGTATTATTTTCCGGTTATGCAGAAACCTAGATTACTGTTTGGTTTCGAATTCATACAGAAAAATGAGAAAGGAAACCAGAATCTAAGTAAAAAAATTTGAAATCTGTCTTAAATTTCTCGATTTAATTTAATACAAAAGTAAATAATTTCCCTGAATTCTTTAAATAAATTTAATTCCTTCAATCCAAATTATTTAACATCGAACTAGCTTTCGTGTTATTTTCCGGTTATACAGAAAACAAGATTACTGTCTGTTTTTGATTTTATACTGAAAATTGGAAATGAAACCAGAATCCAAGAAGAAGATCTGAAATCTGTTTAAAATTTCTCAATTTGATTTGATACAAAAGTACATAATTTCCCTAAATTCTTTTAATGAATTTAATTCTTTCGATCCAAATTATGTAACATCAAACTATCTTTCGTATTATTTTCTGGTTTTACAGAAAACGAGATTACTGTTTGGTTTCGAATTCATACTGAAAAATGAGAAAGAAAACCAGAATCTAAGTAAAAAAATTTGAAATCTATCTTAAATTTCTCGATTTAATTTAATACGAAAGTAAACAATTTCCCTAAATTCTTTAAATAAATGTAATTCTTTCGAGTCAAATTATTTAACTTCGAACTAGATTTCGTATTATTTTCCGGTTATATAGAAACCAAGATTATTGCTTGGTTTCGATTTTGATAATGAGATCCAGAATTTCGCCAAAGGGGTAAAAACTATACAGAATAAAAATAGCCACAAAAAAAAAAATGGAAGTGGTGGGACCATTGAAGGTATGAAGTACTTTGATGAAAGTTGGAGAAAACTTTTTCGCCTGTTCTTTTGTTCAGAATAAAGATAATGACTTGAAGAAAAAGTACATGACAAATCGGCACAGCTGACATTGCCAGCAAGCCTCTTACATTCCCTCTTTTCTTCTTCTCCTCTTCACTTCCTTTCCTTTTGCTTCGCTGATCGAATCATTGGATAGATAACTAAATGAAGTACAAAATGGCGATAAATCGGCTCATAGATAGTTTAATTGCGTAAATCAAATCTAATTACTCATATCAGTTAGAATATTGCATTGTATAGATTTACTGTAAGTTTTTTATAAATATGAAAATTAAAATTTAATTTATTCGAATAATTTTTTATTAATTATATAATATTTTTTCTTCCATCTTATGAAATAATATGCATATAATGGATAAAGCAAGAACGAAAATTTAGTTAAAGCTGCAAATTCGCAATCCTACTCGATTAAGAAGCGAAGAATATTAAACTCTTCACCTTTAACAAGGTGAAACTAGCTCCAAACTAAGTGGGTTAAAACCTGAACCCAATATATATATATATATATATATATATATATATATATATATATATATATATATATATATATATATATATATATATATATACATATATATATATATACATTATATATATATATATATATATATATATATATATATATATATATATATATATATATATATATATATATACATTATATATATATATATATATATATATATATATATATATATATATATATATATACATTATATATACATTATATATATATATATATATATATATATATATATATATATATATATATATATATATATATATATATATATATATATATATATATATATATATATATATATATATATATATATATATATATATATATACATTAGACGCTGTTATATCCTGGAATTGCCCTTAATCTTTAAAAACATCAGTGTATGAAATACAAGGAAATGTCCCTTAATTTTATAAAAATGATTCTTTTCAACGAAAAGCTTGATAACCTTCAATCAAGCGAACTTAGCTTTTATAGGGCCACATTTCCTTGTAGCCAAATAATCAGGCACGTGACTAATGAACTCGAATTGTGCTCAATTTTCATTATTTAATGCTTTTATTAGCTACATGCTTCAAATTTCGGAAACTCTAATGTGCTTCCTCTCTATCTTAAAAATAAGGAAAGAAGGAAGCGTTCTTGGGAACAGAGAAATTGCAGTCTTCTTATAATTTCGCAATGGGCCTTTCAAATAATATAAGACACTTTTTATATGTCAAATGTAAGCAAATAAAACCTAAAAGATTACTTTATCAACATATATTGAATTTATAATATGTGTATCGAAAATTCTGAATAATAGGCGAAATAATAAATATATGAATTACAAAATATTTTAAATGCAATAAGAGTATAATTTAATTTTTTTAAAAAAAACATGTAACCCTGTTTATATAAATGAAATAATTTATTTATGAAAATAGAAAATATTCACACTGGGATCATAAATTACTTTTTAGCTGAGAAAAGAAACTGGAGTGATACCAAAATCCAACAAATCGCAGTACAGGGCGGTGGATGTAATAAATAGAAAGACAAGTTTAATTGTTTGAAGAAACAGAGAAGTTCAAACACCTTTAACTGTCAATTAAACTTACTATGATATGTATTACATCCACTTCCTTTGTTATAATGTGTGAGATTTCAAAAGCCTGTTTTTTGTATTTAAAATGAAACTCTTAGTTTTATTTTTGATAAAGATTCTAAAAATATGTAATAAAGGCGGCTTTCACAAAACACCTTGTACATGAAAGAAAACCCTTTAAACTTATATCTAAAAGTTAAATCTCGTAAACGATTAGTATACGAATAAAATAAATACCTGGAATGTTTATAAGATATATTTAAAAATAACCTTGTATATCCATATATTAAAATCAAGATATCGGTAACACTAAGAAATTGATTTTATAAATATTTTAAGAAATTCAGTCTAACCTTAAGAGAAGTTCCATATGAACAATATACAAGTTTAATATAAAGTTTCAATGCACATTTTTTATATCTGAAATGAAACATTTTGTTTTATTTTTGATAAAGATTCTAAAAATATGCAATAAGGGTGGCTTTTACAAAACACCTTGTGTATGAAAGTAAACCCTTTATACTTATATCTAAAAATTAAAGTATCATAAACGATAAGTATCCGAATAAAAATAAATGCCTGAAATGTTTATAAGATAGTCTATATTTAGGAATAAACTTGTATATCCATATATTAAAATCAAGATATCTGTAACTCTAAGAAATTGATTTCATAAATATTTTAAGAAATTCAGTCTAACTTTAAGAGAAGTTCCATATGAACAATATACAAGTTTAATATAAAGTTTCATTGTCGTCCTTTCATGTAAGTAAATAGATATATAAGTCAGCATGCAAAAGTCATTCAAGTACAAAGAATGAATACTGATATGTATTAGGTGGAAATGAAATTGTAAGAATCATCTGTAATCTAACATTAACAGGAATCCTGGTTTCGACGATGCATATTTATTCCACCAAGGAATTTAATTTAGGAGCCCCGTATCTCTTTAATGCATTCTCTCTTCAAGATATTGCCTTTGAAATTAATTTCCGAAACTTAAAGTTTAGTATTTGGTTGAATAAATAATAATAGGCCATTTAAAATAGGAAATGGCCGGCTATTTATTTAGATTTCAGGATGCGTACATGTAATTTAATACTTCACAGAATAAATTGTTATAAGTTGTTAAATGACAGCGTGTTTTAAGAAAGATTTAAGTTATAAGGTACATTTTAAAACTGAAATTTCATTTTGATGTGTTTCATAGTGGGTATCAGAATGTTTGATATTGTGGATGTTTTTCTCATCGGAGGCTGTTTCTTTAGGTATATTAAACATTTAATGTTTATTTTCACTCTATAGAATATATTAATATTAAATGTTTGTAATAAAACTCCCTATCTAGCTTTTTACTGTTAACTTTGTAGAATATGAACACTATATAAGATGGAATACCGTCTAAGACAAAAAATTTCAGAAACTCAGAAAGCCGAATAGAGAGATTTTTCACGTCACGTAGTTCACGTATGAAAGTTCTGCGCAAGCTCTGTAGAATCGTGTTTGTTTAGTAGTAACTGCATTGTTCTGTATTCATGATTGTTCTGAAGTAATTGCGTTGCATATAATTTATGGAAGTAAACGCGAGGAATGCTATGATAAAGTGCAGCATCTCTCATTTAATTTAGTTTATAAAAGTTTGCATCTGCATAATGTGTAAACGAAAAGTTAAAAAAAAAATTAAAATTTGTAGAAAGGGACTGAAACGTTTCTTTGATTTATGCAATGATCCTTTTTTTATACAAACACTAATTAATTTATTTGGAATATTGAAAAAATTTGTGCTATTTAATGAAAAGTTTCGAAGTATTCCATAATGAAGAATGAGTGATAAAGAAGCGGATATTAAAAACGATATTTCAAACTTGAAGAAGACGCTTACCACGAAGTTTTGAAAGATATTTAGCATATGGAAATCTTGTTTTATTTTTAAAATAGCTGTACAATCCACTATAGTAAACTTGCAATGCGCAAAAAAAATTTTCAAATATAAAACCAAAGTAAATATTTAAAAGTAAATAAAGTAGATTACGGATATTCTTTATTATTATATTGTTTACAGCAAACCAAAGAATAACTCAACAAAAAATTTATGTCATATTCATTTAATTTTACTTTATTTTTAACTTTGTTCGTATAACTTTTTTTATCTCTTCTTCTTCTTCTTCTTTGTCAGCTCAACTGTCCACTGCAGGCTTTGGCTGCCTCAACAGCTAACAAACGCCAGCGCCTCCTATCCATGGCAACTCCCTTCCAATTTTTTTATCTCTGACTATCCTTAATGAAAGTCTTTTTTTTAAAAAGTATTTTAAGATTACTTAATTATTTTAATGTGAGGAAATCTTAATTTTCATAATAATTTGCATTTGCGTGAGAAGGAAATCAGAAGGTTTAAAACAGGTTTTTGGTTCAGCAGGCGATCGATTCTATCTTAAAGAGAGTTTTCTACTTTTTAGTTTAACTGAGGGATATAGAAAAAAGTTCTTAAAAAGTAAAAAGAGAAACTGGGGTCTCTTAAACTTAGTTTCTCTTTAATGCATTAATAATCCCCTTTACTTTGTACATTGCAAGACAAGATTCAATAATTATCCTATTTAAATGCTAACTACATTAAATAAGAAATAAGGCACCATCCCAAAATCTAAACAAAACGTCAACAGACGAAGCATTAAAAAAATACGTTGATAGAGTTTTGCAAAAATAAAGTCCACTCTTGGGACTCCATTTCTTTGACAAAAAAGACTTTGTTTGCTTTTACTTAGTAATTTATATTTTGTCAGGCATTTAATTTTAAACTTACTCAGGTGACTTCTAAGTGTCAGTAGTTGCTAAGATGAATAACTTCAGGTAAATAAAAATAAAAAAACAATCATGGCAACTTTCCAAGTTTAACAGTTTAAACGAGAATGACTGAATATTTTTTACGGAATTGTTATCTCTAGTTCCGTTTTTGTCAAAATGGAATTAAATGTGTTTTAATGATAGCAAAGAAAGATATTTTTATCTATTAAATTTTCATTGTTCGTGAATTTCAAGAAAAAGCTAATCTATTTCTATTTTAATTTATTTAAAAATAACTTGCTGTTTTCGGATTAGACATCCAAATTTAATATTCTTGTAATTCTTTTACACTTAGTGTTGTTTTTAAGTGAACCATTTTGAGGGTTTTTTACATTCCAAGTGGTAATTGTGTGGCTGATTAGATTGCTTTTTTCCCAATTGCTTATTTCAGGATTAACTCTGATGTAATTCTGTTTTTAAGAGGATGCTACGCCGTGGCAGAAACCCTTCATGGCAATTTTTCCCCACCTACATAAGTAATTTAAAATACATAAAAAGTAAGTTCAGATTTGCATAAAGTGAATTATAAAATTTTAAATGCTGAAATATTTTTCTCAAAATAACAACTTTAGGTAGGATTGCTCGCTATTACGCAGTGTTGAAGTATTCTTGCAATAATTTGTTTGCATTTTGGTATTTTGTAAACATTATTTCATCATTTGAATTTTCATAGTTTACTCTAGGTTTACCTAAACTCCATTTTCTTTAATTTCAAAATACCAATTGTGGCTAAAGAAAATTTGCCATGCATTGTTTTTACCATAGAAGAAAGCCCTTTTAAGCCCTGTTCTGAATAAGCTTCCTCAGAAAATCAAAGCTTGAACAAAACTACAGTCTTACTATCTAGAGAACTCCTCCTGCCACCGAGTCTGGAGCTGTCTACTGCTTTGGAAACAAGGGTGGGTACATTTTTTAGAAGACTTGCCGTAAATGTTCACCCTATACACCTACTCGAAGTAGTTCAACCTCGTCACCATAGTGACCGACAGTGCTCCAGACGAATATGGCAAGGGAAGTTCTTTATATAGAAAGAAATGATTTCTAATGCTAGTTGCTACGCTCTCTTTTTCTGTTGCTAGGTTCAGAAACCATTGTTCACGACGGTTCCAATCAAAACCGATTCTTTGGATGTAGTTCCGTGGTCCTTTATCTAAACAATAAGATCTGCCCAAAAATCCCTGAACTAACACTCAATTAGACGACAGTAAGCACAAATTCATACGTTTGCTAACAGTACTGACTTTCAATATATGCCTGTTTAGTAGTTTGTAATAAGTATGTAAAGATTTTCACCTAGTCAAATCATTTAGGACGGTTTTTTGCATTTAATTTATTTGATTTCATACCTTTTGTTTGTTTTTTTAAACTAAATAAGTATGAAATTAGCTTTTTACTTTAAACCAGCTCATTTCTCTTTTGTGTTCATCAGTTACATCACCGTAATTTATGTTTTAAAAAACAGAAAAAGCAAACAAGTAAGCTAGAAATTATACGTTTACTTGATTTTAATGAGAGATATGCTGCTTAAATAAAAATGTATGCATAGATTTAATTTTCTTTGGTATATAAAAAGTAATTCCTTTTTTTTTTAAAAAATTTTATGGAAATTTTTTATGCAATGTTTTTCCCAAAATCAGCAAGGTAATTTATCATTATGTATACTTTAAATAGTTTTTTCGCGTTTTTAAACCACAGAGTAAATAAAGTAATATTTTTTCTCTTATTTATAGTTTTTAGTTTCTCTATTTGGCTTCGGGGAGAAGAATGGCTGATCATTTACCAACAAGCCTCTCGACTTACTTCTTTTAATTAACTCTAAGCTCCGCACTTTTGGAAAGTGCCCAAACGAACGAACCTTAGAAAAACGTTATAAATTAAATGTTTTTGTTCTTTTTTGGGGATGCATAATTATTGCAAAAAGTAAGAAAAATACGAATATTATGATTGTTTCTGGCTAAACGACTAAAAATCCATCCAGTGTGAATTTGAGAAACGTAAAACCCACATAATAACTCATTCATATTAAAAAATAAAATAATGAGAATATCTTGTAGTGGAACATCAAAATGTATTAGTTTTTCCAATTAACCATTCGTATTATGCCTTTAGAAAGGGATGGCATTCGAGGTTTGGACTGTTGCCAAAGGTCGAAACTACGATTTGGATGATAACGGAAAATTTTACTTTGTATTTCAAAGGTTTCGAATGCTTATAAAATAAACGCATATATCGAGTAAAAATGTATTTTGTGCTATGTATGCATATATTTGCTTTGAAAAAAAGAGGAAAAAATTGTTTTTTAGAAGTTAAAATTACATTTTAAATTAAAAAATTTATAAGAAAAAAGTTTTGGCGTTAAACATTTTACTAAGTAAAGATTACAAAAATGTACCCCCCTCCTTAATAGTAGATATAACAAACAACAATAATTAAATATTCAGTGGAGTTGCAAAAAGAGGATGACTAAGGCGGTCCACCCTAGATGACATTTATAGGGGCAACAAAATCGCTCATATCAACTACTTAAACAATGTCTACCTCCTCCAAGCCACTGTGGCTCATAGAATAGTTCATTTGCCACCCAATGCGGTGGCCTTGGCTCCAGGCTCGCGCCGATCACAGTGCTGACATCAAATAGAATCCCCTTCCGGCGAGCTAATAGTGGAAGGTTTTCGTGGTTTTATTCTTCATGTAACAAAATGCGGGTTAGTCTCATCAAAAAGTTCTTCAGGTAGGATAGTTTGCCCCAATGCTTGATGCAGGAGCTCCCTATATATATATATATATATATATATATATATATATATATATATATATATATATATATATATATATATATATATATATATATATATATATATATATATATATATATATATATATATATATATATATATATATATATATATATATATATATATATATATATATATATATATATATATATATATATATATATATATATATATATATATATATATATATATATATATATATATATATATATATATATATATATATATATATATATATATATATATATATATATATATATATATATATATATATATATATATATATATATATATATATATATATATATATATATATATATATATATATATATATATATATATATATATATATATATATATATATATATATATATATATATATATATATATATATATATATATATATATATATATATATATATATATATATATATATATATATATATATATATATATATATATATATATATATATATATATATATATATATATATATATATATATATATATATATATATATATATATATATATATATATATATATATATATATATATATATATATATATATATATATATATATATATATATATATATATATATATATATATATATATATATATATATATATATATATATATATATATATATATATATATATATATATATATATACTTTTCTATTTACAAATAAATTAATTTTAAAAGGCACTGAAAACTTAAATATAAATTTTTTCTTCCTTTTTTTCACTGAATATTATTTATAAAGTATTTAAGGGATAATTTGTGTGATTATTTAGGCAAAATATTTAAAAACAATTTACTTAAACTGATTCGCATTGCTCGCCCTAAACGCAATTTTTAAATAATAGCATTTGATAATTTAAAAAATGATTTCTTGATAACAAATAGTAATAAATTAAATAAAGTGACAAAGAAAGTTTTATCATAATACTACATAGTTTAAATAACGAAACTCTAGGTTAGGAATTATTTATTTTTGCATATTATTAATAGTAGGGAGGAAATATTTTGTAGATGCAAATAATTTTTCATCGTTATGTATTTTAAGTGATTTTAATATTGCTTAGAATAATTTTATTTATACAAAAAAAATTTGATGCAACATTTTTATTGTTTGTATTAGTTGTAAAATATAAAAATTAAAAGATACGCTTGATTATAAGAAAAATTTATGATGCAGAGGTAAAAAAATAATTAAAAAAATCTTTCATGGCTGCATTTTTGTTGAGAAAAAGTACTGACTTTTCTTGTAAATTGTACTTGTAAAATGTACTTGTAAAATTTTAAAGCAAGGGTATAATATAGTTTATAATTGAAAGGAATAAAATTGGATAGATAGATAAATAGAGGGAGAAATAGAGACAGATAGAGATAAATGGAGAGAGATTATGTAAGGTAAAGATAGAAGAGAGATAGAGGAAGATGAGGGAAGATAGAGTGAGAGAGGAATATAGATAGGAAGAGGAATGCAGATAGAGAGAGGAATAGAGATAGAAAGAGTGAGAGATAGAGTAAGATAGGCATAGATGGGGAGTTAGAGTTAGATAGATAGAGATAAACAGATAGATAGAGATAAATATATAGATAGAGATAAGTAGATAGATAGACATGAGAGAGAAAAGGAGGGGGGGGAGAGACTATATTTTAATATTGTTGATAACGAGATGTTGATGATAGTGAGTAAGATACGCAGAGATGGGGAGTTCGAGTTAGATAGATAGAGATAAACAGATAGATAAAGATAAATATATAGATAGAGATAAGTAGATAGATAGAGATGAGAGAGAGAAAGAGGGGGGGGAGACACTATATTTTAATATTGTTGATAACGTAGAGAAATTTTTATACTTCTTCTAAACCTGTTTACCCTTTAGATCTATCTATACAACCTTTTGTCAAGCAAAAATCCTATTTATTTGCTTAAGCGAAAAGTGAGTTAAAACTTTTTTTCCTTTTTCTTTGCTGCTTGTTTTTTACCAAAAACTTTACCAAAAGTTAGAAACACAATTACACTGTTATTCAAATTATTTTTTTAAATCATAATAAACTCAATGCTTTTTATCTTTTCTTTAAACAAAAAGAGAACAATTAAATAACAACTCAATAAAAACCCCTTTTTAATATTTAAATATGATAATGGCTTATGGAATGTATAAGATGTAACACATCATTGTAAAGTTGTCATTAAATTACAATACTTAGTTTTAGATGGAAAAAAAACCCATAAAATCGTTAGGCTATAAACATGATCTTTTTGTCAATAAAACATAAAAATGCCATAAAATGTATTTTATTTCCTCAGCAGTTGACAGTTACTGTGATAATCATTGCAAAATCCTTCCAAAAGAGACAATTTTAAATGATAGCTATTTTTTAAAAAACTTTATTTACTTATTAGCTTAACTAAAAGCGTTATATTAAGCTATTAGATCAAATTATAAAATAATTACCCCGAATCTAATAAATCGCTGGTAATGCTAAAGCTGATAAAGTAATTTGATGTTACTGATTGAATGTTCATTACTTAAAATTTAGTACTTTAATATCAGATTCAGAGAAGAATAAAATAGAGCTATTTTTTATAATAAGTTTTATTCTATTCTAGAATAACCGGATATGATTGTTTTACACAAAATATAGGAACAAAGTGAATTAAAAAGTATTCGCAAACAAACTACCATGAAAGGAATAAAAAAATTATTGTTTGTTTGGTTTATTTATTTATTGTTTGTAAAATAACGTTTAGGAAATATATTTTCTATACTTCGTAAAATTACTCGCTGAACTTGATGAAAAAATTTGTATATTTTTCATATTTTATGGTAAATTTTTTAAATCAAAAATAATTGTAATTAAATACATGAACTAAAATAAAATTAATCAATTTGTTGCCAATAACTTTTTTTCAGATTTTTTAAGTACTTAACTACTTTGTTTTATAAAATTAATAAATATAAATAAATTCCAGTAAGCTTTTTTTATTTTCTAAAGGAAATAATATTGCCTTATTGATTGCATCATTAAACAGTCTGATTTATTAAGCAATGATATTTTTATTAAATACTTAGTTTCAAAGGAATTTGGTTAAAATAATAAATAGAATTAAAAGAAAAATTATAAAAATTTGTATTTTATTGAAATTACTTAGCACTAGAAAGACGGAAAATTAGTATATACCTATATTGTCCAAAGCAGTCAAAATGACTGGATTTTGAATGCGTAAATAAATTTGTTTAAAATTAATTTTTAATATTTTTTATATTATTTAGAGTTACATAACAAGTAATTAGTAAATATTAACAACAACAAAATTATATGTTGTACAAAAAGTCACATAATTCTAAGAAATTTTGTCATTATATACATAATTGTTTTCCTAATTGAAATTAAAAGCAGTCAAAATGACTTCCTTAGGCAATCTAGTATTAAGCAGAGTAAAGATAAGATATAAAGAAATGAAGAAAAAAAATCAATAAATAAACTTTTATCTTAAATTTGTTCTTTATGATTATTTATTTCTACGTTGAGAGGCAAACGTTCTACAGCTAAAGTTCTACAACTTTGTGACCTATGACATGATTTTTATTTTATTTAATAACCGTCGTTGAACAGCCGACCCAATTTCATGGGTTTACGACTACTTACGTTCAACTCCGTAGCCTTGTAATTTTGAACCAATCCAGAAGACAAGGAAACTCCTGGATCAGTACCCCCAGAGGTATTGATTTGTTGTGGGAACATGGAGGACTTTGAGACTCGACAGATTTAACGTGTATCAGTCACCATTTACTACACGGGGAGTCTTCGGCCGGCGAGGATCGAACCCACGACCTCTTGGATATGGTCCCAGCTCCCAACCGACCAGGCTATCCCGGCCCCCTATGACATGATTGTGGCAATGTGGTTAACGTTGCGCATAAACCGACTTTACTTACTTAAGATATTATTCATTAATTTGAAGCTGGGTGCGCTTGATGCTGCTACTGGAAATTGAACCCAGCTCTTTACAATAACAGATTATAAATAAAGTCAACTTATTTCAACAACATTAGAATATAATTTCTTAAAATGAGTTACTAAAGCTGGAAATGAAATTGATGGTAGGCATGATTAATTAAAACTAATTAATTAATTAAAAAGGCCTCAATCAAATTAATCTGCATTTTAAAAGAAAAAATAAGTACACATATACTCCAGAAGTCAGTCTTGAATAGCATAACTTGCAACCGAATCCCTTAATTAAATGGATATTTCTAAAATATTATATTAAAGACGAACTAAAGTGAAGAGAGGGCTTATGAAAGCAATTTAATGATAAGAGTTTCAAGAGCATGCAAGCAATCTTCTGCAGACAAAAAAAATTTTTAATTATCATATATGCGTTCATAAAAGCGTGAATTCAACGGCGTATTTCTCATTAAAATGTACTAAGTAATTCGTTTAATTTAGATATCATTTGAAACGTTCATGAATTGCTCTTGAGAGTATCTACGATTTTACTATTAAAACATATAAAATTCTAATATAATCATATGAAAGATGTTAACATCTTACTTGAAACAGCTTTACTAATTATGGGAGGCATATTTTTAATTTCAATAAAGGTTTTGAAAGCGGCTTTGACTGATAATAATTATGAATGTTTAGCAAACGTGGTTTTACATTCTAATCTCTTCGGGTAAAGTTAAGGAGGGGTAGAGTATAAAATTTTTTTTGAATTCATCAAAAATTTTATTAACTATTATTTTAAATATGTTTTTATTAGGTTTCTTTATTTAGAATGAGAAATAATCTAATTTGGAGAAAAAAATATAAAAAATATCGAATCTATCGAAAATATCGAAAGAAAAAAATATCGAATTGGAACTAATTAAAATAAAGAAATACATTCTTGAATATATAATCTTAACTATGTTTATTTTAAATGATGTCAAAGTCTAATAAATAAGGAAAATAGAAATACTTTGCGATCCATCAACACATGTTGCTTTTCTAAGATGGAGTGTTGGTCAGTCTTAAGAATCAGGTGCCATCAGAAATTAAGGTAGTTTTTGACGGAATATAAGTTAGAAACCAACAAAATATGTTGACTTCTGATGAATGTTTTTGTTGAACCATCAAAAAATACTATCATACCTAGTTTGTTTGTTGGACCATTAAAAAATACTATCAAACAATGTTGGTTTTGTTTGTGTTGGCCCAACATAAAGTTGTTCCAATTCCTAATATGAGATGATGGTCAATCTTGATGGTATCATCATAGAAGTAAGATGGTTTCTGATTAAATGTCCTGATGGTTACCATTTTACTCATGTTTGTCCAGCAAAGAAAAGCCATCAAAATTTTTTTCTTGGGTATGTAGAAAACTTTTTCATAGACAAGTTACTATATTAAAAATGTGTTTAAAATAGTTATTTAGTAGAGAAAAAAATAGTTCTGCTATAGAATTTGTTGTTTTAGTTTATAAAGTAATATGAGGCGAATTAAATGCCGGTCAAGAAAAGGGAAATTAATAAAATTACAAAAATACACATTTTGCAACTATTATAAAAAAAATTCTGAAATTCCATAGGTTATCGATATTTTTAATTAAATAAAATTAAAATTAATTTTTTCCTTAACCTAAATTTCTATTGTACGAGAATTAATCAAATTTGGATTTTAATAACCTCGAACACTTGAAAATTTTGCAAAGTCGCTGCACAGTTAAAAAGAAATTTTTAAAACAGATAGAATTTTTATAAATTTTCTATCGGAACAGACTTAAGCCTTTTGTCTATTTGTAAGTGTGTTTAAATTGTTTATATGTTATAATAGACAATTACCACTAGGAATAATATTACCACTAGGAAAAATAATACCACTAGGAATAATATTACCATGAGGAATATTATTACCATAAGGAATAAAATTACCACTAGGAATTATATTTACACTAGGAATAATAATACCGTAAGGAATAATATCACTAGGAATAATATTACCACAAGGAATAATATTATGATTGGGAATAATATTTGCTGAAACAACGGAAAATCTGTAGTAGATGGAAGGTGTGGAGTGAGAGAAAAAATTGTAAATGAATTTGTGGTAGAACCCAAGGAGGTACTAGATTCGAGTACGGAAGATCAAGTAGTGGAAACAACGAAGCAACTAGGTTCGAGTACTGAAGACGAGCTGTTTTTTAGCTATGGCACCCTTTCCATACACAGCACAAATGTCACGAAAAGCTTTCGAATTCCTAGAATCTTCATTTAAAGCAAAAGAAGATGTAGAAAATGCTTATTTTTCTCAACTTGACATTCCCGCTTTGCATATTAACACAAACTAATTCGAATAAAAAAGAGGATTCCGTTCGAACAAAACATCCCCTTTGAAGTAACCCAAAACATTATTGCTAAAAAGTTTAATGACATGTGAAAATGTAAAAAAAAAGTGAAAACATTGTTGCCAATCCAATATAACGAATTTTTGTTTTTTCCTTACATCGTTAAATTATAAGGAAAAATTGTAACAATTTCAAATATTGAAGCGCAAATACTCTTTACTTCATTAAAAAAATATTACGATGCCCAAAACTAAATAGGAAGCCTTAAAATATATTTAAATAAAGGCCTCTAGGCCGTTATGTCACTAAACGACTATAAAAATGGTAATTTTTTTATTTGTAATCGAAAAAATGTAAAAAAATTTATTACAAAAAAGTCAAAAACTGCATTATTATTCAAGAAAAAAACTACATCTTCTTATAAAAATGTTGCGTAGTTGAAGGCGTTCTTTCGTTTTGAATGAGGATAATTGCACTTCTCATTATAAAAATATTTTACCAAAATAAATTTATTATATGAGATAGTTAGAGAACTTATCTGTTTGTGAAGCTCGTAAGAATGATAAAGCGATTGTCGTTAGCGAACATGGCTAAGGGGTATATAAATTTTAAAAGACATAACTATAAAAATCTTTATTACCTATATGAGTTTCTTTCCAAAAAGTCCTTTTTTCTATTTTCGAATGAATTGAACTTTAATGCCTTTTAAAATGTTAAAAATGCTTTAAATGGCATTCACATGTGAAACTAAAAATTTTATAATCATAAAAATTTTAATGAAACAATTAAAAATAGCCTATTTTGTTTTAGGGATATCAAAGCTTATTCCAGTAGTAAGAATCAAAGTTTTTCCAGTTATAAAAATCAAAGCTTTCCCAGCAATAAGAATCACAGCTTTTCCAGTTATAAGATACGCAGTTTTTCCTGATATAAGAATCAAAGATTTTCCAGCAATAAGAATCACAAATTTTCCAGTTATGCAAGAATCAAAGTTTTTCTAGTAGCAAGAATCATGGATTCTTTCCAGTTGTAAGAATTGCAGTTTTCCCAGTTATAGGAATCAAAGTTCTTCTAGTACTAAAAATCAAATTTTTTCCGGTTATAAGTAATAGAGTAATAAGTTTTTCTAATAAAGATGAAAGTTTATGTCAGTAAGGATCAAATTTTATGCGGGTAAGATTAAAGTATTAAAATTTATCCAATAAAAAACCGATTAAGTAATTGCGTGAACAGTTTTGTGACACAAGAGCATGAGATCACTAAATTTCTTAATCAAGTAATTAAAATAACAAATGATATTATAAACTATGTCTGACGGAAACAGAGGAAGAAAGTCTCCTGAAGTATCTCAAGGCCATAAAAACTCTGTGCATCTAAGGCAAGGTCCCGAAGCACCCTGAAAAGATCAAATCTTATCCAACTAAAATTTCATTCCATAACTGATCATCCTCGAAAAAGTTAGAGTTTATTAAAATAACGTCCTATACTATTAAGTTTAACCTCTATGAACATATAAGGTGAAACAGTGAAAAAAAAAGCACAATTAAATAATGGCACAAAAATGGACCTATTATAATTACAAGAGGAAGTTTCTTGTTTATGGAACCGAAACTATAGTATTTCCATTTTTGCGCCATTAATTGTGCTTCATTTACGTTACTTTATTCATGCATAGCACAAAATATACCTTATCTTACTTTTGATTATTGCGTATATAATACATAGGCCTTTCTTAGTGATAGAGTATAAAGAGGATTTTAAAGGAATAACCGTAATTTTTTTTCCTAATTTATGTTTACAAATTCGTAAACTTTAAATTTCATTTTGCTGCTAAAGTTACATAAATTATGGAATAAATTAAACATTATAGTCAAAATATCTAGTTTTATGTTCTATTCAATGAAAATCTTTTATTATCTTAAAATCGAAATAATTGTAATTAAATGGTATCATTTTGAATGTTTTAATAATATTTAAAAACATTGCAATGCACTTACATGATACACTAGTTTCCAGCTAAGTATTTCAAAAACATATAAATAAATTATATTTCAACGACATTCAACGAAACGTAGTATTCGCTTTTGAATTGACCATCTTTATTAATTCTCTCAATATACCAGCTCACAATGTGAATTGCAGGTCTAGAGGATTTGTAGTCAGATGACATAGTAATCGTGTCGCATGTTTAGTCCCAAACTAAGAGGTATTATTTGCCATAGCGTGAGGCAATCTCGTTTCGAAATTTACTAACCATTAAATTCCTATATTTTAAGTAAAGCTTTACGCCGTTATTTAAATCATTCATTATTGGCCGATTACAATAAATTTTGCATCGAACAAGTTTTTAAAAATAGGACTTAACTAAATTATGTATTGAAAAAGTCGTTTGAAAATGTAATAAAAGTGATTAAACTACATTATGCATTAAACAAGTTTTTAATGAAAAAAAAATGTAATGACTTACACTAAATAATGAATTGAACATTTTTTTTAAAAAAATACATGAAATTACTAATTTTAACTTCGTTCATCATAGCGTTCATTCATTACGCGTCCCGTAGTAGACTGACTGTTATGACACGGTTCCCAGCAGAGCATGGAAATCAAGCATTACTGGCTGCGGCCGGTATGTTGATGGGTGACCATTTTGATCAGTCTGCGATGGGACCGAGTGTGTACTCTATTGGTCATCGATAGACTGTTCAACCGTATAGTGCTCGACTTCGCGTGCTGGTCGTCAGGCTACCAAATCGGGGTGCCATCCCATCTGCAGAGGATTGAAATTGTGATGGCATGTCTTCTGATCATCATCAGCGATGCTTCCCAGATCATCGGCAATAGCCCATTGTGCAGCTCTAGTGCGACGAGAACAAATTACTACATCAACTGCAACATTCATTACGTAAAGTTTTAAAATGTCCATGATCTGTAATATCTGTAGTGGAACAATTGCAGTTGGAAATTGTAGTACTACAGAACAATTTTCAAGTATTTTAAGAGTGGAAAAGTTTCTAAGTTAGCAACATAAAATCAACAAGTAAATCAACGAGACTTTTGTGGCAAATTAAAGCGCTCAGAACAAAAAGCTATGCTTGCAACAGTTTAATGAGTGCTACTGTTTAACAGCCTTCCCTGTTTACAAGAAATAAAGGTAAAGCATAATCTTTATTTCATATTTTAACTTTAAAGCTAATTTACTTAAATGAAACTAAGAACATCATTTAGCTCTTTTATCACATATATCCATATTCAGGTATAACGTATCGTCCACATTTATGCAGTTTTTAAATAAATTACCTAGTACATAAAAATAATATTTTCCTATAGAATTATCAGATTTAAATAAGAAAACTGCTTGTTTATCTGAAGCTCTTTTTTTTTTAAAGAGAAAAAATAGTCCATCAATAAAGCACAAGCGTATAAAAACGTTTCAATAGAAAAGCGTTTAACTAAATCAATCGATTTCTGGGGCTTGAGCATATGCAAATTCGAGAGCGTCATGGAGTGTTCTGCTCATGAATTATTCGTCTTTTAGGTAATGAACTATTTAAACTCGTGTTAAATCCCTTCCTAGACATAAGGTCTGAAGACAATAGACTGTTTGAATATATTAAGCAGTATTTTCAATATTCAGCAAACAAGTCCAGCTCCAAAAGTGCACAACTTTACGAATGAACGAAGATTAAAACGAGCTTCTTAGCTACAGAAAATTCAAGCTTGTGATGGAAATGACTTATATAACTGTTGGTTATTAGGAGTTCCTAGCTTCAATAATTTCCCTATTATCCGCGCAATTAAATGGCTCGACAATTCGAAAGACGAATTTCTTGGATAATCTGCAAAATGTCGTCTGTTTATGTTTTACGGTATTAAAGCACATCTTCGTTGATTACAATTAGCGTTTTTAATAATATTATGTCAATACAGTATATATATATATATATATATATATATATATATATATATATATATATATATATATATATATATATATATATATATATATATATATATATATATATATATATATATATATATATATATATATATATATATATATCTCATATCTAGAAACATCTGAAAGAAAAAAAATGTTCATTTGATGCTGCGTACAGAATAATGGAACAATGCATTTAAATGTCAGCAGACAACTTGAAGAAAAGTGTCAGTACGGGATATGTCCACCGTGGAGTGTGATGCAACATTCTACAGGTCGTATCATACTTCGCACAACATTATCCAGCAGCTGTTGAGGCAATTTATCCCATTCCTCTGTCAGTGCACGGATGAGGGTGTTCTTGTTTGTCGGAGGATAGTTTCAACCAGCAAATTGCCTCCCCAAAGCATCTCAAACATTTTCAATGTGGTTTAGATCTAGAGAACGTGATGGCCAAACGAGGCGTTGAATACCCTCACTGTCTAAACAATTCTGAACAGCGAGTGTTCGATGACATGTTGCGTTGTCGCCCATAAAAACAAATTTATCACCGACAGCACCACGGAAAAGACGAACATGAGGAAGTAGAACTTCATCAAAGTATCGTTGGCCCGTCATTCGCAACCACATGTAGGCGCGTGCGGCCATTGATCATGATGCTGGCCCACACCATGACCCTGCATGTCGGATATCGGTCCCTTTCCTGAATATTTTCTGGACGATAACCAGTACCACTCTCGCGCCAGATCAGTTGGCGTCTACAATCCGATGACAGACTGAACCTACTCTGAGAAGAGTACGCATGCCCAGTCCTGTTCAGTCCAATTGTGATGCTCACGACACCATTGCAAACGTGCAGTACGGTGCTGTCTGGTCAATGGGACGCACACAACAGGTCTGCGGGTGTATAGTCCTCCTCCCCTCAAACGTCTGGCAACAGTTTTTCGGGAGATCTGCTTTCCTGTGGTAGCAAGAAACTGATTTGCCACCTGCTGAGCTGTGGTGCGCCTGTTCCTTTTTACTGATAGGACGATGTATCTGTCTTCAGCAGGCGTCTTACTTCTAACACGACCTCCCCCTTGCCGCTTACTACACATTCCAGTAGTTTTAAAAGATTTCCACAGCAGTTAAACAACACCGTCAGCGATGTCGAACTCCCTGGCAACGTCTCTTATTTTTCGCCCTTCTTCGATCTTTCCAATAATTCGGCCACGCTTAAAATCATCTAAGTAATATCGGGAAGACATGCCGAAAATTTCAAGTTCGTCAACTAAATCTTTCCTGTAAAAATTTGACTTGAAACAACAACTCTCCACAACGCGTCAAAACCTTTAAAGCTCTTATCAGCGCTATCACGTGATGAACAAACGTGGACAAAAAAATTTACATACGCATACCCCTTCTTACTATATCCCGCACTTATTCTAATTTTCCAAATTTTGCTTCCCTTCATTTTGTGGTTGCTATGGATGATAGTGTTATCCGTCCTTAGCAATTGTCCAGCAGTGTATATATATATATATATATATATATATATATATATATATATATATATATATACGGTGGCTTACCAGGTCAAATTACCGTGGTACAAAATCTCAAACAGGAGAAATATCGTGAGACAGGATAACACGCAAACAATATCATTTAACAGGGACTCGAATGAGTAGGATATAGTGAGAAAAAATCTCACAATAACTAAATATCGTATAATAAATAGAACCGCATGCAAATAAAGTGTTGTGAATCAACATTTACAAGACAAATTAATAGTAAAATTGAGAAATAGCATATATTATGGTATTTCGTAAGATCAAGTACAAAAAAGTAAGGTACAGAATCTCATAGACACAAAATATCGTAAGACAGAATATCACGAAGAAATGATCTTAACTAGACAACGTATCTTAGTATAAAGCACATGCTAATTATATAGGTAAACAGAAATCCTGTCATCATCACGGGACAAAATATCATTTGATAGAATTTATCATTGACAAAATATTGCAGGACAGAGTCTCACGAGGATAAAATATCTTGAAATAGATCCATATACCCATATAATATACAGAATTATTCATAATTCCCTCCTCCTGTAAACGCCATTTTTCTTTACTATAACTGGCTTCAGTGGTACATGTTACTGCCATCTACCGGCAACTTCTTAAATTAAAACTTGAATACTTTCAGAATAATTTCATATGTTCTTTTTTGCCATATTTGTCTTTTTTTTTTTTTACTATAACGCTTCAAAACCCCGGAGGGAAATATGAATAACCCTGTATATTTTCTACAAAGTGTTGCCATTTTACAGAAAAAATCTTTCAGTAAAATTGTAAAATAATATTTATTGTAACACTTCGTTCACTCAAGAATAAACTAGTCTCAATGTTGAATTTTTATTTTCCTTTTATCTTAATTAATTTCATTTAAGGCAAAGATTTTATATTTGTGTACAAAAAAGCAAGTTGATTTTATCTATATATAAAAAAATAGAAACTGAATTAAAAAAGTAACGCATTTAATCTGTTGTCTTATTTCACATTGACGCGATTTAAATTCAGCATTCTTTTCTGAGAATAAAGAATGTTTTTCCCAAAACTTCCCTGGACGCCGCCCACACAACAATAAAAAGAACATCGACCCTTTCTTGAAATTCTTCGCTGACGCAAATGCGCCGTAGAAAATTTTTAATATATTTTCATATACATTTCAATAATTTCCCACTTTTGGGGTGAATGTCATTTATGTGGAGGTGTTTTGTATGAAAATGAATGCTAGCGTGGGTGGTATTTATTTCACTTTAATATACACCACTGCTTTCTGTCCAACGCGACATTAGATTTTAATAAAATTTCAAATTTTAAATTGAATGTACATATTGGTAAGGAAGATATTGATTTTGAATTTACCAGACAACGCCTACAAGCTTTTCCGTACCGTTTAAAAATAATCATTTCAAATAAGATGCTAGATACAGTTTTTGAAATACAATACAGTCTGCAGAATTATAAATTTTATTATAAAAGACTTTTAAGAATATGGTTCTAATTAACTTTATAAATTGCTTTATATTAAGTATGTTTAATACTAGCAAGCTTTAAAAATTTCGCTTCTCAAATTTAAATTTTTTTGCAAGGAATATATACAGAAATTTAATTTACATTTTCTGATAACATTATTTTCGAAAGTATCGATCGCTATATTTAAGAAGTCCATCTACTCTAATTTCTCGTTTATCTAAAATATCTGATTATTTCCATGAGAAAATGAAAATTATTTTATAGAGGCAAGCTTTAAAGGAAGAAGAAATTTGCTTTTCATTTAAAGTTTTATAAATTGACTATAAATTATTATATATTATATAATAGTTTATCATAGTTTATATTAAATTATTTTCGAATATTATTTATTGACTAAAAATTTTGTTATTAGAAAATAATATATATTGCATACATTTTAAACTATTAAAGTAACGCAAAATATTTATTTTCTACCTGCTTTATAGAGTCAGGATGATCCATTCATAATATTAGTGAAAATCAACTTTAAAAAATATATATGATTTTATAATAAAAAGCAGTTTTTAAAAGGCACGAGTGTTTCGAAGTTATTTTACATGTTGGAAATTGATAAAATATAAATACGAAATTTGACTTAGACTTTTGGACAGACTATTTTTCAGGTTTGCTCTTTGATAAAAAATGTATAGATAATAAAGCGTTTGAAAATTTTTTATAATATTGTAATAAAAGCTTATCGTAAATGATTTTTGAAATCACAAACATCTTCTAGGCAAACAAGGTATTAAATTGCAAAATAAAAAAAATTCTTTTTTTTGGATATCAAAAATGCCTATAATTTAAAATTGACTCAATTATCTTGACATATTATATAATAATTTAATTGGGACGAATTTTAAAATCTGTCTTTGAACTGTTCACAATTTTTTGCGAACATTATATAAAAAATTTTCAAGCAATTTCAAACTGAAAATAATTCAGATTTAATAAAAAAGAAAGCATTTATGAAATATAAAATGTAATTACAAACTAAAACAATTACTACTAGAGGAAAATATACACAAGCAAAAAATAAACTAAATCAATGATAAAATTTAATAGGTGTACCGTTACCCCTTTGGCTGTGATCTCAAAATTGAAATTTAGTAACGGTTACCCAGGTTATTTAGTAGACAAATATCTAATGAATTACAGAAAACTTTCAACATTTAAAACTCATTTTTATTGCACCTCTAAATCTTCAAAAACATAATTTCACACATTTCCAAATGCCAACATGGGAATAAACATTTATACATTAATTAAAACAAAAAGGCAACCTTAAAACACTCAAGCATAACCTTCCACTTCTACAGTTCAAAAAAAGACATTTATAAAATAAAAACTTCATTTAACATTTCTAAAAACCCAGACTTGGTTTAGGATATCTATAAAGTACACTTAAATGCTGATTGTTCTCCTACACAAAAAAAAACACAACATAACAGTTCAGAATTTTCGGTAAATGATTCCTCTAAAAAGTTAACGAAATAAAATTTAAAGTTTTATAAGTACCCTACGGAATTTACTGCTTTCACTCTGGAACCGCCCACCGGAAAGGTAGATGAACTCATGGACAAACTCCTCGGCTAGGATCTCGAAATTTCTCCAGCTATTCTAATTTCAAGCGACTTAGGCATGTAGAAGGGGGACACCGGACGTCCAGCATAGATTCCTTCGGACTTGGCCCATCGTCTCAAAGATATCGGCTTTTGGCTAATCCCGGTAGTCCTTCCCGCTAGAGACTTCAGTTTAGCTTTCCCTAAGGTTACGATCCACCATCTCCGAGATACTGTCACGAACCACTCCTTCAGCGGACAAACTCCGTATCCCCAGGATACTGCTCTGATCAACTGCTTACTACTGGTACTGCAACTGCTACTACTCCTCCTCGCCACGTTCGTCGCTTCTCTTTTATCCTCCCGTCAACAAGGCGAAAGAATCTAGACTGACCTGTTTACCACGTCCAGAGTCATCCCGCATCCGGCGGACGTCAGAACCAAAAAAAAAAGATCCCCGAGAAAAGCCGTCATAAATCCACCAATACCCTATACAAGTTATAATACCATCCTCAATAAATATTAATAAATTTAGTTACATAGATTTCACCCCAAAAATCTCTTTTTAAAAGACTAATTCAAAATTTCTAAAAAAAAATATTATTACGATTGAATTTGCATTTTATCATAGTGGTGCCATCTACAGAAAAATAACTTATCTTTAAAAGTATTGAAAAAAACCTATAATAAATTTCAATTTATTACAATACCATCGCCTCACTGAAAAAAAATTAAAATACTTTTAATTTTTTGAAACATTATAGCACTGTTGGTTAAAATGACCTGGAACCTTATCAAGAAAACTAAAGTACTGGTCTTACACAAAAAATTCCGTTTTTCCTTTTCTTTTAAGCTGTTTATAAATAATTCCTACTTAAAGTTCAAAATCTCTAAAAGCACCACGCGGCTTTAAACCTACTTTTAGATCTTTATCACTAAAATCAAATCTGACCCTAACAATGTGCACCTTGTAAGGAAACAGAAAAGAGGAATCAAATATGCGCCAAAATAGTTTAAACTACACTTAACTTTAAAAAACATTATAACTCAGATTTACACTTAGCAATACCTTTTCCAGCGGCCCATAGGGGGTCAGGAAAAGATTGTACAGCAACGTTATCAATCTTCAGCTTTCAAATTTTAAGCATCGAAACATTCATAATCTACATTTTCAAAATAACATTAAAAAAAAACAAAAATGGGACAAACCCAGTTTTGACTGATTACATACATCATTACAATTGCCGGTGGAGACCTACACTTCACACTTATATACATAAAAGGACAGTGGTCCACCTGAAAACAAAAAACAGTCTCCACCGACCTACTACATTCCGGCTTATGTAACAAAAATATGCACCGCCAGATATAAACTCCTCCTCCATATTTGGAGAACATTTGACATTCCACCCCAAAACATTTATAACCCAATTTAAAACAAGAAAAATTTAGTTGCACCCCCCTCTTACAAATTCTAATTTCTTATGACCCGTCCATTTACTCGTTGTCTTAAGTTATAACGAGGTTGCGGAAAAGGCACGAATTTACCTGTCTCATACAGTAGATTTTCTGGAGCAGGTGTTTCTACTCTTTCCCTATCTACACTGCCACTTATTTGGTCACCGAACCCACTATCTCTGGATCGCAAAATTTCCAATCTTTGTTCCGCCTTTGCCACATTCTCCATATGAACAACCCTAGTATAGCCAAAATTTTTTGTATGTTGGATTTTCAAAGTGACCGGAGATAAGACTTCAACCACCCTGAAAGGGCCCTCATTAAATTTAGCAAATTTCTTGCACTGGTTTTTCTTTAACACAGGATTGAACCAGTATACTTCATCCCCTGTTTGGAAATTATATTGTTTGACGTTTTTGTCTCTACGAGCTTTTCTATTTTCTGCAGAATATTCTAGATTTTCCCTCGCTGATGCATAAGTACTATGCAATTTACCAAGTAAATCTTTGGCAAAGTCCTCAGCACCCGCATAAGAGAAAGGTTTATGATTCCTGAGAAATTCCAGAGGTAAAGTTAATTCCCTACCATACGTTAATAGTGCCGGAGTAAAGTTAGTTGACTCCTGAATAGCTGTTCGGTATGCTAGTAAGGCAAATGGCATTTGCGTATCCCAGTCATCATGTGTAGAATTAACTATATGACATAAAAAATTTGCGATTGTCTTATGCTTAATTTCTATAGCACCATTACTCTGGGGGCGATAAGGGATAACATTAATTTTATCTATTCCCAAAGATTTATAAATTATTTTCATACCCTCACTTATCAGATTAGATCCTCTGTCTGTGATTAAAGTTTTTGGAGAGCCAAAACGAGATATAAAATTTAAAAGTACTATGGCAATATCCTTACTGCTGACCGAGGAAACCGGGACAGCTTCTAACCACTTTGTAAAATGGTCAACAATTGTGACCAAATACCTATTTCCATCCTGAGTTAAAGGGAGCGGTCCTACTACATCACATGCTATTTTCTCAAAAGGACCATATGGAGGTGGCACTTTCTGCAAAGGGGCTAATCGCTTGGGTTGATGAGCCTTTCTTTGTAAACAGCTATTACACGACTTAATGAAGTTCACAATATGGGAAGACATTTTGGGCCAAAAATAAATTTTCTTTATCTTTCTTAAAGTCTTACTAATCCCAGGATGACAAACCAAAGGAGAATTATGATACAAGTTCAAGACGTCTTTCACCAAACTTCGTGGAATAACCATTTTTTCACTCTCAGCAATTTGGCTTTTCTTACACCTTAATAATTTGTCTTTAATAAAAAAATGAAAGTTAGATGGCACTGGTTCATTTTTGCCCAAAGCCTCAACAATTTCTTTGCAAAAAGGATCTTTTTCCTGCTCTTCAATTAATTTTGTCAAGGAACAAAGTGATTCATTACAATCCACTTCATTAAATAAAATTTTGTTATCGATAGTTTCTGCTTCCTTAACATTTCTACTTAAAAAGTCTGCAATATTATTAACCTTTCCCGGAATATATTTTACCTCAAACTGGAATTGCGACAAAGAAATAGACCACCGCGCAATTCTACAAAAAGAATCCTTCAACTTCAAGGTATTAGCTATAGGGGAATGATCAGTGTAAATAAAAAATTTCCTTCCTAGCAAATAGTGTCTAAAGTAATTAGTAAAATAAACTATTGCCAAGGTTTCACGTTCGGTCACCGAATACCTGGTCTCTGGTGGCTTCAGTTTTCTACTTCCAAAAGCTACAGGGTGAGGAAAACCCTCATCATCCAGCTGAGCTAACACTGATCCGATAGCATGATTACTGGCATCAGTATATAAGTGAAAAGATTTTGACCTGTTGGGTAAAACTAAGACAGGTTCAGAAATCAAGAATTTTTTTAAACTCACAAACTCCGTTTCCGCCTGGTTGTCCCATTCAAATTTGCCACTTTTAGTTAAGGCTGTCAGCCGAAGTGATTTTTGACCAATATTCGGAATAAACTTTCTATAGTACCCGATACATCCTAAAAATGACTGAACATCTGTTTTGTTTCTTGGTGTTTTAAAATTTTTAATAACCTCTATATTTTTCTGGTCTGGATAAACCTTACCATCCTGAATAACAAACCCTAAATAATTAATTCTATTAGTAAGGAATGAGCATTTACTTGGTTTTAATTTTAACTTATTTTTTAATAATCTTTCAAATACCAATTTAAGTTTGGGAAAGTGATCCTCAACACTGTTGCTGGCAATAACAATATCATCAATATAAATGCCAATATTCAAAGGTTCGAGACCCGATAATACCACGTTCATTAATCTTTGGAAGGAATTGGCACTGGTTCGCAGACCAAAAGGTGTGCGTGTAAATTGATACAGTCCTTTATGGGTTGCAATAGCTAACTTATGTCTATCCTCCGGTGAAACAATTTCTTGGAAAAAACCCGAAGTCAGATCTAACGTACTGAAAACTCTTCCTCCTGCTAAATTATCAATAGCCTCATTAATGTTGGGTATAGGGTAGGAATCAGGAACAACCTTAGCATTCAAGGCTCTGAAATCTGTGACCAGGCGATAATCTCCGGTCGCTTTTTTTACCAATAGAATAGGGGAACTGTAAGCTGACACGGAGGGTTCCAGTATTCCCGCTTCCAATAGAATATTTATCTGCGAGTCCATTTCCTCACGTAAATTGTATGGTACCCTATAAGCTCTACGCTTTACCGGCACATTATCAATTAGGGGAACCCTGTGTAGTACGGTATCACAGCCCGGTAGATCTTTAACTGAGGCCGCGAACACATTCTTGTTTTCCTTTAAAAATTTTATTAACCTATCTTTAGTACTATTATCTAGATGGTCTAACTTAAAAGTTTGATCAAATTCAAGATCGGCCTCATCACACTCACCGAAATTTTCATGAGCTTCGATATTAAAATTAGGTAGATTGCTATCACTTGATGAAATTATTTTTTCCAGCTTAACTAATTTAGTATTTTTACTTAAATTTATATCATTTCCTGTGGGATTTAACACTAAAACTGGAATACTATGATTACTCTTAAATTTGTTAACTGACCTTGCCACACAGTATTCCCTGTCGTTAAAAATAGGTTCCACCAAACACAATTCAGAATTAAAATATTTCCTAACGTTTACATTTACTATCGATTCAGAAAAAGGTGCAAGGGTATACTTTTTATTTAAATAACCGTAAATATCTTCTTTCCAAGTTTGTTCAATTACGTTTATCACCTTTCCCTCTTCACAACATAACCAAGGTATTATTTGTTCACCTATTTGAATTTTATTAGCTTGATAATCAATTAAGCACCTGTGTTTGTGAAGGAAATTACTTCCCAAAAGCATAGAAAAATTCTTAGATAATCTAGAAGGTAATACATAAAAATCACATTTACACTTGTACGAGCCAACTTGAATATCAATTTGAACTTTATGCTGTAAAGCAATCCTACTGTCCGCCACAGATGAAACACACATATTGCAATTTTGACGCTTAATGTTAGAAGGTAGGAAAGATTCCTCAATTAAATTAAGAGCTGCTCCTGTATCAACCAGAGATAAGACTTTTAAATTCTGAAAAGTCACACTAATAATGGGAAGGGTCCCTACAGTTTCATTAGTATAAATTTGCACGAACTTGGGCATACACGCTGTCACCTGTGCCTGTGAAGCACCCGAACTTAGTTTTCCTGTCGAATATCTCCAACTGCATTATCTGCAGGTTGACTTTGGACATTTCTACTCATTCTCTGCCTGGCACGGCAGTATCTAGCAATATGCCCAACTCTACCACAATTGTAACAGGGACCTATCCTCCTCTCATTACTTCTATTATCTCTAAACGCTACTGCCCCTCTATCATGATTTCCCATATTTCCAGTTACTCTAGTCTCTAGTTTCTCTACCTTTTCAGTTAATTTCTCTATGGTGGATGCCAGGTTTGCACAAACAGCAGCCAACCCATTCTCATTTTGTTCAACTTTAAATATCTCTGTTGGGAACTGTAAAAACGGATTATTCGTGGCCTTCACGGTTAGCCAGGCACTCTCCTCCAGAATAGCTAACTTTTTTAACTCCTCCAAGCTTTGCGGGTTTCGAGCCAAAACTCCTCTCAGAATATTAGGGTGTAAATTTAACTTTAACATACTAAATAGCATATGGTTTCTTTGTGTCTCTTTTGTTTCAGTGTCACATTGACCAAAATCCAAAAATTTGCTTTTTTGCACGGCCTGTGCCAAATATCTCTCAACTGGCATATCTACGGGTTGCCTGAAGGCCATAAACTCAAAAAGAGCCGTTGAAGGAGAAACTTTTTTACCATATAGATTAAGCAACTTATCTTTCAACTTTTTAAAGTTGTCAATGTCTTCCCCAAATTCATTTATACAGTCTCTGGCTTCCCCAAACAACCTATCTTTGAGTGCAAAATACTTTTCTGACTCTGTCCAATTCCACTGCGACGCGGAAGCTTGTAGGCGCTCAAGAAATTCTTCCACCGATACTGTAGAGTCCCTTCCTCTAAACGTGGGGAGTACTTGCAATGTTAAAAGGGAAAAATTACCAGGTATAAATACACCCGTTTGACCATCTTGTGGCGAAAGCTTATCCTTAGGACACATATTCGATTACAATTCAAATTTCACAAGCACACTATTAATTGAGTAAATCTTAACTTGTTTACGTCTATTTCAAAAAACTGGGAATACATGAATACACTCAAATATGATACAACTTTAAAACACATAAAAAGTCAAATGTTAGCATCTGGAAATGCAAAAGATTGCAGCACCAATTTAGGCCCTCTCTATTAAATTTGCCTATCCTGGTCACGGCACCAATTTGTACCGTTACCCCTTTGGCTGTGATCTCAAAATTGAAATTTAGTAACGGTTACCCAGGTTATTTAGTAGACAAATATCTAATGAATTACAGAAAACTTTCAACATTTAAAACTCATTTTTATTGCACCTCTAAATCTTCAAAAACATAATTTCACACATTTCCAAATGCCAACATGGGAATAAACATTTATACATTAATTAAAACAAAAAGGCAACCTTAAAACACTCAAGCATAACCTTCCACTTCTACAGTTCAAAAAAAGACATTTATAAAATAAAAACTTCATTTAACATTTCTAAAAACCCAGACTTGGTTTAGGATATCTATAAAGTACACTTAAATGCTGATTGTTCTCCTACACAAAAAAAAAAACACAACATAACAGTTCAGAATTTTCGGTAAATGATTCCTCTAAAAAGTTAACGAAATAAAATTTAAAGTTTTATAAGTACCCTACGGAATTTACTGCTTTCACTCTGGAACCGCCCACCGGAAAGGTAGATGAACTCATGGACAAACTCCTCGGCTAGGATCTCGAAATTTCTCCAGCTATTCTAATTTCAAGCGACTTAGGCATGTAGAAGGGGGACACCGGACGTCCAGCATAGATTCCTTCGGACTTGGCCCATCGTCTCAAAGATATCGGCTTTTGGCTAATCCCGGTAGTCCTTCCCGCTAGAGACTTCAGTTTAGCTTTCCCTAAGGTTACGATCCACCATCTCCGAGATACTGTCACGAACCACTCCTTCAGCGGACAAACTCCGTATCCCCAGGATACTGCTCTGATCAACTGCTTACTACTGGTACTGCAACTGCTACTACTCCTCCTCGCCACGTTCGTCGCTTCTCTTTTATCCTCCCGTCAACAAGGCGAAAGAATCTAGACTGACCTGTTTACCACGTCCAGAGTCATCCCGCATCCGGCGGACGTCAGAACCAAAAAAAAAAGATCCCCGAGAAAAGCCGTCATAAATCCACCAATACCCTATACAAGTTATAATACCATCCTCAATAAATATTAATAAATTTAGTTACATAGATTTCACCCCAAAAATCTCCTTTTAAAAGACTAATTCAAAATTTCTAAAAAAAAATATTATTACGATTGAATTTGCATTTTATCATAGTGGTGCCATCTACAGAAAAATAACTTATCTTTAAAAGTATTGAAAAAAACCTATAATAAATTTCAATTTATTACATAGGAAAAATTTCGCAGTATAAATCTAATAAAAAATTAAAATGAAAATAATTTGAAACTGAAGGAGGCATTGAATAACTGTAGGATAGAAAATAAAGATCCTATTTTTGACACAATGGGACAATAATCACTATTACTACTTCTCAAAACAGATTTTTTTTGGTTTCTGACATAAATAAAAAAGAATGTTGTTGTTAGGAAAACACTAACAACGTATTATTTCTCTAATACAAAATTTAATGTGGAAAGAAATGTTCACAATTCTATCGAAGGATTTTAAAAAGTACGCACTTTTTTATCAATATTTAGAAAACAGAACTGTTGCACAATTTGGCTTTAAATACAATAAATGATAAGTAAATAGTTGGTTCTTTATATTACTGTAAAACACATTCGACATTAGGTTTAGTAACATCATAAACAAAGAGAACCAAATGAAACTACATGCATTATTAGCCTAAATTAATATCCATTTTTTTTTACTGTTTTAAAATTGAGGTTTTAAAATAAATTGAAATTTATATTATTTCTTTTTTATCCTACCTTTGTTGGATATTCGAATTATCTTCCGACTTTCCTGGAATGTCAGCGAAATAGTAATTTAATCAAACAAGGGGGGAAGAGGGAGAATCGCATATTTTATGCATATCTAAAGTGACAAATGTTTAGCTGTAAGTTTCTCTAAAGTATGCTAGATTTTAACAAACAATATTGCAACTTGTGTACTTAAATTTTTGACACATAATATTAAACCTTTGCCATTGTATAATTAAATCATATATTACTGCTAAAATTTAAAAGTGTTATACTATCGAAAGTGTTATCGTTAACGTGTATATTATCTAGCTAATTTAAAGAAAAGTTGATTTTCTCCATTAAAGTGCGGAATCAAGTATTTTCGCATTTACTACGGTAATGTGAAAATTATAGGCTTTGTTAAAGTTCAAAAATTTGTTTCCCTAATTTCTTTTAATAATGTTCTCGGTTAATTATCATACCTCTAATTAAATTGCAATAATACTTTTAACAATTTAATTCTTTGTATTATAGTTATTTCATTGACTGATGATTTATTATTGATTGTTTGATTGTATTAATTTGGATCTCTTGATACTGATATTTTTTACACTTTGAAATAAACAAATTTGTAGCAGTATATACACCGAAGAGCCATTACATTATGACCACCCTCCATCTATAACAATGGGCTCGCCCAGGTTTTCATGGTTTCTCGCCCAGGAACAATGTTTTCAAGGGGCACATTAGGATCCATAATCCTCATAGAACAATCCCTGACGCCTTTAAGCTACTTGAACATAGTTCACCAATTCACGGCAACAGTTTTTTCTGCGGGGGATGGTGTCTACCAACAGGATAATGCACCATGTCATAAGGGTTGAATCGTCATGGATTGGTTCGAGGAACATTCCAGTGACTTTCAAGTCATGTCTTGGCCCCCAAATTCACCTGACCTTAATCCAATAGAGCATTTGTGGACCTACTTGGAAGACCATATTCATGCTGCCACGCTACCCCCTCGCAATGTGAGGGAATTACAGGACCATTTGGTGAGCGCTTGGTACCAGATACCTCGGACTACTTATTAGCATCTTGTGGAATCAATGCCACGGCGGGTGCTAGCAGTTTTGAGGGCTAAAGGTGGTCCTACATGTTATTAGCAGGGTGGTCATAATGTAATGGCTCTTCGGTGTATTTGCAGTGTGTGGTGAATTTTAACACATATTGTAATATATATTACTATTGTATTTTTATTACACTATAATTACTCGGTACATTTCATGCACTTTTTAGCTGACAGACGCTGAACTTTAAGTTTGTATTCTAGTTTGTTAACATATAGCATTTTTTTAAGTTTTTTTAGCATATAGCATTATTAACATACAGCTTTTATTATATCATATTGTTAAAATCTATAATATTCAAATTAAACATTCTTTTTAAAACACAATTTTTAATTCCTCTCAATTTTGTTGAACACTTGTCTTCATCTTTAAATAAACAAATAAATAGTTGATTCCTCGTGATACTGTAAAAAAGATGACATTAAATTTAAGAGTATCGTAAACTAAATAAAATAAATGATACGAAAATGCATTATTAACCTAAATTGCGCTTTTAAAATGAACTGCAATTTATATTATTTTTTGTTGGATAAACGAATTATCGTTTGATTGTTATATAAAGCCAGCATAAACATAAAGTCAACCAATAAAAACAGCTCTCACACAGCGTTAGAAAAAGCTTATTTTGATAAATTGCGTTCGTATAATAGAGTAAGTTACTGTGATGGTTTATTTTATTGGAATTTCCTTTTATTTCCTTTCTATCTTAAGAAATGTCGTATGAAGTTATATTACTATACGTATAAAACTTTTTAAACTAGAAAAATTCGGTGCAGCAGTCACTTTAGAGGTTGATTTGAAGTGGCATGGATAATTTGATTTCAAGTCCATTTGTCTTTTAAAAGCAAAATTTGCTTTGTTCGCAGAATAAAGATTTAGCTGAAAAGTTTGTTATTTTTAATAACTTTTGGGACATTTATTGGAACTGACCTATTTTTAAAACACATATATTACTTGGAAGTAATTGCTTTCTGTTTATATTTTTTACCATATATTGTTCATCTTATCTAGAAACAGTATTTTAAAAGCAGACTTTTTTTCAGCTTTTTTTATAATATTAGTTTTAATTTTTAATCTTCTTTCGGAAAGTATTTTACGTACAAATAATTCGCATTCAGTATATGTAATCGGGTACTTAAAACTCGAGAAAAAGTGAAATGATAATGCATAACCAAGTGATTTGAAACAGATTTTAATCGGATACCTGAAAGCAACGTCACGCGTGTGGTTTGAACCTGATCGGCTTCTGAATCGACATCTGTTCCGAGTTACCTGTGATGACGTCATTTGAAAATATTCACTTTATACCAACAACAGATCCAATCCTCTGTTGATAACCAATTAATGTACTCCAGACATTTCCTTAAATTCTTTCATTTTTCTAGTTATTGAGTAATTTTCTCCAATCAATTTAATTGGAACATTTAACCCTATAGTGCTTATATTTATAAACAGAAGAGAGGAGGATGAGTACTTTTTACATAAAGCACTTTAGTTAAAGTTAAGCAGTTTTACTTAAAGATAAGTAATTAGATAAAATAATCTTTACAAAAATTAACTATGAAAATCTTGCGTGGATATATTCTCGTGATTACAAAATCTTGTGTGGACATAAAAATATGTATGCGGCTTATAACTAATTTTACAAAATTATATCTTTAAAAAACACACCTTATAAGTGAATGATCATCACTGAAATTCTAAAATTTAAATGTTATACGGAAGAGAGAGGTAAGATAGGGTAATGGGATGAGATCAGATACATCCATTATGTTGAAATTAGTTCAGTTTTTCAGCGAACAAACTCTGAATTTCATTTTACTAGTCAAAAAGAAGGACTTACCACATTGTAGGATTATATTACCATAAGAACCTATCATATTGGAAGATTATATTACCATAAGGACCTACCATATTGGAGGATTATATTACCATAAAGACCTAACATATTGGAGGATTATATTGCCATAAGGTCCTACCATATTGGAATATTATACTACAGGGGTGGCCAAGCTCCTTGATAGTCGAGCCATTTTTCGAAATTTGAAATTTTTCGCGAGCCACAATTAAACACGCATTTAAAAGGTATGCAAAAAAGATATTAAAATTTTTTTTACAGAGATTATACTCATTGAAAATATATAAATAAAAGTACAAAAAATCTATATTGAATTTAAATATTAAAAATTAAACACATTTATTTTACTTCTCTTGATAATTGCTTAAAATTTGGTGAATGATTGGTGACAGCAGTTCTCAGTAATTCTTTGAGATGCTGGTTAGTGAAGACTGAGCGGTGTTTGGATTTCACGAATTTTAAAGTGGAATAAAATGATTCACATAAATACGTTGTTCCAAATATTGAAATAATTCGACAAGCAGCCTTTTTTAATTTAAGATACTTTGATTCTGGTACAAATTTCCAAAATTTGGCACATACGGAACAATAATAATTTTTTAAAATATAATAACATAAAAATGAAAAGGGAACTCTGGTACATTTATCGAGAGCCACAAATAATCCTTCAAAGAGTCGTATGTGGCTCCCGAGCCGCAGGTTGGCCACCCCTGTTATATTACATAGAGACCTACCATATTGGAGGATTATATTACCTTAAGGACCTACCAATCATTTGGCGTGTTGCTGATCAATTCACGGTGTCAGTATAGATACGTTTGTTTTACTATGTCAGAACTCTAGTGTTCTTTTCTTTTTAAACTAGCCTTATTTAGTGGTCATTACAGTAGCAAAAAATATTTTTAGCTCAGCTTATCTTATGTTAAGGTAGAAAACTTAACATAAGATAAACTAGGCTAAAAATATTTAGCAATAATATTTTAAGCAATAAGGTTTTATTCCACTGCATTGTTACGTTTTGATAACTTCTGCTCTCGGTGAAAAACCGGGTACTACACGGCTTTGCTTCCATTTCTCGATGCGAGTCTATGCTAGGTCCACGATAACTGCAGTGCAGCGGAGGAAGAAGATAACTATATCCAAGGTCGAACAAAAGTTTTAAGGACCCTTAGAACAAAATTTATTATGGGCTCTTTCCTTAATTTACAAAAAGCCTTATTTTTCATTCTTTGTAGAATATTTGAAGGTCTTTCATACAAAATTGAAGTTTTCATATGGATAAAGAAAAATTCTATGAAATTTTCTCTTCAAAAAACTAATTATGAAACACTATATTTTTGTAAGAAATTTCAATCGGGCCCTCAACAGTCCCTTTCCCCTTCGAGTACGGTTTTGATTGCATCATATATAAACAACATGCATATTTCTTTAAAATTGTTAAATAAAATAGAACTGTCTATTACTCTTCCACTGAAATTATAGTATTTCCATATTTCCCATAGAGTAGACAAGTGCACACTGACTTACTCCATCAGTGCTTTGACTTTCTTGAGAAAATATAATTTACCAAAAAAACTAGTTCTTCCAGATAACTTTTTAAGAATGATATTCTACACACATCTAAGCAATGAATATCTTGATTAAATCTGATTGTTTCTAGGCCGAACAGTTTAACTCCAACGGGTCTATGAATCTTAGCTTCCCGGTTTAAAGCCACTTTCCTATGTTCGAAATTTTATTTTCTAAAGATTTGCCCGTTGAGAAAAGAGTGAGTGTTCATTATGACATTTATTTTGGGACATTTGTGTAGTATCTCCCATTAACAAATTAATTCACGATATTTTGTCCACGCGAAATTTAGTCCACCCAAGATTTTGTCCACTCCAGAATTTGTTTGCGCGAATTTTTGTTCACTCCAGAATTAGTTTTCGGAGATTTAGTTTATGCAAAATTTTGTCTGCGCGAGATTTTCTCCACGCGTGATTTCGACTACAATATTTTGTCCCCTGATATTTTGTTTTTACACTCATAGAGCAAAAGCATTTTTATTTTTATTCTTGAAATTTTTAATATTTCTTTAATTCCACTGATCTATTTCCTATATGATTTAAAGTTAATATTTTTTACTTTTGCCTAAGTTAATTTTGTAGTTTTTTTTTTGCTAAAAAATATCCAAATACCAGATGATATTTCTGGATGACCATCTTGGAAGCAACAAAAATGTTACCAAAGTATGTAATAAAAAATTTGCTCGAAATATTAAACTAAATTTCACAGCAATTTGAACTCAAGAAGCTAGGAAAATTTAATTATTCGCAACAGAAGAAAGAATTCTATCCGCTTTTTTCCTAAGCATCTAAGATTTATTCTATTTTATATTCATTTTTATCGAAGAAAAGATAGCATGGAGATTTTAAGTTTCAAAATCTCAGAGGAAATCTTTCTACTGCGGAAGACTTTATTTCCTAGTTCTTGAGAATAAAATATCACAGTTATATATCTTGATTTTGAAGAAAGCTGGGCGAATATTTTTTGCATAATGATTCCCTTTTGTATTTTAAAAACATACTTTGAGGAAGTTTTATTTTGCGTATCTTCTAATATTACTCTGGAAGACGGAAATATAATGATAAATATTTTGTGTTATGTCTTGAAAAATATTTATACCGATTTTTATTGCAAGAAGATAATATACTTTGACATAAAAATTTTACTGCGCAATTTTTTCCCAAATTATGTAATACATACATTTGTAGAATTGAATGAGTGTTTAATTACATTTTTTAGGTAAAATATATTGTTAAAAGCATAAATCGACATTTGGAGCAATAAAAATATATTTAGCATTGGATTGATATAAATTATTTCAAATGGATTTGAAAATATTTTTTACAATCTAAAGCTACTGGACATTTGCTATTGTTATAATTAATATTATTATTGTTACCATAAGTATTATTATGGTTATCATCATTATCGTTATCATCATTATCATTAATATCATTATCGTTATCATCATTATAATTAATATATTACTCATCATTGTCATAATTACTATTATTATTATTGTTGTTATCATTTCCATCATTATTATCACTATCTTTATTATTAGTATTCTGATTGCTGTTATCATCATTATCATTATCTTTACTATCATTATTATTTTTAGTAGTATTATTACTATTGTATGTTGAAATTACAACAGCATGGCATTAACATACTAAACTGAGATAATTTAGTTAAATTTTTTCACTAAATTACATCTAATATTTTTTGACATTTCTATAACTCATAGTTTCAGAACTGTCCGTTTATTTATTCACATTTTTTTAATGAATTATTAGATTTAAAATCCATATACATAAATTGCTTTTTGCCACAAAATAAATATATCCAGTAATATTTCAAACTGTGTAATTAAGTCAAAAAAATATATTTACACCCACTAATTACTAAACATTTTATTTTCATAAATTTTTATCCGAATTTTATGTTTTGCTTTTCATGCACGAGATCGTAAAAAAAACTAGTCTTTCCTTTGAATCTAAGTAACGTATGCATGTGAGAAATAATGAGAAATATGTGAATAATTGCATCATAAAGTTTAAAACTTTATTTTTCCAGCTATTTAACCACAAGTTTTGAAAAATATCGAGAAAAAAGAACAAATGCAAAATATATGCTGGATCTAATTCGATATATATGCTATATCTAATTTGATATTAATTTATAGGTCAATATTTAAATATTTATTTAATATTTAATTATTATTTAATTATTATTTAATTATTTTTTAAATATTTATTCAATATTTAATTATTATTTAATTATTATTTAATTATTTTTTAAATATTTATTCAATATTTAATTATTATTTAATTTTTTTTAAATATTTATTCAATATTTAATTATTATTTAATTATTATTTAATTGTTTTTTAGATATTTATTCAATATTTAATTATTAAATTAAAAATATTAAAATAAAAATAATTGCTCAGAATACACGTAGCCAGTATTTCCCTCACTCAAATGCCTCTTCAGAGTATACATTTGCCCGGTATTCCCTACATTGATGTTTTTCTTAATCTATTCTAATCGGATATTAAAATATCAAAACAATATTAAAATATCAATGAGTAAACTAATTTTGAATCGGACAATAACCAATGCAACTATGTGATTGTTGACCTTCTAAGGTAAAAGTCGATACTCTTCAGATTTTAATGTTTCACGGTGACATGATTTACCGTGAATAGCCGAAATCAAGAGAATGTCGATTTTCTACGGTGAATGTCAAAAACCACATAGTCGCTTTGGTGAATGTCCGAAATATTTGTTGTATCCGATTTGATATTAATTTATTCGTTGATATCGATATTTTAGTATCTGCTGAGGATAGATTAGGAAAAGCATCAATTTTCGGAATACTAGTTAAATGCATACTAGGCAGTGATACTAGACCTTAAAAAAAAACAGTGATGTAGGGCATACCGGGCAAATGTATACCAGACAGTGGCACTTAACTTGGCCTAGTATATATTTCTGACATTTACCAAAGTGACTATGCAATCGACAACATTCACCGGTGGAAGTAAGCAACCACCAATTTCTGTCCTTCACAGTAACATATAATTATTAATGCAAAAGTTATTTGAGTTATTATTGTAACTAGAACACAGTTAAGATTTAAAAAATACTTTAAAGATATGTTAGTAAGGCTGTCTATTTATTTGTGTTAATTAAAATATATGTAAAATATAACTTTAAATAAGGTATGTATATGTAATATTTCCTCAAACTCTAGCATAAAACATGACGGTTGTAAAATGTTTTTTAGAATTCATTATCAAAACAAAATTAACCTTGCACTCGAAATGGTTCAGAAAATGCAGTACTGTATTTTACATTATAACACGAAACTCTTGTTTTGGATAACTTATTGTCTATTTATTTATTTAGTAGTTTTTGCTCATATTTTCTCGATTGGTAAGATTTAGGAAGCTGGTGGTACGAATTAGGGAAATGTATTACTACCCCCCCGCAAAGAAAAAATTTAATAAAAAAATGAGGAAAAAAATAATACAGTTACTTATTATTTTTTCTACAAAAGAAAAAAAAGAAAGAAAAAAAACGAGAAAAAAAAGTTATTTTGATTGAAAAAAGTTAAAAGTGGTGTAAATTATAAACTGAATTTTTTTTTAAGGAAATATGATTTCAATTATAAATAGTTCAACCTGAAGTCAAATTTGCTTATCAAAATTATCCATTGAACTTTAATTCTGCCACCACTCTTTGTTCCACACTAGTGCATTTGTTTTCTTTTTCGGGTGGGGGGGGGGGTAATACATCGTACCTAATAGATCGTACCTATTGTACACAGTGTGAAAGTAAGTAATTTTCAGTATCTTCCACAAAAATATTATTACCAAGAAAATAATATAGGTAACAAAATGACTGTATTTCATTATTAAAGCATTTTAAATGTAATTGTCAATGATTTGTGTCTGATATAAAATAAAATGTGGTACAAATCAGACAACTCTCCTCAGAATTGTTCGAACCAAATTTTTATTTAACAAATTTATAAATTAGCCTGTTATAGTCACCCTTTTGATGTAAATAACAAAGCGAAATTAACCCACGCAGTTTCTATCGACACATTCTATTAATGTCAAAGCTGAAACTCAAAGCTAACTCTTAATCTAATTATTTAATTTCGATCTTTAAAGTGCATTTGTCACCCACTTCACAAGAGCTGCTCAGAATATGGCAATTTGTTAGGAGGAGTGTAACATCACTCCCTCAGAAATTACGACGTCATCCATTAAGATAAGATGCAATAAATATAATTTACGAACGTAATTATAGTGATTCATGGTGACAGTCATTATTACTACGGGTCAAATTGTTAAAAAAAATGCTTTTAAGATTGAAATATAGTGTTTTCTTTTCAGACAGTTTAATTATGCTAAGCTTAAAAAATATGATTTTATCATTTATGAATGATTTTTTTCATAAATTATTTTTCTATAACTATATTAATTATTAAATTTGTATATCATTGAAAGGAAAACATATATAATATTTTAAGGAAAGCTTGTACTTTAGAATCAGCAGACTGATACGACATTTTTGAAAACCGTTGATATTAAATCAGAATCACTTTTTAATAAAAGTTTGATTTAAATTTTATTCACAAAGTTTTATTTATATTGTATACTTCGTTAAAAAAAATTTTGTTGCCTTGGAGTATATGTTGTATGAAGCTATTTTCTCAAAACATATTTGCACTTTCCAAAAAGGCTGGACAGTTTGTTATTGTTTATCAATGAGTCTAACAATTTTTATTTTGTATTTTCACTAGCGTTGAGCTGCTGATCCTTTCCGCATTTTCAATTATCACTGTTCAACCCCTTAGTCATGTAATTTTCAACCAAACCCACAAAACAATAGAACTTAAGAACAAGTATTGGGACCAACTCCCTTTCGTAAAGAAGATTGTGAATAAGCTAAACCGAATAGGAAGGAAACTATGAAAATCATACACGGTAGCTGAGGGCAATGGAGTTGTATTGCTCATTCTCTATTAAAGGTATTTTGTATCCTTACTGTGGTCAGTATAAGTCGTGAGCAGGTGCAAATCGAACAGTCATCGTCAGATTTCGAACATACGTCGTTTAATTAACAGATGAGTGCTTTATTCACTGAGATATCTTGATTCGAACTTATCAGTTTCAAAATTCAAATCCTGTCAATTTTTTTTAAAATTTAGAAATTTTAATTAGCTATAACATCTTAAACAACCTAAACAATAAATTGCAGATGAAACTTACTGGGTAGTTTTATTATTTCGTAATGCTGAAACTTATTGAATTGCATTTTTGAGTAAACTTGAAATTTATTGAGTTATAAATAATTCTGCTTCAGATTTATTTATTGAGTAATATTACTATTAGGTAATATCATTTAAGCTTTATATTATTAGCTCTAAAGATACATAGATTGATGGAAAATTTGTTATAATTTTTAGTTTTCTCAAAAACAAAATATTTAGAAACATCTAAGCAGAGGAATTCAACTATGAAAGTTATTCTAAAAATTCAATTACAACTAGTTTAGAAATATCTTTTTAGTAATATCATTAGACATTTTTTTAAAAGAAAATTCATCCCAAGTTTCATGTCAGTGCAAATTCTTTCGAAAATAATTCTAAACTAGACTATATTATTCGTGCTAAATAAATTCTTAGGAACAATTATGTTCCTCATTTCAATAGAAAATCTAACTACTTTACTACAAAATGTGATTAAATTTCACACGAGCACAAACCTAATTATCCTTTGGGACTTAAATATAATCAAAACTTGAGTACTCAAGACTTGGGAACGTGCTTTATTTTCTGATTACACATAGAATAATTCTAGGCATAGAGAATCATTGACTTGAGTTGAATCAAATGATTACTCAAAACAACTCACAAGAAACTACAGATTAAAGATTTAAATCGATGAGAACATACATATATAGCTTTGAAAAACCAATAAAGAATGTTGGACGATTTGAAACATATAATTTGTTCGAATAAACCGGATAAGACTGGGGGGACAAGTATTTATATAAATACTTGATATTTCCTACTTTGGGAGTGGGGATTTAAAATCAATTTTAAGAGGGATTTAAAGTTTTTTTAAAATAATTTTAGTGGGGATTTAAAGTTTTTATCCTAAAACTAGGGATTGTTCTTAAAATAGCATTCTTAGTCTATTTTTTCACAGTGTGCAAGTTTAAAAATGTTATATATAACGGAAGCGTTTCCCTTATATGACTTGTCGAGAAGCACACGAAGAAACAGTTCATCATAGGTAAGAGCCTTTAGTGGCGTATGACGACATTTCCGGGCATGGGTTTCTATGAAATTTTAATCCTGATGCTGTGCCCTAACTCCCCTAAAAGTTTGTTACAGTACTTATGGGGGCCCTATGTGATGTAAAACGCATTTAAAGTTGTATATTTCGATTAAAAAAATAGACTAAAAATGTAATAAAAAAACTGAAGGGAGAGAAACTGAGTACAGATTTGAAATAAGCGATACGAAAATAACTAAGATATGTTAAAAAATATCATGCAACAGAAAACAAGAAAAATTATTTCTCAGTGTATTCTTTATTTAATAATTGATACCAAGAATCCTATCCAACTCATTTGAACCAGAAGAAAGAAATTATTGATATGAATCTGTTTGAATATAAATAAATTTGATTTTCTACCAATGGATTGGAATTAATTTGTGCAAATCATTTATTCATTTTTTCTAGTACAAACTCACTGATTTGACTCAAATCATAGTGGAGGATTCAAATTAGTACAAAAATGGATCATTTGATTTTATTCAAATAAATTGTTATAGCGGATTAGTAATAGCAAACTACTTGATAAAGTGATTACATATATTTTATTTAAGGTATCCAATTAGTTTCAACAACATTTTTTTTAAATATTAATATAAAAGTTTATAAAACTAGTTTATTTGTTTTATTAAGTGTAAAAACTTATAAAACTAGCAAAAAAAATATCATTCTTATCATTTTCTTTTTACATGACTATTTTTAGGTGAAAACAAAACATTTCTTTGCGTGTAAGCTAAAAACTATAAAAAAAATTCTAACACCTAAAACACAAAAATCCCTTGAAGATTTTATTTAGAAGGTTATCAACTATATTTTGAACTATTATCTTAAACACAAGTGCATATACTACTGAGTTAGAGATCAATGTAGTTAAAATAGCAGATTTTTAAAAACTTTCGCATGTGTCTTTCCGAAGAAACACGCATTAAAAAGATTCAAATTCTACTTTTTTTCGCTTAGTCTGTAGTTCAAGATATGCGTGCTATAATCATACACACTCATGAAAATTGTAGTCAATTATTTTAAAAACAGCAAGGTGGTGTAAAATGAAGGGAAAAAATCTGATTTTGAGATAAGCGCATTTAAGGACTTAAAATCATTAGTCTATCCACTGTTATCACCTTGCAGAGAAACTGCTATAACTTTGTAAATAATTGGAGTGCAAACAAAAGTATACAATTTTTAAAAAGAAAGGAGTACAGGTATATTAAATTTATACTAAACTCAATTTCAAAAATTTTGCCCAAAATCAATCTTTTGCACTAGACTTAACGGATCTGAAAAAACTGATTCAAATCACAGATTCGAACCAACAGATCTGATAAAAATTGGATAACTTTATTTAATTCAAAGCAACGAGTTTAAATTAACTGATTAAAATAATGAACCTTAGAAAAAGCAACAAATTCTGTTATCTTATTAGAATTCGTTCCCGGATTTGGATTAATGGAACCATACCTCAGATTCAAGTAAACAGAACTGATAGAAATTGAAGAACTCAAAGTTCTAATATATTTGAACAAATTAGTTCAAATCAACACGGAATCTAATTATCTTGTTTAAAGTAATCCCATTATCTGAATTAAATTATAGACCGGATTTTATTCAAATCAACTGTTTGAAAGTCATTGATATAAATATAAAAGCTAGTATATCTGGACAACTGATAAACTGGATTAAAGAGATGACTTGCATTACCAATTTGAACAAGCCAAGATTTTAAAAATCAACATATTATATTCAATTATTGTTAATCAACTGGTTAACATCATGGATTCAACTTTGTGTAAATTTTGATTAATGTCAGTTTATTTAGAATCAATGGATATTAAATCAATCTACTTAAATCAAAGTATTTAAATAAATTTTTCTTTTGCAAACTTATAATCTTTATTACGCGAATCTCGTGTTGAATTTTTTAATTGATTCATAAGAGATTGGTAGATTCATAGTATTTAATGCCAATTCTCGAGGCGAATTTTAAAATTTAAAAGAAATCGTTTTTAAGAACCATTGTAATCTTAAATTTAAGTAATATTGCTTTAGATCATTCTATGGATAATTAGATTTTTTAGTGTGGTGTACAAAAACTTAAGCAATTCTTGGAACAATTAACGTTACCATATTTTAATTTGTACTAATTTGTTATTTTGACAACAGAAACGTGTTGTATGGCATTCATTATCCTCATTTTAAATTCATACTAAAATTAACCAATGTAAGATTAAATTCATGCTAGAAATTGTTATTTAGACAATAAACTAATGGTATGGCATTCATTATCGTAATTTAGAATTTGGCCGATAGTTTGCCCTACCACTTCCTTCGCATTAGTTTAATATTTCGACAAAAAACATTTATTAGTGTCATTTCAAATTCTGACTATAAATAACTGTTCTACTTAATTCATTCTAAATTAGTTATTTCGAGTTTTATTGTCATCATTTCAAATTCGGAAGACAGTCAACAGTACAACTTAATTCATGATAATTTGTTATTTTAACAAGTGGTATGATATTCATTGTCATCCTTTCAAATTCGGACAACAATTAACCATGCTGCATAATTCTTACTAGTTTGTCACTTTGATAACAATGAATCCTATAACATTCATTGTCATCATTTCTAATTCGGACAACAATTAACCATGCTACTTAATTCTTAATAGTTTGTTAATTTGATAACAATGAATCCTATAACATTCATTGTCATTCTTTCAAATTTGGACAACAATTAACCATGCTGCATAATTCTTACTAGTTTGTTACTTTGATAACAATGAATCCTATAACATTCATTGTCATCATTTCTAATTCGGACAACAATTAACCATGCTACTTAATTCTTAATAGTTTGTTAATTTGATAACAACGAATCCTATAACATTCATTGTCATTCTTTCAAATTTGGACAACAATTAACCATGATACTTAATTCTTAATAGTTTGTTATTTTGATAACAATGAATCCTATTACATTCATTGTCATTCTTTCAAATTCGGGCAACAATTAATCATGCTACTTAATTCTTAATAGTTTGTTAATTTGATAACACTGAATCCTATAACATTCACCATAACATTCATTGTCATTCTTTTAATTTCAGACAACAATTAACCATGTTATTTAATTCTTACTAGTTTATTATTTTGATAACGATAAATCCTATATTATTCATTGTCATTTGTTGCCTGATGACAATTAATCGTACCACTTAATTCCTGCTAGTTTGTTATTTTGACATCATATGAATCGTGTGACATTTACTATCATCATTTTAAATTATGACAATTAATCGTACTACTTAATTCATGCTAGTTTGTTATTTTGTCATCAAATGCATCGTATGACATTTATTATCATTACTAGCCGCCTAAGGCGGCCAGCTGTCCGCCACGCTGAAGGTTTTCACAAATAAAGTTTTTTAAAACGTAGCAGGAAATCTGAAGATTAGTGGACAATTAAAGTGTTCCTGTCCTGCAATTTTGTCTTCATATCCAGTTCTGCTGCAGATGTGTTATAGCTCTTGAGGATGTTTGAAATTATATAGCTACAACGCTTAAGAAAAAAAAACTAAAATGCTAAATACATGAAAAGAACACGAAAACGAATAAATGTTTTATGGTATCAATTTCTATTTCTATATAATTTTTTATGGTATCAAATTCTATTTCTATATCTGTTACGTCAAGCACTCAGGTATTATAATTTGATCTAGTTGTGCTTGTATAATTTTGATCTAGTTGCGCTTTCTACGTCATTTTGTTAACATCGTTTGGTTTGTTATTTAACATCGTTTGGTTTGTTATTTCTAAGTTAACTTTCAAAAAATTGGCTGGCATCAGCATTTTTATTCTTTAAGTTGCTTATTTTTTCTTTTGGAATTCGTTCCTTTTTAGCAAAATGTTTTTCAACCTAATCGAATTCTTTGCCGACTGTTCTCTGTATATATAAAGAAAATAAAGTAAATATTTTTAAAGTGTTGTGAAAAGAATTTTTAGTTGTACAAAGTACTACAATATCGCTACAAAAATTATCGTCTTCGCTTAAGAAAAAAAAAATAGAGCGTGGAAAGAAGAAGAAAAACTTATTATAACAATTATGAACAGCGACAAATATATCAAAGCGAAGCGTTCTATTTACGTATCGAATATGTTGCCACATTTTTAATACAAAAGTTAAACTTTTCTCCACTTTAATAAATGTAAACTAATGCGAACTTTACAATTAAATTATTAATTCCTTCGTATATCATTGGTTTAAGTTGTCGAAAATTAATATTTCAATTGTAAGGTTCGCATTAGCATACATTTATAAGAGTGGGGAAAAGTATATGCATTTTTTAATAGTTTTTTGAATATGGCTCTTCGAAGACGAAAAAGCAGACGAAAAGCATAGACTTACAAAATGACTGATAACTAAATAACTAATCCAAATTTTTAAAAAAGAAAAAAAATACTTCTTCATTATGTCAAAACACAATTATGTGCCGAGTTTCGTGCCTGGGCGAGGCTTCTGGGGCGATATATTGTGATTACAGACACACACACACACACACACACACACACACACACAGCCGCTTTTATTATTATGTATAGATTACAAAATCAAACGATAATTAACTATGCTAATTAGTTTGTACTAGTTCGTTATTTTAACAACAAATGAATCATATGGCATTCCTTGTCATCATTACAAATTCAAGCGATTATTAACTATGCTGCTTAATTTGTACCAGTTTGCTATTTAACAGCAAATGAATCGTATGACATTCATTGTCGTCATTTAAAATTCAGATGACAGCTAACCGTACTCTATTTTAATTTGTAACACTTGATTTTTTAATACGAAGATAATGTCAATACAAACACAAAAGAACTTTTACCGACACTTTAAATAAACTAACTTATCAATTAATGTTAAAAACATAGAAAAAAAATTCAATTATTTCTGGTTATGGAAATGTAGCGGTCAGATTCAACTCATACAGTTTAAACCCTCCATTAATTAAATATTGAAAAAATGAATTGAATCAACCAAACATTTCTGTCCTATAATTAATTTATATTAAACATTGAACCAATCTAATTTCAAACTCAAATATAGAATATGTTGTTGTTTATTAAAGACATCAAAATGTTGAAATAGTTAATAAAGTGACTTACTTGTCTAGAAGTCCTAGTTGTTGAATCATTTGGAACACAAGACTGTTTAGAGCTTGGTCGACGGGCATTACTGGCATATCGCCATTGCTGATGCTCCTGAAAAAAAGAAAGAAAAACATAAAACAGAATGGAAAAACAAAAACAAAAAATCGTGAGGTAAAAAATAAAGAAGGACTTTATCGGGTTGCCTTGGTGTCTAATTAATTGTCTAGAACTTAGTTTTAGCAGTCAGAAGTCAGTTTTAGTCATACTTGACTTACTGGTGTTGACAGCGTTAAGAAAATTAAGTACAGTGTGAAGCTTTGAGTTTTTTTTATTCCTTTGTTGACTGTCATATGGTAAAAGAAATATTTCACATTGCTGAGTAAATTGTTTATCAGATGTTGACACTATGCTTAAAGTGCACTTTAAAAAATTAATTTGTATTGCTCTTTGATGGATGAGGTCTGATTCAGTTTTCTTTTATCATAACAATAGCTAATAATTTAAATAATTTTGGCAAGACAAATTACATGATTATATTGATTAAATACAAAGATGTAATTCTTTTTGTTACCTGATTTTAAAATATAGGTTACAACAACTATAACACAGCTTGAAACTTTTAATTCACCTTTAATTGAATTAAAAAAAGTTACAAATTGAAAATTAGGAAACAGTTAAAAAAATCTTCCAACGATCGAACTATTTATTTCAATTTTTGTTAACTAAGCATTAATTTTAAATTAAATAAAACATATAAGGACATTTTTTGCTAATAAAAAGTGAATTTTTATTTTTAAAGCCTATAAAAGAACGAAATAAAGAAATCAAAATTTCTATGTTTAAATTTAAAGATTTTAATTTGCTATAACATCTCAAAAACATAAATAATAATTGGTTAATTAGTTTCTGATCTGAGATTACTATGGGTTAATGAACAATTTATTGAATGACAAAAGCAAAAAGTACAAATTGTAAATTAAGAAACAATTAAAAATCCTCCAATTGCCGAACTAGTTACGTTACAATATTTTTTTACATCTTTAAGCATTAATTTTAAATCAAATAAGACTTACAAAAACACTTTTTGTTAAAAAAAAAAAGTATTTTTTTCTTATTGAAGTCTCTAAAATAACAAAAAAAAAGAGATATATAAAAATTTCAATGTTAAAATTTAGAAATTTAAATTATCTATAACATCAAAAAAGTCATTCACATTCTTTAGTTCATATTTGTAAACTTTCTGTATGATTTTACAATTTTTTAAGGACAAAATTAACATATTATTGACCTGTTATTAATCTTAAAACTGAAAAGATGGCGTAAATGAATTTGTATTGTTTATGAACACCAGAATATTCTACAGAATGGCGTAATATGCTTAATTAAGTTCACTAGTCTTTTGAGTTGGGATCTCATATTTTCACTTCTTCGAACTTTCTCACCTCCACTATTTATGTAATCTAAATAAAGTAAAGAGTGCACTTAAAATAATGGGAGAGGTTAACCCTTAATGTATTGAAAAACTCAGAGTGTATGCCCAGAAAAGTGTCATTTTCAATTTCATCGTAAAAACCTATTTTAGTTCTGGGTAAATTTGGCTTTTTTGGCTATAATATACTCAAATGAAATGGCTAGAACATCAAATCGTGGCTATATTGAACTTCATTTGCAAAGAATAAGCATTTTTATCAAGTTATTTTACATTCCGCCCTAAACATCACGTTATGGAACTCTAAGCTCTTCGCATTATTTTATATTATACGTTACTTTTTGAATATTGAAATCTATCGCCTTTTATAAAAGTAAGAGAGTTTCAAACAATTTAAATTTTTTTAAATATTTTTTATGTTACTACAGAGTATTTATTTGAGAACAGTTTCCTAAAAATATAAATTGACATTCGTATAATTAAGAAATACTACGATTTTGCACTTATTTCTTAAAAGTATAAGTTGGAATTCACATAAAAGAGAAAGACAACGCTTTTTGCAATAATTTCTTAAAAGTATAAATTATAGTTTATACAAAGGAGAAAGGAAACTCTTTTTGCAATAATTTTAAAAAAGTGTAAATTGAAATTCATACAAAGGAGAAATACAACGCATTTTGTAATAATTTCCTAAAAGTATTAATTGAAATTCATGTAAAGGAGAAATACAGCTCTTTGCAAACAGGTGGAGTGCCCTTACGAAAGTTTTCAATGGCATTTTCTCAAACTGACGTTTTGCGTAATCATGACCTTAATAATTTCTAAAGCATTCCAATGGCTTAGCCCCTAAAATTCCAAGTATGTCATCATTTAGAAAAACTATATGGTGAAAACTACTAGAATATGGTAAAAGAGTGTTTCTGGCTCTTTGGGAACACCAAAGCACTCTATAAATTTTACCGAAGCTCTTTGGTAATGATTTTGATAAAATTAGCTATAAAATAAGGTTTTTGATAAGTAATAAAATTGGTAAATGTGGTACAGTTTGGTAATTTTAACATGATACCTTAGAGAATGACTTTAAAGTCATTTATTCGGTAAAATTTACTTTTCAGTTTAGTTTTTTTTAATAAATGTGTAGACATAGGAATGATAATTTTAAAAAAACAGCATTTCCGGTAAACAATTACCATGTAAATGGAATTACCAAATGAATGATTTAAATGTCGTATATTTTAATTTCCTTTACAGGAATTTTTATACAGTAATTTCACCAGAATTTTTTTCTTTGTGAGGTATATTCTGAGCAAGCACGGCAAGGAACTGATATTGTTCTGTACTTTGCGCAGTTGCGTGAACATGAAATGCTACACGTGAGAAAAAAACCTCTGTTATACGGAAAAAATCATTTAAAAAACATAATTGTTGATTATTGTACCACAAATTACAGGTTCAAAAGCTTTACTGTATTATTTACCGAAATTACTGATTGTTGTATAATTATTTCTAGTATTATTTATCAAAAATTTACTGATTTACCAACCTACTGATACATCTATTCACTGTTTCCCTAATTCTCAGATTCAAACTCAAATTCACTGATTCTATGATCCAGGTTCCTGGGTTCGTTACTTCACTTTCCTCGTTATTTTTTCTTTATTTACTTGCTATATCAAGAATTGTTCATAGCAATAACTGAGATAGTAAGTCTTTAAAAATAACTATAACTAGTTAAGCATCGGAAATCGAAATCAAGAAGACAAACAAAGATTTATAAAAATGACTTTTTTCGAAAAAAGCTCAGATCGTAAAACTTTTTTATTTGCAATTTTCTTTTGAAAAAGAAAATGAATAGTTAACTTTCCCTACTCCATGCATAAATTTTTTCCATTTTTGTTTTAAAACATTCCATGATGTCAGAATACAATGAATTCCACAACTAACAACATTTCTTTGCTTATCTATAGGAATTAAGAAAAGTACTAAGCCAATCTTGCAATAGACGTTATAAAGCGTCAAAAAATAAGTATGAATAAAATTAGGTCAATCGGGTAATTTCTATGTATAAATATGGGTTTTTTTTATTCATTCAGAATAAAAAAAATGAGTGTGTTGAGTAATCCTACAAAATCGTATGTAAGTAATACCGATTGGGAAACTTTCACAATAAAAGAAGCGTAAAAAGATGATTTATAGAGAAATTTTATGTTTTGCTCCACAAAAGTTTTACTATTTTATGAGAATAGTTTCGATCTTCCTTGACAAAGAACTTATTGCGATGAAGTAATATTTTGGGACGGAAGCGTTTTCTTTCACTGGACTGTAATAAAATACACAAAATGTATACAAAACTTTGATTTAGTTTAATAGAAAATTTGATCAGCAAAATTGTAGTATACACTTAGGAAATTAAGTTCTTAACTAAAGATTTTTGTGCATGTTCTTAAAAGATTTAAAAATTAGAAAATCAGTTACACTTTTTTAAATTTTCTCAGTTTAAAACCAAAGTGAATTTCTGAGAGAACATCAAACTTAGATAACATCCCATTTCTGTTTTTAATTTTATTAAGATTCCAATATAAGAAAAATGTGATCTAATGTGAACAGTTTTCGTAAAACTTGTTAATCATTCTTTTAAACATGTATTTTTTTTATTACAGTATGAGAGTTTAATTTCATTTTGAATTATAGATAATCTAATTTATTTGTATATTTCGTGAATTCCTTTTTTAAAAAAAAATCGTTTTTATTCTGAGTTGTCCCAAACCTATGTGCTCAAAGTGGCCCGTGGAGTCATTAGTCTGTTTAATCTCATTATTGGTTAATTAAGAGAGGCAGATCCAATGCAACTTTTAAATATGCAATAAACATATTCATTCATAATTTAATATCCTCTAGTGTTTAAAGGATAAATAAAAATGGTCTAAAGTTAAGCTTAAGAAGTTACTTTTCTGACATAAATACCTTATTTTTTAATTTGCTACTTAACTATCCTGCTGTTTATCCTGCTTCTACATATGAAAGTATCTTCTTCTTTCAAATCCCCATTTCTAGAATGGCTAGACAAGGTCCATGAGTTAGTTCACCTTCAAAAAGTCTAAAACAAGTAAGGGTCTTTCCATAAGGTCTTGTTTTAAAAGACCGAGGCAGTCCAGCAGATGTTCAGGGGATGCCTGGGCCGAAGAGCACTTGGTACAGCTGAGTACCTCAGTGATTTCAGGTGTCCACAGCGGAGACGTGTGATGGCGGTTTGAGACTGACGGTCTTTATCAGCTGTCAAACAGCTGTCCGGTCTGGTACCCTGGTACCAATTGTGGCTAGGTGGAGTGAGCCATGCTGATTTATTTTTGGCTTAAGCAATGGAAAAGTGTTCTGAGGAGGTAAGAGACACTGGAGGAGCAGTGGCCTCAGCTCATGGTGGGGAATGGAAGACTGCAGACTTTAGCTGGGCATATTGGAGTGGCCTTCACGCCTTGGGTGGCCCTACCAGGAGTAAAACTCACGACGTCCTTCACCCACTCCGACCAGGGTCACTCCCTCGCCACGTTGAGGCAGCATATGAAAGTATACTATAGCCTGTCATTCTGTCAAAATTTGCGGAAAATGTTTGTGCGATAAATAACAGAAATGTTTCATTTGTCTGCTCTAATCACTTGACCACACTAACCCCCTTCTCCTATCAGTAAAAGAAAGAAAAATGGGAAAAAAATTTCACCACACCTATGTTTTCACACTGGTTCCGCGTAGTCATTAGTTCGTTTAAACTCATTATTGTTGATTAAAAATGGCAGATCTCCTGTGACTTTTAAGCATGTAATTAGCATATTCACTTATAATTTAATGTCTCCTGTTCTCAAAAATATAAATATAAACAATCTAAAATTGAAATAAAGATAAGATTTACGAAGCTATTTTTCCACCATAAAAAGTTGTTTTTTAATTTGCTACTAAGTCATCTATGGCGAAAGTGTACTATAGCTTTATATATGAAAGTGTACTATAGTTTTATCATTCTGCCAATATTTGAGTGATAAATAATAAAAATATTCCATTTGCGTACTTTGGTCCTATGTCCATACTAGTCCCTTTCTTCCCTATCAATAAACAAAAGATCAGTAGAAGTATTTTAAGCAAAATAATGCTATTAACAATATAATAGAAAGATAAAAAAAAATTTAAGGTTTTTAAGTAATTATTGACAGCGAAAACTCTTAAGATGATATTTGTTTATAGTACGAAATGATAATCCAACTTTTAAAAATTTTATGCGTGCACTATGCGGGTTGTTTTCTACTTTATTTTTCTACAAAGCAAAGAGAATCATGCTTTTTTAATTGATTTGGGAATCATTCAATTAAACGAAATAATACAACTTGTTTGATTTGTTCCATTGTTGAAAATTTTATTCTAATGAGAATTTACGCACTAAATGAAATATGAGCATTTATGTGAAAAGCTAACAAAAACTAAGGAGTGTAAACTTATTGATGTAGAAACATAATATTGACTAAAAATCAGTAGTCAAACCTTAATTTTTATTTTTGCATGATGTTTACTATTTTTTTTTCAGGGGGAGATGCAGCGTGGAAACATTCAAAGCAAAACAAAAATTCCATGGTAATTTAAGTAATATCTGATTTTTTAGTTTTTCTATGATTCTCTGATGAATATCTGATTTTTCAGTTTTTCATTTTTTTCTAGCACGATTTTTTCAAATACACTGTGAAAAGTTCCGTGTAAAATTACAGTAAAATATGTTGGTTCTCAGGGTGCTGGTACTATTTACCGTAAAATTTATTTTTTCCAGGGCATGCTACGGAAACAAAAACTTAATAAATCGTAATTTTTACAGTAATAATTACCTTAAAATCACTCTAATTAAATAAATATTACTGAAAAATTACGGTATAATATTTTATACTAAGTATATATTTCACTGTATAATGAATTTTACGGATGATGCACTCAAAGTTCTTTATGCCACAATTTAATCCGGAATTTTTTACAGTGTATATTTACTAAATTTAATTCATAATTTTTCACAAAAAGCGCTGAATTAAAGTGCTTTAATTCATAATTTTTCACAAAAAGCAATGTCTCATAATACACATATGTTCTTTTACCTCATTATGGTTTGCTAGTATATTTTTGTCATCATAGTATTTACTTTTAGTAAAAGTAAGTATTTTAGTTAAAGTAAGGAAAATATTTGAATCTATATAATTAAATTACTTTAGAGAAAAATTATTTATTTTCAAAATTCTTATGAGCATTTAATTAAATTAATATTTATATGAGCTTAAAGTTTACCTATACAAAAATTGACTTTTTAAAACAACTTTCAAATGCGGAAAATATACAAAGCTTCAATTATGCTAATTTTTTAAATTTTATTTATTATTAAATTATACTCTAATATTTATTCAATAAAGAAAAGTTTTAATTATATAATAGAAAAAGTTTTAATTATATATTAATAAATTTTGTTCATTATTAAATATAAATTTTATGATAAGAATTTATTTGAATTTTTTAAATTTTTAACTTAAATATTTCTTATAAATTCATGAGGAACTTCACTATTTACGTATATTAAATAACTTTAATTAAAATATATACTTTCTTCATTAAATATAGTGGAAAGTGAAATATTTTAATTCCATAGCAGTGTATTGTTTCCCTATCATTATTTGGTATATCGGGTCCTAATTAATTGTAAATAATTAATGAAGTTATTTCACATTTCTTTGTAGTCTTAATTGTAGACTTATATTATTCTTTCATACTTTCGTTCGATACGGGAACTCCATTAACATAATATCCTTTGTGACGCTACAATGTTTTTGTTATTACAAAGACTTGAAATATTTCACTATTTAATTAAAAGTTGCATTAATTTTGGAAATTGTCACTAATAATTCTATTCAAGAATTCTACAAGCACTGCTTCATTTATTTTTGCAGTTATGTATTGAATTGACTTATTCGTAATTACATATTGAATTATAAGTATGATTATATTGATCTCATTAAATGCATGTTGTACAATGGAGAGAAATTAATAATTTGTTTAGTGAAATTTTACGTTATAGTTAAGTTCCTAATAAAAATAAGTTCTTCATGAGATTAATGATGAAAGCATGGTTTCTTTGACGGATAATATTACTAGAAATTTTTTTAAACCATTATACCTTGACAAAGTACAGTCTAAGAGCTTAAAGTGTAAAATTTATTCGAAATATTTTATTAAAAACTAACCTTAAAAATACTTGTAGCGTGTAATTTTCAAAATATCAACTTATTAATGATCACTGCCTTATCTTAAGAAACCTCTCCCCTCGCCCCTTGCCTTTTAGGTTAAATATTTGACACTCGTTTTCTAGATATTTTTTTGTATTTAACAAACTTTTGATGATATAGTATTATTTGACAGCTTTAAAAAAATAAAATAAAAGGGTCTCTTTACTGAATTAGAAAAAATAGTGCTTGGAAATTTTTGAAATTTTTTTAACTTTTAAGGATTTTTTCTCAAAACTTTATAATAAAATTATGTGATTTGCAGTTTTGAGTAATTTATTTTAAACTACATAAGAGTGTGTGGACATGGGAATAAAGCGTACATCTTGAATAACTTTTTTATTAACTGATAAAATCTCCTCAGTCAGATATCGTAAATTGGTAGCACTGGTGTACACTTCTATGAGCACTTGCTTAATCACACTGGGAATACTTAAGTAGTAATTCGTAAAGGAAGACTTGTAAAGTGCAAAAGTAATTTTCACATTTTTCTTTTACTCTCTTAAAAACAGAATTTCAACATTTCTTATTCAGAATTTCAACTGAAGTTGATAATATGTTCTAAATTAAACTGTTTTTTACCTATTTCAATTGCTTCATATAGCATCAATTATTCAGCATGAGGCATAAACACGCAAATGTCTTTGTGGGGCTACTGACGTCACATGGTGGTGAGGTTAGTGTGGGCACTCTTTAAGTAATTTTTTCCATTTATAAGTCAGCAACTTTAAGTTTGTTTTTCGTTTTTAAATCTCAATGATCTCAAATCTATATAATTAAATTGAAACTTCTTGGCAACACTGACTCAGTATGAGTTAACGACTTTCTGTTGTTCACGTTTTTTTTTTTAAAAATAAAAGACAGTGATGTGCCCTATATCGGTTGAGTGGAAGTTGCTAACAAAGATTTGAGATTATGATATTCAGTTCCTAAGAAAAAGATGGATGTAGTGAATCTTTCATTTCTCCAGGAGTAAAAAAACATTTCTCAAAGTTTACGAGAAGAAATAGTTACCAAACTTCCATTGTCAGTGACTAATAAAACCATCAGGACTGCATCGCAATACACATTCAAAGTTAGCATTTAAATTTTTTGATTAAGAAAACAGTATATTTATCAAATGAACCAAATTAAATAATTGTTTTCAAATGTATTGATTTGCCTTAAAAATATCTTTTTTGGTATAGTAAAATGCTCTATTACAAATGAGTATTTTAATTAATATATGTAAAGGTTTATTCTCCTATAAGACTTAGGTTGAAAATAATTTCATTTTGGTTTATGAAAATATGCACCTATCTGAGTTGCTCAAAAAATAACTACTTAAGTTATTAAGATTGTGCAAATTATCCCCATAGCTTGTACACACTAATCCAGTGTAATGGAGCTAATCTAGTGTAATGGAGCAGTGTAATGAACACAAAAAGCCGTTATGGGAAAATAAACAACTTCTTAAGTCCTCATATACAACAAAATATAGTGAGGAGTCCAAATTATTGTTAAAAAATAACTCGCAAGCTAAAAATTACATTTAATAAGGATTTTTGACAAAATTGTGAAAAATATCCAAACTTCCGTACTCATTTGTTTCGTTTTTTTTAAAACTAATTTTATTACTGATTTGATAGATTAAAACTAATTTTGTTTTTTCTAAAATGACGTATTTTAACTCAAATTGCACAAAAACAAAGATATTTCTCAAAAATCTGAAAACAAAGAAATGTATACTATTTAATTACCTTTCAAAAACTGCTCCTGGTCATTTATTTATTCCTCGATTAATTAATTAATAAGTTGCTATTATTTAGTAAGGATTTTTGACAAATTTGTAAAAAATGTCCAAACTTAATCTCTCTTCCCTACTTATTTGTTTCAATTTTTTAAAAAAAAAAACTAATTTTATTACAATTTTGATTGATTAAAACTAATTTTGTTGATTCTAAAATCACGTATTTTAACTCAAATTGCAAAAAAACAAACATATTTCTCAGAAATCTAAAAGTGGGCAGATGTATACTATTTAATTACCTTTCAGAAACTGCTCCTGGTTATTTGTTTATTCCTTGATTAATTAATTAATAATTTGCTATTATTTGTGAATGAATACATTTTAACAAGTATTTTGCAATCATACATCGAGTGCTATATTTATAAAACGCACTACACATTAAATATTATTGTAAAATTCAGACTTTGATATTAAACGGCTATAAAGAAGCCTTTCACAATTACAAAGTAAATTCCACTTGAGCTTTCGGGTTTTCATATTAAATACATCAATTTTAAAATAAATTTTTCGTTTTTTATACAAATACTGTAATGAACATTACTATTCGAGACAAAAAAAAAGGATCTAAGCTTCAGTTTGTAAAATTAAGTGGAAAGAAAATACAGATAATATTCTTTTATTCGAAACATATCCGTTTCTTAACGCATTAAAAATAAAAATAAAAAATCATCTGAGAGCACACATTATTCAAACGAAAATCCAATTGTCATTCTTTTAAAAGAAAGAAAAAAACTGGAGTATGGCAAATATTGAAATTGCGCTTTTGAGTTTGTAGTTTTTATTGTTTGCCATTCTCCAGAATAAAATTCAAACATCATTCTGTGTAAATACTTCAAATATCGTTAATTTTATTTTTGAAAATTTAAAATTTACTTGTGAATATTCAAAGCAGTCTTTATGAAAAAATATACCTCTCATGAATGAAAAAGAATAATTGTAGTAGAATTTTTGGCAAAAATTCAATAACTCAGTTCAACATTAAAGTCAGTTCTATACGAATATATCTAAAAAATGATTTTATTTCCTTTCTTCAATGAATGTTTGAAGAGATCTTTTACTCAAAAACCATAATAAATTTGTTTTAAAATAAAAGGTTACACCTACATGTACTAAATTGAAGTCAAATTTTTATGAATAAAAAATTTCAGATATATTTACGAATTCGAAATTACTATTTAAAAGATATATTGAGTAATAAAGATATAGTGTAAATTTTTTTCTTGAATATTATTACAAACTAAGACTATTAATTTAGATCCCTTAATCAACTCAAACAACCAGAGAAGTCGATATTTAAAGGGCTTAAGCACCAAGCCTAAGAAAATTATTACTCAAAAAAAATTGCAAACGATTCTTTTCTAAATGGTAAAAAATTAGAATTTTACCCCAGTAAATTCTTGAGATGAGCTTGGTTCACTTACGAGATTTTTCTCTTATCTTATTTTCTTGTTTTTCATCAACCTTTAAACGATATAATTCAAAAACTTTTAAAGGAAGGGGCAAGAGATTTGAAATATTAAAATTGTAATTATTTTATATTATTTTGTTATAATTTTTTTATTTTTTAAATAATTTTTTACATAATAAAAAAATACACAATTTTGATTTTAAAATTTTCGATGTTTTTTAATAAACAAAAACAATGCAGATGGAATTTTTTATTGAAAATAAAAACAAGACATTATATTGATGTATAATGTTTCAATTGCATAAAAAAAACATACTTTTTTTTAATTTTTAGATTTTCTTAAACATTTTTCTTAGTTGACTTGAGAACATGTTTTTAATATTTATTATCCTGACAATTGCGACGTTCTAAAATGTCAGGATGCGATACGTAAACTCTACCTTTTGGCAAAACTGTAGCCCTACAATGGATTCCCGGGCACTGTGATATTGCAGGAAATGAGAGAGCTGATGCTTTGGCAAAGAGAGGCACAGGAATTCTCCAGGCTCTTAGTAGCCCAGTCCCCTTTTCAACTTTAAAAAGGATTATTAGATCAAAAATCAATGGGGATTTCCATCATCAATTGTCAGAAAGGGTAAAAACCAAAGTGTGGAGAGATCTTCGACAGAACACCACTCCAGACTGGACTGACTGGACGCGCCGCGAAGCGGTGGCTCAGTTTCGATTATATACCGGACATGACTGCCTAGCCGCGCACCTGTTTCGTTTAGGGCTGGCACCTGATCCCTATTGTTCTCTGTGCATGCCGAAGCATGCTGTTTAGCAGACGACCTAGTAGAGCTTCGCTTATAGTTTGTGATTCCTTTCCACTCAATGACAAAACTAGTTTAGCATTTAAACTGTTCTTGAAAACACTGCTGATTATCAAAACACAGTTGAATACATTAACAACACAACATTCAAGAAATCAATAATTAATTAATCAATAATTAATTAATCAATAATTAATAATTAAGAAATCAATAATTAATTTTTCCAATTTAGGCATCTATATGGTAATTTCTTTCCTTAAGAATAAATGCTTTTCATCTTAAATTAAATTCTTGCTCAATCAATAAAATTCCAACCAATCTGATATAAAATTCATTATACATAAAAGAGTAAATGAAGAATATTTTTATTTCATTCATGGACATATTAAGAGTATTTATTTTTTTCGATGGAATTGTCTTTGACTTATCGTTTAGCAGTCGTATAAGTAAGGCGGTTTTTAAATATATATTTAATTTTATAAGTTAAAACTAATTTCAACTCTAATAAAACGAGCTTATTTTTAACACAGATGGCTCAAAATCAATGGCATATTAATTGAAAAAAGATACTTATTTATTTCATAAGAAAACGCCAATTTCGACTAGTGAGTTTGCAAAAGCTGATACCCAATTTCAGTAATTCATAGAGGCAAAAAAAAATCGGATCAGATCTTCTCGTTCTAGGACTCATTCTTAATGATTCGAGGGGATAACCTCAAATATGCTATTTAATAAGTGCAGACGATATTTTAAGTCACGAAATCAGACACAAAAACGTATTTTATCTGAAAATACAGGGAATAGCCGCAATCTCGGGAATATGTTATCTAAAGTTTGGTCAGGAGAGCCATACAAAGTTTAGACCCCTTAATGTTAATTTTACCTTTTGCGTATTTCGCCATGTATCCAAAACTTTTTAAGTGAATGGAAAAACTTTTGCACTCAATTATAAATTTCGTTAAGATAATTATTTCAATGCAGAAAAACATTTTAGTAAGTATTTAATAATTTCGATTATTTCATTTACAAATAATCAAGAACATTTTACATTGTAAGGTTATACATTTCTTACATCATTCTAAAGTATGTAATTTTACATTAAAAAAAATGCAAAATTTGAACGAAATCGGTCGTATAGTTACTGAGAAATCGAATTTTGAAAAATTAGTGTGTTCAAAAGTCGCGTTCTCAGAAACTAGTCAACCGATTTCGCTACGAAACAGAAATCCGAATTCGTTAAAAAAAAAATTATGTTTATTCAGAAAAAGTACATTTCTGGGCCTGATTTCGTAATTTAAAATATCGCCTACACTTATTAATTAGCATATTTGAGGTAATCCCTTTGAGCCATTAAGATTGAGTTCTAGAGCGTGAAAATCCGATTACCAGATCAAAAGTTATTCAGGGTGATCAGTTTTTTTCTTCTTTTGCTCACTGTACATAGTAATCAATTTTTCAGCAGCGTCTTTCATACAAACTTTTTTCCTAAATACGCAATTGTGAAACGTTAGTTTTTAAGAAAATATTAAATTTATATTGTAATATGTTTAAGTTTAACTATTAAAAATAATTTAAGCATCTTTACGTAAATGTGACATTATAAACCTAACTCAAAACAACAATCAATGCTAACTAAATATTTACTGAAATAGTCTCAAAAAGAAATAAAGGAAGTTGCCGAAAAATCGAGTGAATTATTGATATTTGCAATACTAAAGACAAGGCAATGCAAATACAAAAAAGATTTAAAGTCCAAAAACATTGAAGTTAAAAATATTAAACATTGAAAGTAATAGTGTATTGTAAATATTGCTTTTACACTTAATTTTAATATAATTTAATTAATTTAAAATAATATAAAATTTATATATTAAGAAAATATTAAAATTATCCCATTTTTTATATTATCTTAAATATTATTTTAAAAGAAAGGTAATGTTATATTTATATTTTAATAGTCTTATTAGTATTTAAATTTAACTTAAAGTATAAATCAGAACAACAACATAGAACAATTAAAGTTTAATTGAAATTATTTCAAAAATAACTCTCCTTAACTACTTGCAGAATCAGAGACAATGCAACTTTAATATTGCTTATGAAAAAATGAATAAAAGTTGAAAAATACTTAAGTAAAAAATATTAAATGTTAAAAGTAATATTATGAATATTACTTTTATATTGAAATATGATGGATACTAAATTTATATAATTAGATAGTATTAATTATAAAATTTTTAATATTATCGTAAAAGAAAGATAATGCTAAATTTGCATTGTAATATCCTTTATGTTAATATTTACACTTAATTTAAAAAATAAATAATGACAACAATATACAATAATTAGAGATTTACTGAAATTTTTTCAAAATGAAATCAACAAAATTTTCGAAAAATAGTCTGAACTACTTACATTTGCAATATTAAACACATTGCAATTTTAATAATGCAAATGTAAAATTATATTAAAATTGAATAAAGAAAATTTTCGAAAAATAGTCTGAACTACTTACATTTGCAATATTAAACACATTGCAATTTTAATAATGCAAATGTAAAATTATATTAAAATTAAATAAAGAAAATTTCTAAATTAGCAGTATACACTTACTGAATTAGATAGGTAACTCTTACTGAAAAAAAAGTTAAAGTAGCAAAATAAGTTAAAATAAGTGGGACAAGCGAAAAGTACTATAGCTCACTCATTCTCAGAATGCCGACATTTTTTTTTAAAATTGCACCGCACCTTTTAAGATTTGGATGTTGTTATAAAATACTGCAAGGTGAAAGGGTGGGATTGAAAAGCTTGCAATTTCGGCGAAGTCTGCCATTCATCGTCAAGTAAATATTAATATTTAATAGTTACAACCTAAAACTCCTCTTTGAAATGTATCATCCAGGTTAATATTTCCATTTTTCGTTCCGTATAGGAGAAAAAAATATTTAAAAAAAATTGTAATCGCCGCAAGGTGATCACAGGTTATCCATTGGCAAAATGGTTGCTGTCTAATTTTTTTTGAAAAAGCAGCTTTATTGTGTTTTCATCTTGGACATCTTTAACTGTTAATCCCGAAATGCTCGGTACATAATTTCGCAGACATATTTAAATGCAGCTCAGACACATACTGTGTAAATTCTCTTGATGACTGAATAGACATTGAACAGCCAATCGAGATCAATATTAACATTTTCGGATTGGTACAATGGTGGTTGAAGAAGATTCTAAGCTGCATCATGCACCTGTTTCGGATTCACAAGTTCATACATGAAATGTGATTTGAGAGCTAGGCTTTTTTTTAATTTTACATGAATAGTGAATGAATCATTTATAATGCGTGAAAAACAGTTTACAGTCTTGTGCAAGTCCTTGGGTACGTTGACAATGGATCCTTTTACCCCTAACTGATGATCAACACCCAGTTCTTGTATTTGCATGAAAGGGAGAGACTCCTCATTCGCTGTTCGGTAGGGTTCAGTTCTGTCAACCACTTTGGTACTTTTGTGAGGAACGGGCTTCATGCTTGCATTTACGAACGGAATCCTTTCGTTTTTCCGTTTGTGTATAACACTTAAGGTATTCCCGTCAACGCTCTTTGGCTTTTTCAGCCTCGGTAAGTTTAGGCCTTGACATCGTTTTCTTCTTGCTTCAACTCTAACTTTTGGGACCGTGTCAATAAGTTTAGGAACCTCTTTATTTGTGATATTCACCTGCATTAGTATTGAAAACGATCCAGTTTGAACTGCAGGTTAGAATTTCTGATTCTTAACTAAAACAATAAAAACAAAAATATCGTTCAAATGATGAAATTCTCTTTTATTCACAACTAAAGAAGTATTTATTGGATCTCTCTAGTCCCATATCTCATAAATAAACTCACCAACTTAATACGTAACAAAATTACAAGTGAAAAAAAGAATTCTGAAGAAATTATCAATTAGCAGCGGTCGTCATAACAACGGATGCAATGACGACGCATGCGCACTGTTTACTTTTACTCTTGAACACAATTGGAAAATGTAATGACGTCCAAATAAGATGCACACGCCATCAAACCCAAAACAACATCCATTTTGCCAGAGGGTAAAAAGTTTAAAGTAAAAAATAATATCAAATGTAAAAAGTAATAAAGGAAAATGTATGAAAAAGTAACATCAAAGTAAAAGCATTAAAACTATTAAACTAATAAAAAGTTAAAAACTATTAAAGTGAAAGCATTATTTATCAAAAGTAGCTAACTCCTGGGTGTGTAATTTATAAATTATGTAAGTAGTCAACTTTATTTATGATTATTTTTACGTCTACAAGACATAAAAATAATAAATTTTCAAAGTAACTACACACGTCATATTTTTATATTAACTTCAAAAGTCATATTTGTGAAATAAAAACTGCACAAAATCTAAGTTCTTTCCGCAATTTCCGTTAGAAACGTACACCTAAACCAGAGATTTACCATACTTATTTTACTCAACTTTTTCCTTTCCCTCAATATATCAAAGCGAAAATTTAATTTTCGATCTCGGAGTTTACAGCGAAAGTTTTACGCATTCTGTTTTCCGCTAGATTTATTTTCGTCCCTGAGAAAAAAATATTAATCAAAAAATAAACTGTAGTAAAATGTCAGTGATATAGTATCACTTACAATCTTCCAACAGGAGCTGTAAGCTACCAAAAAATCGATGGCAACTTTTGCTGAGGCTTCACTACGTGCTAATTTTACGGGTGCTTTAATAGACGGTAATTTAAATAACTGGTTCGCTAAGTTGGCTTAGTTTGTGTTCCGCAGTTAATGAGATTTATTTAAATTTCTCTCGGATGAAAAATATTAAAACATTTATATTAAATATAAGGAACAAGAAGTGTTGCACTACTCATCGAAACCATGTTAATATTTCAAATTAAATATGCAGCGGAAAACTTATATTAGTGTAGCAGCTACATTTTTAAGATTTTATACTAAATTCTCCTTTTCAATTTTTCGTTCGCATACATGCATAGTAAATTTTTGTTATAATTTCTAGAAAACATAAGGAACACTGTTATTGATTATTTATTATTACCTACACTTTTACATGAAATTAAATTAAAAAATATCATTCCATGTTTCAAGGATATGGCTAAAAATTGGGAAAATTTATCGTACTGTAAGGGTTACATTTCGGGGAAAAAACAACTTTATTCTGGTAATAAGATAAAAATATACTGTTTCAAATCATTAATTTGGTAATTTTTCCATTCATATGGTGACAGTTTACCATAAATAATGTATTTAAAAATTATATTTCTTATTATCAAACATTTAGTAAAAAATACAAAACTGAATAATAAATTTAATCAAAGAAGCGCTTTTTATGTTATGCGTTATGGCATCATGTCAAAATTATCAAACTTTACCACATTTACCAAATTTCGTGTCATAATTCTAAATTTAATTGCGCATTTTACCGAAGTCATTACTAAAACTTTTCGGTAAAAATTGCTGAGCCTTTTGGTGTTCCTATAGAGCCAGAAACATGATAAATTTTGCCTTACTCAGGTAGTTTTAACAATACTATGTTTCTTAGTGTTAATATTATTTTTAGTAATTAATTAGATCTACCTACGGAGGAACGAAATTCGGTTTCAAATTTTAATTGGGAAACACTCTAGCAACTGCAACCTCAAACCTATTCTTATTGAAGAGGCATATTTAATCTCTTTGTTGCTTATATAGTCATTGTTGCTTATATAGTAATGATAATGAAATATTTAAAAGCAAATAGTTTCAGGTTTTTAGTAGCTAATTAATTTTGTCAAATAACGCTTAAAATTTCGAATTCAACACCTAATATTTTGAGTATGCGCACACATTTGATATATTTTTGATGAACCCCATGTTATTTTCGATTCAAGAGTAATAATTCGAAGAAAAATTTTTAATAGGTATTACTGACAGTATGTTAATTGGTGCTGTTGTGATATATACTAATATAGGTGCCCAGATACCTACTACAGGTACTGTGGAAATAGGTTTTTTACGGCCCACTAAATAGGATATGCACCGAAGAAAATAGTTGATTATGGTAATTTTTGACTATCAGGAGTTGGCCTAGCATTATGACAAATGAAATCGAATAACGTTAATCGTCATTCTGATAAGATGAATTTCTAAAGCATGCTTTATTTAGAGCCATCAGGGAGAGCAACAAATAATAATAAATAAAAAAAACTGGAATTGTTTTAGCTTAATTAATTGTTTCAGCATATCTTTTTTGTTATTTGGATGATTTCATCGTGTTCATCATTTCCGATTAGAGTATTTAGTTTTTTTTTTATCCCATACGAAGAATGAGTATTCATTTAAGAAAAATATATAACATATCGCAAAAGTTTCCTAAACACAAAGTAGTATTTATTTTCTCCGCGACTTTTTTTAGAAAAAGAAATTAATTCATTAGTAAGGCAGTGTGTCTGAAACACAATGTATTGCGAACCAGAAACAATGAAATTATATGTTGAGGCTATTTAAGGGCTATTTTTTTTAATTATTAATTTTTATTTTCATTTTTTAATTATTTAATTATAGAAGAATTTATATTTCTCCTGAATGTATGGAAGCAGCTTTTGTTGCAAGTCTTCTTGTGTGTAGCATTCGATGCCAAGCGAGAGAAGTTCAAGGATTGCTTGTTGTCTAAAACTAAGAATGGTTCAAAAAAGAAAAAACTCTTATTTAACTTAAAAGTACATATCTCCAAAGGAGATTAGCTGAGTTACAAATGAGGAATATGTGTGCAGATGCAGATTAGGTATATTTATTTTATATTAAGGACTAACTAATGAATAAGATGTTATCTACTTGTTATTTTGTAACCTACTTGTTACTTGTTATAACGTGTTGCAAAAATTGCCATAGAACCGTTTGTAACTTTCTGTAATATGGGAAAAGGTAGCGATCAATACTAATTTAACAAAACATGTCTTGAACGAATATAGAACAGAACAATTATTACAAATGAGGTGGCAAACTATCTGGTAAGTATAGTCTCACACGTCTGCTGCCAGGGAATACATGAATATATGATAACTGTTATAGTTAGTGATTAACGGGTTATGAGATGCGCACGCATAAATTGGGAAAGTGCACTTCCTACTGCAATTAACAAACTTGGTATATAATTTTAGATTACTTGAAGTCAATAAGACCCACTGATGAGGGTTACAAATCTGTATTTAAGAGAAAGAGAAGAAAAACATAATCAAGCTAAGAAGAAACAATAAATATTAAAAATGAACTTTGCCGCATACATCGAAACGGTGGTTTATCTAATTGCTATACTGGTTAAAGATGGGGAAAATATAGTTGCAGATTATTTCAAGGGTGCTTTAAATATAATATGCAGTTTTTTTATTATTGAATGCTTAACAAAGGTCTTGAAAGTGTGTGGCGAGGTTAGTGTTTGGAGGTCACACTATATATATGTATTCCATACAGGGATTTACTTAATCATTCAAAGCGCATGAGTCCAGTAAACGATAACAATAGAAATTTATTAAACAAAAATAGCACCATATTTGACTAGGAAATTGGTTAATGACAGGCTTAATTTTAGTTGTTTTCAAACTAATTAAACCAAATTAAGGTGCATTTGAATTCTCTCTCTCTCTCTCTGTATATATATATATATATATATATATATATATATATGTATATGTTCAAAATGAAGAAAAAAACAAAGAAAAATAATAGACATATGAAAAAAAAGGGGGGGAAATAATAAGTAGATAAATAACAAACAACAGTTAAAAATAAAAAATAAAAAAAAAGGATGAAATTTTATTTAAAAAACCGCAAAAAAACCAGGAAAAAAAAGATATAATCTTTTCTTCAGCCCACACGATTATATTCGCATAACAGAGTGCTTTCTGATATTGTATCAATAAAGCCGAAGCAAAATATATTAATACAATAGTGTGAGGAGCACTCAAATTTTTTTTTATAAAAATAACAGTAAATAAAATAGATCACAAAAAGTAAAAATTAGTAGCATGTAAAAACAGAAAATAAAATAAAAGAAGAAGAAAAATCACAAAAAGTAAAAATTAGTAGCATGTAAAAACAGAAAATAAAATAAAAGAAGAAGAAAAATCACAAAAAGTAAAAATTAGTAGCATGTAAAAACAGAAAATAAAATAAAAGAAAAAGAAAAAACATTAAAAAGGGGACTATAAAGCGAGTAGCAAAATCAGATCAACTTACATGGACAGAAAATTTTTCAAGAATGATTTAAAAATGTTTTCGCAGAAGGATTGCCAGATTACAAAAGATGAAAACAAAAGCGCAAATTGAGTGCAACAAGAGGGTTTTAAAGTATCGCTCTTACTGCACTGCTGAAGTGATTTGTTATTCTGAGCTTTGATTTGTTAGTTACCAAGGATGGGCCCGAAATGGATGTGCGCAAGGTAATATTATACTGGATAATTTTAGAAATTGATCATAAATAGTTTTAGAAGATAGATATTTTTTTAAGAAAACATATAAAATAGAAAAGAGAAACATAAATTGCCTTTTTTTGCAAATAATTTTAGCCGCGGATTTGCACGATATGGATTAGCACATAGAAAAATTATTTAAATTATCAAAGAAAAAAATTTTAATAGATAATTTTAACACGGATTTGCACATGGAAAAATTAGCAAAGAAAAAATATTTTAGTAGATAATTTTAGCCACGGATTTGCCCGAAATGGATTTGCACATGGAAAAATTAACAAAGAAAAAATATTTTAGTAAATAATTTTAGCCACGGATTTGCCCGAAATGGATTTGCACATGGAAAAATTGTATAAATTAATAAAGAAATTTTTAGCAAACAATTTTATCCCCGGATTTGCCCGAAATGGATTTGCACATGGAAAAACTGTATAGATTAACAAAGGAAATTATTTAGTAAAGGAATTTTTAGTAAATAATTCTAACCACGGATTTGCCCGAAATGGATTTGCACATGGGAAAATTATAAAAATTAGCAAAAAAAAAATTTTTAGTAAAAATATCTACAGAAATATACGATTAATTCAATGATTTTATATAAAATTTTATTACTTTAGTTGGGTATCCATTGTTTTTTATCAAATTTTGAAAGAGTTTATCGATATTTTTTTTGATAAATAAATATTACTACATATTCTTTTAATTCTGTTCATTTCATTAAAAGTGGTATTTAAATAGATGCTCCTAGAAACATTAGAATTCCAAGTAACTAGTTTATTAATATTAAAATCAAAATCATTTCTTTTATCGTATAAATCAACAAAGCAGATATTTTCAACCTTCATAATACCCAAATCCAAAAAATTTAAATTAATATTATCATCATGATTTCGAGGCAAGATTAATTCCTCAGGGTATATATCACTCAATAAAATAGTAAAATCTTGGAAATTAAAGATAATTAAGTCATCAATATATCTGAAAACAAATGTAATACTAAGAGAATAATTTTTTTCATAATAATGCAAAAATAAGTTAGCTAAGAGAGATTAATAATTAGATCCTTGTGGTATTCCTTTAATTTGAAGAAAAATATCCTTTCCATTGTAAAGATAATTACTAAAAAGACAAAAATTGATCAGAATTTCCCAATAATCAAAATCGCAACAAAGGATATTTTTAAAATCATAGTAATAATTCAAAAGGACATCTTTTAGTTTAGAAAGGGGAATGCTATTGAAAAGATCCTGGAAATCAAAAGTCGCAATAGAATTAATTTTATTATATTTAATGAAATCTAAAATCGGTTGATTATTAGTGATAATCCAAGAGAAACCTTCTTTAGTAATATAGTTAATAATCTTATTTAAGTAGTTAGAGAAAATGGTGCCAGGTTTAGTTAAATAAGTATTAGACCCACATGTGATAGTTCTAAATTTTACTGGAATTTTATGAAATTTAGGACTGATAATTAGGTAAGGAAATTGTATATTGCTAATTTTAATTTTTAATCTCTTGTAAAAAGCTAAAATATTTTTAATGACAATATTATTATTGAAATTACTGAGTTCAAAATTTTTACTATTTTTTAATTCCGTATTTAAAAGTTCAGCATAGAATTTTTTACAGAATATAGCATAATTATTGTTAGCTTTGTCTATGGGAGTAATTAAAAAATTTTTTTTGAAGTTGCTTAATTGATTGATCAATATTAGAAAAATTTGTTGAATTGTTATTCTTATTTAAATTATCCCTATAATTGAAAATAAAGTTTTTAAAGTAATAATAAACTCCCCATTTCCATTCTGTTAGCATACCTAAAGGTAAAGAGAATCTATTTGATATCTTTAAACAAAAACTATTGAGATCATTAAGAAAGTATTTTAGAATCCTATCGATTGATATATGGTAAATGGGTCTAAATTTTGTGTCTTTTATCATTAAATTCCTAAGTTCCAAGTTTTCTATAATATTTATTGTTTTTCTTAACTTTCTTTGTGTTTTCTTGTATTTATTTATTTATATATATATATATATATATATATATATATATATATATATATATATATATATATATATATATATATATATATATATATATATATATATATATATATATATATATTGGCAACACTATAGTTCTTATTATTTTGTTAGGTTGTCACATAAGTAATTAAAGTTGTGTTAAATATTTATTTATGCGTTAAGTATTTATTAAGAATAATTTTGTATTCTTATAGAAATAATAATTTTTTGATTCTTTCTAGAATGGCTGTAGAAATTTTAAGCATAAGCAGTACTATAGTGCAGCATACTGTCATACAAATTATTAGTGACGGAACTTGTCTTTTTCGAGCAATAGCATATTATACGATACTCAAAAAATGCTCGAGTGGTGCGTAACGAAGTAGTACACAGCTCACAAGAGAGCATTGAGATGAGTTTCCTATTTTATCTCACGACAAAAATAGAAATAATTTTTATACGTCTACTGCCTGATAGGCTCAAATGTCCCGTACTCATACTCTCGGTAGTTTATGCTATTTAATGAATGCCGGATAAATGTTAAGTTATGACTAAAATTCAATTTAAAGAGAAATTTGAGAATATCGCAGACATCTCTTGAAAATAGAAAATATTGAAATCAAAGTACTTTCGTATAGGCAAAGCCATAGGCCACAGCTAGACCATGAAAAAAAATTTGTTAACAAATTGTTTAAATCTAATTAAAGAGTTCAGATTGGAGTAGGGTTTGGGAAATTAGAATATTTAAATACAGTTAGTTATGCTGTGCATTAAACTAGGTAACTAATAAAGTTTATATGTCCTGCAAGATAATTTTAAAAGGTGACCAAGTTAGTCACCAAAGGTGGCTAATACTAATAAAATAGCAAAAAAATCAAACAAACTTGAATTTAAATGTTCAAATTTTCTATTTTTTATGTATTTAAAGTGTCAAACTTGAATTTTTTTTATTCCTTTCCGTATATAATTATGCAGTGAAAACAGTTTTCGAACTTATTAAATCAATGATTTAAATTATTATTCTTATTTTACGACATAACTCATTTAAAATCTAATGTAAGAATTTTCAATATTTTTTTTAAAAACATTATTTTTTTATAAAATTGAATAGTTGTTAAAAATAAGTTTATAGAATAAATAATTCATCACGTTACATTTAAAAAAAATTTCAAATTATTTATTGGCATCACTATCATAAAATTATGCGTAACTTTATTATTATCATAAATTGTTCCTGAAGCATGATAAAGTGTGCTTCGATAAAATTATATAGCTAACAAGATTTACAATCATACGGTGCAATTAAATCCTTAAAGTTTTCTTGAAGCGTATTTTCTAATAATTTGCTTTTTCATGCATATAATATTTTTACTTGAATAGAAAAGAACCTTTTCAGTACTAAATACTCTCATAATAAGAATATTATTTCTTTTTAACTTCATTAAAGCGAATTCCATTAAAAATATATTCAGTTATAACTATAATAAAAGTAAAAACATAAAGCTAGTCATTTTTCTTATTTATAGTTAAATGATTATGCTTTTTAGTTTCTTTAAAGCTATAATTCCTTTTATGAATTATCAATTTAATGATAACTGTCAGTTTATCGTGAAATAGCGAGACAAGAAAATTTTAAAGGTGTATTTTCTTTTAAAATACGAATAAAAGGTTCCTTTTATGTAAAGACTGAGTATTTTTTGTGAAATATATAAGAAATCTTGAGTTTTTTATTTTGGTGCATAATTTACACAAAATATTCAGTTGAAAATCTCTTTGAACAAATTGAAGCATCAAGTTTAAATTATTAATGATTTTACTCAAAATAAATTTAATTGTTTAATATCTTAGGCAGAATATTTTAGTATTCTTTAGAATACTAAAATGTTCTATTTTAGAAACAATTTTGCTTTATTTTTAAAACAGCAAGTTAAAAATATAAATAATTTTGTTCATTACTGCTTATGATAAATTATTCATTATTTTATATAGATTTAAAGAAAAAAATTCTGATTTACTTTTAAAACATTAAATTTAAAACGAACATAAATCTGTGCCTTTTATTCCCGTGATAAATTTAAATATTCATTATTTCATTCAGAATGCTTAAGAAAATCTCTTTTGTTTATCGTTCTAAGAAATGGTATCTAAGATATAAATAATTGTTGCCCGTCATAAATTTAAATAAGATATTACATAAAAATATACTTTAGTATACTTTTAAGTATTTGCCTCTATACCTTTGTATACTTTTTTTAGCATTTGCCTGTTTGGACGAAATTCAATTATCCTTTCAAATCATCCTCATTTCCCTCAAAAAAGGGTGAGAGTTTTCAAGTATCATCTATAATGATAAAACAAAGCTATCTACCAAAAAGCATTTTTGGCACTAATTTTTTCGAAGAAATACTCGTTTTATTGATATAATTACTGGACTAAAATGTATTTCTTTGAAAACGCAAGAAATTGTGCTTACGAAGAACTATGCCGGCGACGAATTGTCGTTGAGTTGTGTCGTGCTAGCCGTTAACTGGCGTTGAACAGCGAACCCAATTCTGAGCTTACGACTTTTAATGTACAACTCCGTAACCTTGTAATTTTGAACTCTGACCCAAAAAACAAGAGAACTCCTCCATCAAACATAGAGACCAACTATTTTGATGGAACTTATCCGCATTCGCTTTACTTGAAAAGGAAAACCACGAAGACCTCCCACTCTAAACTTAAAAGTCTTTTTGATAGTCCATTTGAGCTCTTGTCTATTGCAATCGAAACATCAAAGCTGTCTTGTCATTTATTACATGTGCCCTTTTGTGATTTGTCAGATTTTGATACATTTTAATTGAAAACAACTGAATTCCATACTTTTCTGTTTCCTTTCTTAATAATCATTCTAAAAATACTTTAGGGTGGTGTTTACGAAACATCCTAATAAGTGTAAAACTCAATTTAGCCTCTTTTACCTAATACTTTCCATTCTACCTGCTTATTTTCTTTTTAGAGTCTTAGAAGTTAAAAGAAAATTACAATTGTTTTTTCAGATAGAAGTAAGATTAATCTGATATCGTGTCCCATTTTCTTCTTCATTTATTTTATGGATTAGAAATATCATAAAATAAATGTGCGTGATTTGTCACATATATGGCAGCATTTCCGTTATTGCCTAGAAGCAATAAAAACTGGAAAAAAATCAATTCTAACTTCAACGTGAACAACAAATAATACGAACGTTCATTTCACACAGAGAGTAGTTGTGTTACGAATTTTCTGTCTGAAAAGTAAGAAAACTTCAGATATTTTTCAAGAGTTTTAAAGATGTAATTTTACAAATTAAGACCATGAAAACTGTTTCGTAAACTGAATATTTTTGTTAGTTGAGTTTTTTGAAATATTTGTTAGTTGAAACTTATTTTGTGACGAAAATTGTCAAACGTTATCATGAAATAGTAAAGATAAATATTAAATTTGAAACTAATTAATGTAACTAATTAAACTTAACAGTTCCTTTTTTAATGTTTACTTCGTAATTGAATATTAGTACTTTCTAAAAACTGCAATTGAGTCCCTGTTAGAAATGTGAAAATTTTTAAGTTGGTCAAAGTGACAGTTTCGAGGCTAACTATGGAAATTTACACCACAGAAATTGAATTTTATTATTTGACAAAAATTAGAAAATTTCCTATTCTGACGGTTAAATTCAATATACGGTTGATTATAATTTAGAGAAGTTACGGTTAATTATAATTTGGAGAAGCAACAGTAGAACCTCAAATTTTCGAATTATATGATACGAGGGTTTAGGGTTAATCATGCAAACTTGTGCCATGGTAATTGTATTTTTTGGAATAAAGCACATATAAAACAGTAATCATTTCTTTTAAAAAAAACTTCAAAATTGAATTCGAACTTTAAATATTCAACATTAAACATTAGTTACAAGCATTTTAAAAATTATCAAAAGTTATGATTCTTATTGCAGAGCAAAAGTATTTTCTAGAAACTATTAAAGTGAAAAAGTTTTATTCTATTTATAAAGTTTCACTTTGTTATAAAAATTCAGAAATTCCTAAAACGAAAAGTCAAATTTAGAGTACTGAATGAGGTCAGTAGGAAATCAATTCACTAAAGTACAAGATTCTTTTTTGCGGTTAATATATTTTTCAAAAACGCTAAATTTTTATCTATTTAAGAATGTGTCTACATTTTATATCATTAGGTGAGTTTACTTACCTAATCAATCTATCACAAAACTTAATTTTTAAAAAAATTTAAATTGCTTTCGTTTTTTTCAAATATAAGATTTGGAAAGCTTAAAAAAATTACATATAAGTTTCAAAAATACCTATCTTGACGGCAGTCAAACGCAAAAGTCACTTAAGGGAAGTTTCTTTTTTAAAAAAAATTTAAGAACCTATTTGGATTATCTTTAAATAGGATGATCATTAGTATAAACTATCATTATAATAAATAAAAGAACTACAACTGCAAAAGAATACATAAACCAAATTCAAAAATGTAAATAAAATTAAAACTGTATTTTACCATTTTTAGATTTGGTATAATGTGGATATGGCAGTTATAATTTCTGCAGGCCGAATTTTCTCACATATCAAAATAATTTAGTCAAAATAATAATTTAGCTTATGATATTCAGATTCAAGTCTGCTTACTATGGGTAATTCAGAATAAGTACGTTTCCATTGTCAAACAGGGGTGCTATGGAGTTGGCATGACGTGCGGATATTTTTTAGTGAGGTGAAACTTGGTTCTGAAATTTTAATGAACATATTAGGTACAGCTCAGTGTCTGCTTAATCTGAAGTATCATATCGCATAAGCCAGTTTAAAGTGGCTTCAGTTATTCGAAATTATAATTAAATTTTGCATCGCCTTAGAGAATTTAAATTGTATAATGATTTTAAAAAAGTTGTTAATTTTCATTTCCTTCTTCTTATTTTTATTTCCAATGCAGCAAAAGCGAGAGTGAACACATTTGTTTTGCCGAAAAAGGAGAAGAAAAAAGAGATAAATGAAAAAGAACTAATCACAAACAAAGTACATACTCATAAAACAGAACAATAAAAGAAAGGAAAAGTCTAGAGTTAAATAAAAGTTTCCTAGCCTCCCAACAACCAGAATAAATAGATTCTTTCATCAAAGTTGGGCAGTGGGAGAGGTAATCCACGGAATTGATTAACAGGTTGCTGCAGCACAAGGGTAAGCAGGGCTGCTGACGATTTTATGTTTGTAAAGATGGGCATAAATTCAATCGTACGTGGTCATCATTCGAAAAGCAATGACCACACAATACTTGAGATAGTCGGGGAGATTAAGGATGGTTTTACAAACAAACTTTTTCCCGTGAACCAGTATTATGAGGAATGATTATACGATAGAGTGACGTCACATTCCATCGGGAAATGATTTTTCCTACCATAAGCTACACAATTCAAGATGGAAACTGATTCTGAATGGAATTCATTTCCCGGTTTCATTCCAGCTGCCCTCTTTTCCCCCAAATTTCTCTTTCCTGAAGGAACTCATTCACAAATTTTCGATAAATGACAAACTTTTAATCACTAATTTTTCCATTGAAAAAGCTATTTTTTATTTAAAGCGCTTTCAATAGCAATACCAATTTTAATTTCAGTAGTATTGTTTAGCCTCATTAAATAAAATATTATTTCATATTTAATTATTTGACTGGATTAAAATATTAATGCGCAATTTTTGTTCTTTTTAGCAATGATATTAAAGAATTGCAAAACTTGTGTTCAATGTTTTACCATTGAATTGTGTAAAATCACTCGTTAAGCTGCAAAAATTTAGTTTAATATTACATGATTCCACAATTAGTCATAAATTGAAAGCAAAGCACGGAGAATAATATTGTTAACTTATTTATGTAATCATTAGTAATTATTTATTACAAAGGGAAAATCTGTTAATTATAAATAGCAGATGAAAATCATTAATACATTGGGGGCAGAAAAATAAATGTTTCCGAAAAGCAAAATATATTCCTAAAAAAGAAGTCGAAACTTTTAGTTATTGCTACATTTTTAGGAATCTGCTTTCATGTCTGTGAAGATTGTCTAACAATCGAAATTTCGAAATCTTTACGACTTACTCACATATCCATAGAAGCTCCGTGCTTGATGGCAATTCAAGTTTCAGACAGTTCCTGATAGCTAAAGGTAGAATTTATAGCCGTATTACTTCTAAAAAAATTTAATCATCAATTTGAATTTTGACCACTTACGACTGATTTGAATGTTTAAATTTGAATTGTTGTTGTTGCGGTTCATTTACGTCGCACTAGAGCTGCACAATGGGCTATTGGCGACGGTTTCAGAAACATCCCTGAGGATGATCCGAAGACATGCCATCACAATTTTGATCCTCTGCAGAGGGGATGGCACCCCCGCTTGGGTAGACCGACAACCTGCACGCAAAGTCGAGCACTTTACGGTAGAACAGTTTAACGAGGACAAATACCACACACCCTCGGTCCCTAAGCAGTCTAATCCAAGTGGTCACCCACCCGAACACTGACCGCAGGCAGTGATGCTTGACTTCGGTGGTCTGCTGGGAAATTTGAATTGAAGTTATGTGTAGGAGGACGATAAATGTTTTAAACCCTTTCTGTTCTCTACAAATACAATTTATATCGCCATTTTGTAAATAGAATTTATCGTCAACCACAATTCTTAGTACTTTCTAATAACCTACAGTGCTCAAATTTTAAAAAAAAGCTGTACCGAATATCAATACAAATTGCAATCGTTTCTAAATGGTGTAGGCGCAATTTAGATTTTACAGATCATTTATACGTTTGATTTTATAACCGTCGTTGAGCAGTCGACTCAATTTTGAGTATACGACTATCAATCTTCAGCTCCATAGACTTGTAATTTTGAATCCGATCAAGAAGACAAGTAAACTCCTGGATCATGCATTGGGGCAAATTTGTCTTCGTGGAGATTTTTGATAGAACTAACCTGCATTTGCTTTACATAGAGAGAAAAGCCACGAAACTTTCCATGGTTTGCCCGACGGCAAGGGAATTCTAACCTTTGATCCGTTAAACTCTGAGAATATTTTACGACCGGCTCGCACCGACCACATTCGTATCAAAACCACTGGGGTTCGAACCCGGTTCACCTGGCGAATGCTCTATCTTCTGAGCATTATGGCTCATTCCACATATATAAAGCAAGAGGCACAAAACTAAAAAAAAAAATTGAGAACATGTTTTTCAATATTTGTTAATATTTATCACTTTGGCAAAAAACTTCTATTATCATCAAAACTTACTCTCCACACAACTTCCCTTCGTCAAAAATTATTTATTCTCACCTTTTCCATCTACTCTAAAAATTTCATTTAAAAATTGTATTTTCACTTCATCATTTAATATATGCAATAAGTACTTCTTATGTACGGTATATCAACAATAAATATCATTGTGAGATTTAGGCTGACATGGGTTTTTTTATTATTAGATCAGTTAGGAACTTATTCATCTTAGTACTTTTTTGTCATGAATGCAATCAGTGGGAAAGCTGTATATAAACCACTAACTTGTCAACAGAATGATGGATTATTAGGAGTTTTCTTTTTTATTATTGATTTTTCTTTTATCTCATTTTTCGAATAAACGCCGTCATACTTTTCTTACATATTGATTTTTCTTTGTAAGTAACGAGCTTAATATATTGATAAATGCTTTTATCTTTTATTTTATGCAGTTTTCAAAAGATGGTAGTCAATACAAACTGAAGAGCCTTTGTCGTTTTACTAAAACTAGTTTTTTTTTCCTGATAGTAAAAATAAATGAGTAGTTAGTTTAGCTGTTTTGGTATTTTGATATCAATTAATTTTTTTCTGAGCTTTTTGTGATAGAAACTGTAGCGGTAACAAAAAGGTTCTGTTTTTTTTGGGGGGGGGGAGAGCTTTTTTTCCTTTTAGGGGTTTTTAACTGTAAAATTTTAAATATAAATTTTATTCTATATAAATATAAAATATATTATATCTTATATAATATTTTCATACGTAAGTCACTGAAGTTTTAATCCTGTATTTATTTAAGGAATTCAAGCCTGTAAATTTTAATCCTACATTTATTTAATTGATTTAAAGGAATGTTCAGTGACTTTGGCTAATTGATATCATTCATTATGGGTACTTAATCGGGTATAAAAATTGACAATATTCTCGGAACGGAATCTTGAAAACTTTCGGAGTATCCTTCCTCATATGTTATGTTTACGAAATGATACGTAAACAAGATTGGTATTCCATGACGTTTTATTGATGACATTGTATGTAAATTTGCACGTTAGTTTACCACTCATGAAAATTCTCTCTGTTTTATAAATTCTAGTTAATTTTAATGATTTTTTCATTCTTTTATGGTTTTGCTCAATTACATAGGAGTTCTTTATGCTATATTTGTTAACATATCAAAACATTTTCATATTTTTACTGAATGTAAAAATAGCAACCAGCAAGCATTCTAATCCAGATATTATCCTGAAGATTAAAAGATGTCCTTTATTTGATGTTATTTCTAAGGTCTAAAGGTTTTCTGGAAAGTTCTTATTCCCTTAACATAAAATTTCAATAGTTGTTTACTGTTGTTGCTGTTGTGATTGTTTCTAACGCTACTTGGCAAATACCAGCAAGCCTGCTAGGCGAAACTAAATGAATTTAAGGCAGAAGGTGCGTTTCTTGTTTTTCTTTCTATGACCCAGTATACGACTTCAACCACACACACGTCACAGTCCGATTATAGGTCGGACTTATTTATGCATCCATTTATTCATTCACACATCGTAATTTCGACCTGAACCAGGCAATGATCAGTTTAGTATTTAGTATCCCTAGAGGTATTGATTTGCTGGGTGAATAAGGGGGACTATATGACCCGGGTGATTTAACGGGCACCAATCAACATTTACTTCACTGGGAGTTTTTGACTAGTGGGCATCGAATTCACAACTTCTTGGTTATGTGCAAAATGTCATACCAACTAGGCTATCCCGGCTTTAGTTGTTTGCTAATAATTGCTAATATACTTGCTAATGATTGCTTTATTGTGCCACATTAAATAGACGATATTTATTAGTAACAAGTTAAGCAACAAAATAAATCAAGCGTGAACAGAAAAATAGAAGAGATAAAATTAATAAATATCTCTGATTTCTGGAAATCTTCGAAACTTCAGAGAAGGATTTTTCCCCTTATAAATAATAGTTTTACAAATAAATAAGACTGTAAAAAATTTTTTTACAAATGCTTACTTCTAAATTTAAATAAAAAGCATTTATTCAACACATAGATATATTTCCAATCAACGAAGCTTTTATTTCATTAATTTACTTATTTTATACACAGCTTTTCTTGTAAAAATAGTTTTGAAAACCTATTTTTTTAAAATAAAATATAAGAATTCTTAAATGTTAGAATTAACCCAATTTATTCTATCCCAATACTTTATCTGCAGTGGTTCGGGGAATAAAGCGTTTTCTTGCCAAATGAGGTAAACCAGGTTCGAATCCCAGTGGCTGGTTGATACGAATTCTGCTCCCGGCTTGCTCCAACCACTATGATAACGTAAAATATCATCAATAGTAGGCGGATCATGGCTTAGAATTCCCTTGTTGTTGAGCTAACAGTGGGAGGTTTTTCTCCCCATGTAACGCAAGAGCGCGTTAGTTCTATCAAAAAGTCTTCCATGAAGGCAAATTTGTGTCAATGCTTGATCCAGGAGTTCCCTTGTCTTTTGTGTTTGCTTCAAAATTATAAGGCTTCAGAGTTGAGCGTTGATAGGCGTAAAGTCAAAATTGGATCGGCTTTTCGGAGCCGGATATGAAATAAAATAAAATCCAAATACATAAAAGAATAAGAAAAGGAACAATTATAATTATTAATAAAAATATCCGAAATAGAAAAGTGTGTAACTCAATTTTTAAAATATGTTAACTTTTCACACAATTCAGCATTCTCCAACTGATAAGTTTTCATTAATTTTTGCTAGAAATTTATTATCAACTCAATTATAAAGCCTTAAGCGCTTCATTTAACCTTAATTCCCGAAGCTCTCACAAATGCTCGATTATAAAAGCATTGAAGACACTGTTTAATTTTCAATTCATTCGATTAATAGTCCTTTAGAGATTTAATAAAACAATTATTCTTTGAAGCCCTTTTACATTCTTTTTACTTCAGAAAATAACCATTTAAGTATTTTACTTTTGCCATCAGACCGAGCAGAAAAGAAAGGGATGACAAACGCAGCTTCCAAGTGATGGATTTTTATCCATTACAGAATAAATGTATGCGAGATGTCAGTGATAAAGTATCATTTACGATCTTTGGTTGAAGGTTTGGGAGAGATCGATGAAAATTTCACGCGACGACAAGCTTCTTGCGAATTTCACAAGAAGCTAAGTAGTGACTCTTAAATTTTTATGACGCCAGTTAACAAAGGTAGATTTGTTTCAAGAAAATTAAAAATAAGGTTTGAAGTGCATAGTTTGTCAAAAAAGTTTTCTTTTCTGAGAACAGAATAAGTTGCAACGATGAAAACGTCAACGTGAATAAGGCATTAAACTTTTGATATTTTTAAATTAGTTCATATAAAATTTACATTCCAGTATTAAAAAGGACTTTAAAATACCATTCAAAAATAAAGTCTTACATTTCATCATTTAAAATGAATTTCAGTGTGTTTCAGCATTAAACAAGGATTGAATTTTAGTTTTCTTAGTATTAAAAATTTATTAGACATGTGATTTAAGATTAATTAATGTTATATTTCTGCATTAAAACGTAATTAACCCTTTCCTTCTAGCTCCCGTGAAAATGACGGGGTGAGGTTTCGCCCTCTATTTCTCGCTCTCGTGATATTGACGGACTGGAGTGTTCAGTAGTAACGCCTAGCCAATAAGAATAAAACTATTACATTTCTTTTGCCCGTTCATTTATTTCTCAATTTACACACCAGATGGCAGTACCTGGATATTTTTAAAGTAATTGTAGATAGTTTATTTTAAACAAGTTGCAGCACTAATCAAATACGTAATACAAATATAAAAGCTAAAAAAATAGGCACTTTTACGACCGTTTTCTTGAAAATCGTTAAGGGGTTAAAAAATGCAGTTCAGCATTGAAAAGTTTTTAAATTATCATAACTAAATTTTCAGTTTTAAATTTACATTTCAGGAAATTAAAAGAATTGCACTTTACATTTAATCATTAAAATGAATTAAACTTTACATTTCAGTAATTAAAAAATTCTAAAGTTTACAATTCCGCAGTAAAAAAAAAGGATTAAGTTTTAAATGTAAGCATTGAAAAAGCTTATGATCTCATGGAAACGTTATAAGGTTAATTTCAAGAATATTTGCTTTGAAACATTTAATTTTGATTTAAATTTAATTAAGGTCGTGAGACAAATAATAAACTTAATGTTGACTAATATACTAATCAAAAATAATCTGAAAGTGATGTACAATTGTATTGTACAATTATGGGAATAAATTTGATTGCGAAAACTAATTTAATATATCAGGTACCTAATACTAATAAAAATGATAATTTGCGTAAGAAGTGCACTCTCAGAAATAAAATTCTCACTCTTGACAATTCAGCAATCCATGAGCTATATTTCGTTAATTTTGAGAAGTATTTCGGCAAGAAATCACATGATTTCTGACGAAATGGAAACTCTCAAATATAAGAAGAAAATGTTTCCTCAACTCAAAGCCGCATTGCAGTGCATTGTTGAAGATGGTTAATTAGAATGATGGAACAAGGACGAAGACTAGGTGAGCAAAAGTAAGTAGACTGGCTTGTATGATGGTAAAGGAGTTGGAATCGTACCAGAAAAATCCCGGGTTTGAATCCCGCTTCGGACTTGGGTCTAATTTATCTCTCTGATCTATTTGTCTTTTTTGTGTTATTAAGATGACAGTGGTCCAACTATATGGTGCCCAGGATAAAGTGATTATTATAAAAGTTTTTTTTTTTTGGGGGGGGGGGGAAGTAGAAGGACGAAATATTTCTTTATTGACAAAATTTGTTTCCTCGAAGAAGTGACTTTAGTTATTTCATCACATTGACGAAATGTTCGCTCGGAGCATATACCAAGAAATGATTTCGTCATAAACGAAATAAGTTTGTGAAATTTGAGCAATCAATTCTTACTAAAGTGTGTATAGAAACTTAAGATTATAATATGAAAGCTTTGATCATGCATGTTTTAATCTCTAAAATAATACATTCAAAGAGTTTAAAACCATTTTAAACATTTTTTGTGATATTTTAGAACTATACACAAAAAGTCTTAATCTGTAGCAGAACAAGCGCAGATTTCTCAATTTCATAGAGTTAATAAAAATAATTCTAGACCAATTTTTAAATTTTCTTTCAAATGTTACAAATTGATCTGCTATGGGCGTATATAATGCCACGAAGTACGAAAAAAAGGAAATAACCAAAATAATCTGCATGAATGGGTAGCTGGTATTATAAATCAGATAATAATTCATAAGATCTTGATCCTACATTCTTTCTGCTTTACCATATGACCCTAGGTACATATAAATGGAATACAATATATGTAGGATTTATTTATACAATCCTCGACGACTAAATAATATAAATATTGAATATTTATGCAATGAATTATTCCATTAATTTTGTTCCAGTTGTTGAAAGACTGCATTGATTTATCGTATTATCTTTGTGTCTTCCACTCAAAGATAATGTAGGTGGAAGAATAGATTTTTGTGAAAGCAGAATACAAATTTTTCTTTGAGTTAAAAGCTGTTATTCAAATATGACGTGTTTTGAAATCTAAGAAGCAGAATTTTTATCTAACAGCTTTACAGACAAGTAATACCGTTTAAAAAGAAAATAGAACAATTATGCTAGCAATTACCATCTTTTCTGTATGTAAGCACAAGGTGTTCAAAACAATCACCCTTAATGCGTATTTTTGGAAAGCTTATCAAAAGTGAAAAACAACAAAGCACAAACATTGCGAGTCGCAAATAGATATTTAAGCGAGGAAAAACAAAATCTTTATCGAAATCTAGCAAATTACTGTAGAAGAAAGAGGATTTACCAATCATCAAAACTGGAGTAATGGATGCTCATGAGATAGAGCTCTCGCTTCCTAACGATATGATTCGGGTTCGAATCCCAAAGAAAACTGGTCTATATGAATTCTGCTCCCGGATTGCACCGATCAGAGTGCTGACGTAAAATATCATCAGTGGTAGACGGATCATAGGTTAAAATCCTCTTGCCGCTAGTCCAGCTGTGGTTTTTTTTTATGGTTTTACTCTCCGTGTAACTCAAATGTGGGTTAGTTCCATCATTAAAGGCCTCCATGGAGGCAGATTTCTCCTAATTCTTCATCCAGGAGTTCCCTTGTCTTCAGGATTGGTTACAAAACTTCAAGGCTACGGCGTTGAATATTGGTAGTCGCATACTCAAAATCGGAAGTCGGCTGTTTAACGACGGATTTAAACTAAAATAGAACATCAAAACTGGTTTAATTGGAGATCAAAACTATTCCCAATAGTTGAAAGATGGTATTCCTAATAACCATCTTTGAACTATTATCTGCTAATTACACAATTAAACCTCTCTTTCTGGTTATACCTCCTTGTTTCATCAGACAAACTTATTTTGATGTTTATCATACCGCCTTCTACACAGGGGATTTGACAGATTGCGATTTTTTTCCCTCTTGGCTTCAATATTAATTTACAGCCAATTATTGTGCATACTTCTTATAAACAAAAATGGGTCCAAACTCTCAACTTGAGTCCTCACCAAACTGCTGGTACCATATTTTCCAGATTCTTCCCCAATCAAAATCAATTCAAAAAATCAAAACCCGTCTGAAAACTACATATTTATTCAAAGTATAAACTTTTTGTGCATGGTTTCCTAAACTTAAAATGTCCTCTGGACTGATTAGATAGCATATATAAAGATAAGGCTCTTGAACCACACATAAAGATGGAGTCCTGATACGGGGAAATCTTATCATTTGATTATACGTTACTCAGATTGCTCGCCTTTTTGCACACTGACCATAATTTTTTACACAAATTATATAAGATCTAAATTTTTAAGAATCTGTTGAATATGTTCCGGGAAATAATTTATAAACAAAAACTTTTTCACGTGCAAGCTATCATTGCATACATTTTAATTGTAACTTTTTTATAAACATTTATGTTGATTTCTTGCTAATTATATATGATATATTAATATTGTAAATTTAACAAATTCCATTTAGTGTGATTATAGAAAGTAAAGTAATAGTTTTTAGCTAATATTCTGCGAATATATAATTCTGGAAAAGTTTTAAAAACACCGTATAAATGAAACTTCTAAAATTTAGATGATATAAACGGGATAGTAGGAGTTCTAGAAAGGTGAAGGCATAGCTTACATCTAAACTTAATGATCTGACAACTACGATTAAATTTAAATAGCAGTAAAAGCGCTAGGAATTTTTTTATAATTCTGTATAGTGACATAAACTAACATAATTTTTTGCAAAAAATTTCTAAACATACTATTAAAAATATTTTTCCAACAAAAAAGGCCTCCAATTTTGTACATTCATGTATTAATTAAGCTAATGTGACACTAAAAAATTTTTTTAAATAGTGTGTTTCACGTTGTAAATAAGAATAATGGTATGAAGTTTAAATTGGTGGCTTACTTGCTGACACCCTTAGCAAATTGCCGCAATACATAAGTTATATTATTTAGTTAAAGACATTTAAGAAGAGCAGTTTAGTGTTTTGATGTCTGCCCAAAACATAACGGACGAAGTCACACTATTATTTTAACAAAAAACTGATTTAAAATAAACACTTTCAGCTTATTTCCCTCCTTTAAAATAATTTTTCAAAAGTTTAAGGCCGGGATAGCCTGGTCGTTAGGGTGCTGGGCCCATGTCCGAGAGTTCGTGGGTTCGAACCCGGCCGGCCGAAGACTCTCCGTGTAGTAAAGTGACTGATGTACGTTAAATCTGTCTAGTAGCAAAGGTCCTCCATGTTCCCATAACAAATCAATACTTCTAGGGGTATTGGATTAGAGATCGATCG